>NC_141328.1:24590125-24947625 GCF_037954235.1 Aulostomus chinensis | reverse complement strand
GAAGTAACACATACAGTAGGGAGGCACCGCTTCACTTCAAGTATCAGTAACTTCTTTCTGTTGCGAGGGAAATGTCTGAGCAGCTGTAGGAACTGGTGGGGTATCCATCATAAAGGATGTAGCTCAAGGAATTGAATCATGTCAACTGGATGTAGTTGTATGCTGTTCCCATAGACGAGCTGCCTAGTCTGACTAGGGAACAGCATGAACTGATGAAGCCACTTAGATAAGGGGCGAAACCTCCTCCAGATGTGGAACTATATCCAGTTGACCTGATTCAATTCTTTGAGAAACCCATGACCTGGATGAATGAGACTACGCACAGATATTAGAACGTGCGATGGTCAGGGTGGTGGAATGACCCGTCAGCTTCCACTTTATAGCCAGCATCTTTTTCATATTTTCACGAGAAACACTGATGAAAATCTTATTTGACACGAAACATGTTTTTTGCTCCGCTGTGGTCAGACACTGCTGAGACTGACGATAGCGAGGGAAGTTTGGCATCTTCAGAAACTGTCAGAGTGCCTTGCAAATGTGTATTATTTATGTTTCGTTTTCAGCGGGGATCTTTGGCATGCTGTTAGCTGAAACTTTGCAGCAGAGGCCGTACCAATCCATCAAACAGATGGAAACGAGAAGGAAACCTTCACATGTCTTTCAGAATTGATCTGGGCAGCACTATGGTTGGCCTCCACACATGCAAACATTGGAACATAGTTTTTAGACAACATTTTATCCCTCAACTCTTAAAAAAAAAGGTGATGTACAGCGTTGTTGGTACATTTTGAGTTAAACTAATATATTACTTTTGCAGTAAGGAAGTTATTAGCACATAAAATGACTCATAATAGTCACTGAAATCAAGAGAAGCAGAAGGAGATCTGTAAACTAGGAATGGCAAAACAACAACAACAACAACAACAACAATAAAATCCCTGAAGAAACAGCTGCTGAGGGCTAATGCTAAGCTAAGAATGACATTGTCAGTATGTCAAATAATGCTGGTGCAGGTACAAGACCCAAAGGAAGTGATGAAACCCCAAGGAAGATCTTTGATAAGACATATATGAGGAAACTCTGGGACACCCAGGGAGAATGAACCGGTAAACTTAACAATCAATCTGACATTGACTGAAACGGAGAGCCACATTAAGTATAAACTAATCACCCAATAAGAAACAGGCGGGAGCGCACGAGAAACACTGAGAACAGACAAAGGCAGGAAGTGCAGAGCAAATGAGGTACATGGTTTCCTAATAAATCAGGAGCTAACTGGTCTAAAACATGATGGAGCCTGGTTCTGTGCTCCATCTTTGGGCTGCACTCCATCACCAGTGTCAGACCAATGAGTGATCAAATTACGCCACTTTCACGAAACACATTTTTGTCTTGTTAAATATGCTATTCTATATCAAATGAATATAAAATTAAAACTGATGTTCTCTCATTAGAATTGATTTCAGAGGAGCAATGCAGCGCAAACAAAGCGAGAGCATTTTTTTTTCCCCAAAATTTTGTTGTGGATCTGAACAGTTTCATAAATGTCTCAGGAAATATGACACGGACCTTGATAGCGGACTGTTTGTCTGAGAGCACTCCCAGGTAATACGCTGTGTTTTATCCACCGTCCTTCAAGCCTGGACAATTCAAGTGGCCAGGTGCAACCTCTTCAGAGCAGCTACTGTCACCCTGCAATCACCGTGTTCTTACAAACGTTGCAATCATATGCAACTAATTATTCGGCTTTTTATACTCCAAGACCATCCTTGAAATTGTGCAGTTACAAAAGCTATTGTACACCCCAAAAAAAAAAAAAAAAAAAAAAATACAGACTGGTTCCTGTTTCTTTCTCAAAACCTATTAGCCCAGCTGTGATGAGGGCAGAGGTGTAAGTGGAGCACAAAAACCTCAAGGAAAGGCTTTAAAAGCTTGCGGCTACCCTGGCTGGACATTTGTGTGATCTGGTGAGAGCCTAACAACTGCGGGCAGAGAGGAGAAGAAGAACAAAAACAAAACAAGCACTTGACGAGTGCAAGGCCCAACTACTACAGACTTTGCAGTCCATCTAAGGACAAGAACCCTCCTCGGAGGTTGGTGACAAACACACACTGGATGGAGAGGAAGGATGGTTTGGGAGAGGGATCAAGGAAACTCTTTCAGGTCCATTTTTGACCCGTTTGCTTTGTTCTGGAACAGCTGATGAGTTGTTACTTAGGTCCAGTTATCCTGTGTGAAGGAAACCCAGTAAACAAATGACATTCAGTCGATCATCTACAGGACAGATTGTCAATCATATCGACCAAAACAACTGCAGCACACTGAATATTGCTCTGATAGCTTTAAATATTACATTGTATCATGTTTCATTAACGGAATCAAAATCAAACTCCTATAAGATAAACAGGACTGAAGGGACTGGAAAAACTGAAGAGGGGTTACCTCTGCTGTTTTACCAGCTGTCTCCCTCGCTACTTTTTTAATGTTTGTATTATTAATGATCAGACTGCAGCCTCTGCTCCTCTCTGTGTCGGGGCTGAGCTCCTCTTTCCCTCTCTCTGACTGCAGCATCTGGTCAACCCACAATGCACTGTGAACCTGAACCTGGTGGTTCAGCCCAGCTTCCAGGCGGATGACGGTCTGATTGTTTAGTCCAGCAGGTCCACAGCGCAGCCCGGGGGGGTGGGGGGGGGGGGGTCACCCTGGTAGTTTTGGTACAGATCAAACTGCTTTGTCTGAGGGTCCAGACTAGGGATGCATGAGTTCTGATGTCTGGTATGCCAGTGGTTTTACAGTGGATTTTGCTGATAGTCATTGTTATCTGTATAAAACAAAAACAAGTTGATATGATATTCACAATTCATACATTCTGAAAAACACATGCAAAGACTGTAAAACAGAACACAACATTTTTATTTGCTAACAAAATATCTGGAAAAGCCCATAGTTGATAAATTAACCATGATCAACAGATGATGAGCTAAGAAACTGGAGAAACTGGTGCAGAACTGGGCATGTATGAATATCGGCCATCAGACGAATATGTTGTGTTTATGCGTCGTCGTGTCTGTCAATACCGATAACATTTCAACACTATCGTGCTACCCTGGTCCAGACGAGGTATAGATGTAAAAGAGCCGTAAAACTGAGAGCGTAATGCAGCCATAAGGCTAAACCCCTCACTATACAAGTTATTTTAAATCAACTACATAAAGCCAGAATAATGTTGCCCCGGTGTGTGATTTTAGATTAGCAGGCTGTCCAAAAATGGTGAATGTAAAAGAAGGAAAGTCTTAAAACAGTAGAGAATGAGGTCTTTGTGCACTGAGGTGTTGTCTTGTCATCTTTTACCAGGCTGTTAACACCGATTCACGCCTACAAATGTAACTCTGAAAGGTCGCTGTCACACCTGAGGTCTTCGGTCCGTTTTCGCCTCAACCAGGTTTGTTTCTTTAGATATTAAGGTTCAGTGGAGGTGGTGTGAAAACTCATCATCGGAAACTCTAGTGAGGACCAGGCAATCCAACTCTGGTGTGATTCATTTAAGGTGTAAAAGGAAAAGGACCAAATGTAGGAAATAAACCAAAAATATACCTTTAACATGGGCTCACGTAGGACTCTGGTGGGATATGTTTTCAGGTTTTCATTATATCATGAGTACGACCCCGCACGCATAAGATTGCAACGAGGAAGAGAGGCGAGATGATGTTTTTTTTGTTTTTTTTTAAACTGACTCTATAGGAAATGCATAAACAGGCATAAAAGGGTGAGTAAAAGCTAGTTAAACAGTTTTATATCGCACCACAGATCATTTTTATGTGGACAACACTGGGAGGGAAAGGTGTGGATACAGCTGCAGGAGTTCTGGAGGTGCAGGGTCAATGGGTTAATGACATAAATAATGTATAAATATGTCAACAAAGGCGCTCGACCTGTGGTTTGAAGCTCCGTGTAGGATGAAATGAGCGCAACGTCATTTAAGACCTGCCTCTATTTTCTTACTGTGGGACATTTGTTTACAAATTTCGGTGGGTTAGGGTTAACCCGAAGCATGAGTCCACCAAATGATTTACAGATCATGTGACCTGTTTGATCCCGAAGGTGTAAATGGCCCACCGAGGACAAATTACAAGCCTCAGCGCTTTACAGCAGCTAAAAGGTGAAATGTCCGTAACAAGTCCACTTGGTCAAACCACTCTGGATGTCCCATGACCAAAATGACTGACAAACCCTGTTCATGCGTTCAGTAAACTTGCTGTAGAAATGACAAATAACAGAAATGCATACTGTATAATAGATCCACATTTTAAATCCAATATTTGGCCAGAAGATCTACCAGGGATTCAGAGAAAGCATCGCTAAGGTCAGCCCACTGATCTCACAACAGTGGCTTGGGGCGATCTCATCCTGGAGTCTGGGTTTGCTGGGATTGGATTGAATCGGGTCAAACAGTGAGGTTATTGGGAAAAACACCACATTAAAAGTCAAGCTTCAGTCTTTCATTTGTGCTGTAACGTGACCTTAGGCGACATGTTGAGTTCAAATAAATAGAAAGCATCTGATATCTCAGGAATACTTGACTAAATCTCGCTATTCGGTCAGCGTATGAACTTGAAATGAATGGGTTAGAACTTGCTGTGAAGTACTTGCAAGCAGATTAACGTTGTAGGATTGTTTGTGAACTGTTAGTATGTCGGATAGAAAATTCTCAGTGGGTAAAATGAAAGATTTACTGATATTTCCAACAGCCTCTCAGCCTTGCTATCAATATCAGGTTAATAAACCTAAGTCAGCGGCTAATGAGGATGTAATGGGGTTACGAGTAATAATCTTACACACCTTTTCCCACTGCACACTGAGTCCACGGCCAGTATTTGGCAGCTCAACACATATATACCTACCTAATCAACCCACCCCCACCCCCGCCATCTCTCTCTCAGCCATTCTTCTGCTCCATTGAGTACCAAGCCACTCGCACCCCTCTTGTTCTCTACTCAAGCAGAATCGTCGGCGGTGACAAACCTCATTATAATGTTCCCCAATGAGTGCTCCACCTTTAGCTGCATGTTGTAGCCTGCGGGGGGGCTCTTCTCCTGAGTGGCATCTATGTGCTGACCCATGTTTGCATGCTCTCAGTTTGACTGTCCACTCCAATGAATCACACTCCCAAGTCACGTCTCGTCCTCTCTGCTTTAGACTATTAGCTGGAAGTCTTTGGGGGGAAAAAAGACTGACATCATGCAGCCTTTTCATTATCTGTTAGTGAATATCTGCTGACTCTATCTGCATGACTGATGGAATAAACGGGGTTAGGAAAGGTTTTGTTGAGAATTTAAAAACAACTGCACAAGATCTTTATTTCTTTCATTTTTTATTTTATTTTATTCTTTTTGTTGTTGTTGAGAAAGCGCAGGACCTTGATAAAAAAAAATGCGACTTCGGTGAGAAACATATTGACAGTGATGTATTGATCTACATTCACAATCATGAAAGTATTTATATTCGTCTTCTTTAATATACTGGACTGGATCTCCAGAGATACAATAGACATATTTTGTACTCAGAAAAATGAGGCCCAATACTTGAAGACAGACACAATTTTAGAGTCGACAAAATAGTCGAGGGTTATGTTGGTGCATGCAGTGAGTTTTTGTGCTAATTTGTGTAGTGGCGAGTTATGATGGCCGGGAGAAAAAGTAGATACAAGATACCCTGCAGTGACTCCAGTCTTTTTTGATAAACTAGTGCATTGGTTCTGAACCCGGGGGTGGAGACCCCCAAGGGGATCACAAGGCTGTTTCTGGAGGTTGCAAAATGGATTTGTGAGCAAAATTAACACTTTTAGTCTGGACAGCAACAGGGCTATCATTTATCTTGGCATAGATTTGAGTGAGAGAGAGAGAGAGAGAGAGAGAGAGAGAGAGAGAGAGAGAGAGAGCCACACAGATAGAAATAGCATGTTGTAGGCAATTATTTGAAGAAGGTGACGATATGCACTTGAAAATAATGGACTATTGGAAGCTATGAACTAAAAACTATGTAAACAGCCCTTAAACTAAGGTTTGTAAGACAATAAGTCATACAATTTCATTTACGAATATTTACAGGCCCAGTTGCTTTAGTAATATAAGAGTGAATTTCTTTCTAACATCGTTCTGTCATTACATTGTGACTGTGAGTTATTAAATCTAAAAGACTAAAGTCAAACTGGAATTTATTATTCTGTCTGTGGGCAAAAAAAGTGCAGCAGGTGGGCGGGTCTTCAAACCCTAAGTTGATTCATACAGTTGAGAAGCACTGGATGAAACCAAAAAAAAGGCTGCACATTGTCTTATAAAACAAACTGATAACTTAATATTAATATTTCTTTCCGCAGAAGCAAAAAACCACATGCTGTGCAAACTATCGTCCGTACTGCTTAGATACATTTTCCCATATGCAGGGTTTTATTCAATGTAGATTAGAGTTAATTCATATTTTAAGTTTGCTAATATGCATGAAATATGAATCAGTGGTCTATTAAAGAACCACTGTTTCACAGTCAGTTGGGGGTTGTTCATTATGACGGAGGAGAAAGTCTCCTGCACACTCTTCAATTATTAACAATTTGGGTCCTCCGTGATTTTGTCATAATACTGAGCTCATAAAAAAAAAAGTCAGGCACATCCCAAGGATGTCCTTTTATATCATAAAAATATTATTTTATTGCTGATTTATATCACCTCAGTACACGCTGGTCTCTTCCGACTATTTTTAAATGCTGCGTACAGCACCGTTAATGTCATTGAGACACAGGAAACACAATTCATATCGGTTGAGCCTCAACAACAAGCAACACATAATGTCCGGCTCCTTTTTTGTTCCTGTATCTGATCTGGACTTCTGGATGTACATCAGTAATATGGCTCTGTTTGGGAAGCATGTGGTGACTTTGACCTTTCCTAACCTTGGCAAGATGACGGTATGACCAACTGTGAGGCCGGCTGTCCATCTCTCACTGGGTCCTTTTCTTTAAGTGACAAGCGTAGAAATGTTGCCAGCACATTCCTCTTACTGACAAAACACATCTTAAACTAATGGACAATGCCACCAGTGGATAAAGCTGTTGTTTCTAATTTAAAACAACTATTCTCTAATTACAAGATATTTACTGCACACTGTGTACTGCATGGAAATAATCTTGTATGCAGGCTCCCCCATCCTGCACCTTGTTTGTGCAATGTAATGTGGTTCTGCTGATCCAAATCATGAGGAACAGATGCGCCTGTTGTCAAAGATGGAAGCCCCTGCAGGGTGTTGCTAGCTTTGTGCTCTGGGATTATGTGTCCATTCTATTACCAAGTCCAAGAGGTGTGTGACACATTTGTGACAGGTGGATTGCCAGGTGTCCCAGTTGGTGGGCAGGCTTTCATGTGTACAGGCTATAGATGTCACAAACTCTCAAGACAGAGTAATCAAGCAACCATGCAGAACTGAACAGGCCAAGTAGGAGATGCCTGTATTCTCAAACTCTGTTCTCTCGCTTGTCTGGTTTAGTGCACAATGTGTTTGTTTTCTTCCTGTTAGATGTTACAAGATTGTGTTCATTTCATGGATGGAAACTAATTATTAACACACAGACTAAAACAAGATTAAAATGACCAATAATCATATGACAAAAATGTGACTAAAGCGAGTAAAAGACAACAACGAAATCAAAATCAGCCGCCCAGAAAATCCAAGAGTCACATTTAGTCTTGCCACTGAGAAATTGAGGTCAACTTTCATCCACTAAATCTAGAATAGTTGTGTCTTTGTTTGACTAAGATGAGACTTGAATACGCGTGAAGATAATTGTTATAGAATGGAAAACTATCTTGTATATTTTTCCAGAGTTCTGAAAGCAGCTGAATCTAACAATGCAGTGTGCTTTTGATTAGGAATGCGAGAAACAAGTCTGCAAAATTTTGACGAACTATGTGGCAAGCAAAGAAGAGAGATTTGATGATGATCTCTGTGTGTTTATATGTGTGTGTGTGTGTGTGTGTGTGTGTGTGTGTGTGTGTGGGAGGCAATACACCTGTAAGCCCTGCACTCACTGGAGCAAAGCCTATTAGAACAAGCATAAGACATATCCCTCAGACTGTGAACTGTGAACACACACTATAACACCCGTACACACACTCACACACACACACACGCTGAAGCAGACGAGGCATTGTACATTGCAGACATGTAGTGCCATCTTGATCTTACCCGCAGCAGCCGTGATGTCATACAAGCTTATTGTTCTGTCTCATGCAGAGGTCACCTTCAACAACTACGTGTGGCTGGGTGCGACTTTGTTTTAGCCACAAAATATCACGTTCTTATTCCTGAAAAATGCTAATATCGGAATAGGCCGCGAAGAACCCGGTGTCTCTCAAAAGTCAAATTATTCTTCTGCCTCCTGCAGAGATTATTGGGAGCTCAGTGAGCGTATAAACAAGGTGTGGCATAATTTACAAGAGTTATTCTTTTCCAGGTATTAGTTTTAACCTCTCTAAAAGCCCTATATTGACAGCAACATGCTGTGTCTACAATTTAGTATCTGAGGATTTTTTGCCCATTGTCCAATATTTGGTGCAGATTAGATATTGATTTCTATACATTTGTGAACATGGTGAAAAATGTTCCCTTGAGTTGGATTATATGGGGCGGAACTGGAGGCCACTCATCATTTTTCAGATTCCAACAATTTGGCTCAAAAGGTAAAATTGTAACATATACTTTTACCATTTTTGGCCTCTCAATATATTTGAGTATTCCGCGAGCTTTATTCTTGTCCTCAGCAGAGATGAAATTCTACTAAACTTACTTTTCCAGTGTGCTAAGTCCTTATAGTAATCAAGAATGAGGGGAAAATAGGCAATCTCCACAAGAGTATCTCATACTGGTTTCCTTTCCATGCTTATCCAAATACTCTGGCTTCTTATCAAATTGGACAGGTGTATTTGAATGTGAATGAAGTCTCTTTTGGTCAGCACAAGATTGATATTGATTTAATCTGAAATAGTTAAATATGGGAGAGATTATGACAGTAGAAAGACCTTGAATTCTGAAACCTTTGTCTGTAATACAAGGACCTCTTTCGTTGTCTCTTATCTGCATATAGACGAGGCATTTTCAGACTATTTAAGTATGTATGCAACATTTAGGTCAGACATTTTTGCAATTCTGAAGTGTCTTTACGTTGTAAGATCAATCATTTCTCATGCAGCATTGAAGGTTTGGACTTTTCTTTTGAGGATCTGTGTTCCAGCAAATATGTTTTCAAATGAAATATGTTAAGAATGGAATCAGGGGATGACGGTAAACAGGCACAGGACTTTAGTTTACCTAAATGGATGTGTGAATATAACTTGTTTCATTGCTCTAATATATCACAAATTAATTAACTGATGCTACTTTCATCCTCACCATTATACGGCTATGATTACAAGAGTTGTTGCATATAATCATTTCTCTTGGGTGAAGGATTTTACTGATTGTGAAAAATGAGAATTGGTCTCAAATGTAGCACAGCGGCTTCGCTAGCATCCGTCCATACCTCATTAAAAACTCTCTCCTAGTGCCAGTAGTAATTACAAAGGATTTACTGCAAGCCTTCGCCTTGAAATAGGGTAAGCCTCATCAGGGCAAAGTGTCAGTCACCTGTTTTGAAGGTGATCGCAGCAAAGCTGGCACACTGTCGCCACAGATTAGCCCAACTGAGTTCCTAATCACAGATATCATACACCCTGTGATGACGTAGCATCTGCTTTCATCTGGGCACCACATAGTGAGCTTCAGAGTATTTATGAGTGCACTACAAGCCTGATGCTTGCCTTGTTGTTGTTCCTGTATCCTCCTACCACACACACACACACAGGAGCAGCCTTTGAGCCTCTGCAGATGCTGGTGAGAGCTCAGAAATCAATGCACTCAAACAGGGATAAGAGGGACTGGGTTTTGGATAACTCAGGGTGTCTTGGTGTGCATTATTCATTAGACAGGAGAAACATAGTCACAGATGCAGCCTCTGCATCGGTGTACTGGAGACAAAAAATATGAAAGCTTAACAACATAACCCTTTAAAACTCAGGGCAGCAGTATCACAGTTCCTGGTGTTAAGCTTTCTCCGTCACCATGTGTTGGGACACACAGATTCTGCTGATGTTGAACCAAGGACATATAGCTGACTGGCAAGACCTGCTGGTAAGGATAAAGTTTGTGTCTGAGTTATAGTCTCTCTACTGTTATTTAACTGGATCAAATAATAGAAATCACACAAAGGATATTCATGGAGAAAAGACCTTGAGCAACCAGCATTTGTCTGAGATCTTAACTGAGATGTTATCTTGACACAGTAGACTTTTTGACCACACAAAGACATGAAAAGGCAATTGCATGGGAGGGGAGAAAAAAATGGTCTCTACAGAGGGGAAATCATCACAAGTCTTCTCACCTAGAAAATGTCATTTCAAGCTCAGAAATGAGATGAAGACATCTTATCAGAAGCAGCAGTAACACATTAACGTTGATCATCGCACCCGTGAAAGAATTTAATATGCTAATTTGCATTTTGAAAAGTGTCTAAGCTCATTAAGTTCGGGCTAAATATATAAACATATTAATCATGTTATTCCTTCACAGTGTTTGTGAAAGTGGGTGGCCTTTGCGCACTTTGAGAGATCAGAAGATTGGGATATATCCACAATTACAGAGGGAAATAACAAAAATCATGGCTGCTTCACACCAATTACATTCAAATGAAGATTAGTACCTGAAGGGCATGCATACACAGGTTCCCTACCCGGTTTTCACACTTTCATGTTGGAAGTACAGTAGGTGGACCCACATACACACAATCATTGTTTTAAAATAACAGAAGGTACAAGCTGAGTGTCTGGAATTCAGGTAAACTCAACAAACTGATAAGGCCTCACAGGGGAGACTGAAGATTTGAACTGACAACGAGAAAAAGCAGCCAAGGAACTGTTACTGCATTCATGCTGTTAGGAAATGGGAAAGTTCCCTTTTGGAAAGATCCTAAGAAAGACTGAATGAAATAACCACAACAAATATATCATCACCACTTCTGTTGCAGAATACTGACAAGTGGCGAACAACACTTTGTTAATTCATTAACATTGTTTATGTCCATGAAAGTAGACACATGATTGCGGTTGTATGACAGTGACCTTGACCTGTGATCACCTGTAGACCTTAAGACCGAGTAGACGTTTGCGCTTAATTTGAAAAAAAAAAAAAAAAAAAACCCTCTCAGGCGTTCCTTGGATAGTGCGTTGAGAATGGGAATTACAGTGGGATGGACCGACACCTCGCCGTCACTGAGGGATAAAAAAGCACAGAGATTCAATATTTCAACTGATTTCTGTCAGTTAAAGTAAAAGTTACCTTTATTTAGTTAGTCAGTCGGCTAACGTTGCAGTAAGTTTGCAAAATCTAACTACATGATGTAGAAAAATGTACCTATGAAGACACTTGTTTGGGCTGCCCCACTATATCCCCCCCCCCCCCCCCTCCATTAATGCTAAAACAGAATCCAACATCCCAGAACCCAACATCTGGACTGTGAAATGGAGCTGTGGTATTCACACATATTTACAAATTCATTTATCACTTCTGGAGGCAAAATATCTCTGGATAAGAAGTTCGGCTTACATTGAAGATACAAGAGTGAGTTACGAAATATTCACAACCCTTCTGAAATACATTTCAGCAGCAATCATCTGACCTGGCGGTTTCACAATGAAATGTTTGTGTAACTAAACTTGACAAAAAGCAGAAAGACTATAACGAAGATCTGATAATGATTTCAGACAATGGCTTCATGACATTTGAAAAAATTAATCTTGAAGTAGTCTGGGTTGTAACCTCCTGTCAGATGGACAACTATTTCTATTTCATGGTTCAAGAATTCAGCTTTTCTCTGGGAGAAGACAGATTGGCTCAAGGTTAAATGCTTTGGCAAGACAGTCATTAGTGTGCAGCAAGTGAAGGCTGGTGGTAAGAGAAAAAAAACTGTACCTCTTGATTTTCTGTGAGATATCTCGCTCTCAGACAATTTGGCCTGTGGAGCTGGGAGTCACAAGTCAATATCAAAGTCCTTGTGTTAGACCATTTCAGGCTAACTTTACTAAAAACAATAATCAAGTCTCCTTGTGGAAGTATTTCTGAGAGTTTGCTTTGTATTAGACTTGAAATGTTAACATTGCAACACATTTGGCGTTAGAATTAAGTGCTAAACGGTAAATGGACTTGATTTATATAACGCCTTTCTACCTTAGCGGCTCCCAAAGTGCTTTACAATGTCACCTCATTCACTCATTTACACACACACACACACACACACACACACACACACACACACACACACACACACACACACACTAATGGTGAAGGCTGCCATGCAAGGCACCAACCTACTCATCAGGAGCAATTAGGGGTTCAGTATCTTTCAGTATCTTGCTCAAGGATACTTGGACATTGTCAGCGGGGGAAGCAAGGATCCAACCAACCTTTCGGTTGCTACACAGCCACTCCTCCTCTGAGCCCTGCTGCCATCACTTGAATGAGCCTCATACCAGTGTGATTAAAAAAAAAATAGGAAACGGGAAATAATTGCCCAGTCTCGTGTGGCTGACGTTTAGGTCTGTGTATTGTGAAGTGTTTCTCAATGGGAGCACCATGTTTTTTTGCTACCTCACAAATGGTGGCAGGTTGATGAAGTCCCTAGCATCTTTTCTGCAATGATTGTTGTTCGGTTGTTGAGTAAAATGAAGTGCTCGTCACTTTTTGTCATCCAGTCACAAGGTGAAAGGGTAGGACCTCTCTCCCTCCATGGTTCAGCGTCTGTTACGCCCAGAGCAAGCATGGGAAGAGGAACCTTGTGCTGCCATTGGTACTTCCGCATTCAGTATCATAGCAATCAAACAATGCGCCACCAAATTGCGACAAAACCCCCCAGAAAAAACACTTTGCTGTACAGCGGGCCCTTCAGGTTAACGTCAGATCTCTTCCCTCTTCCTCGACTGCATCATCTGTGTTTCCTCATGATGTCTGCGTTGTTGTCGCCATGACAGCCAGTCTTAATACCCTTGCTGTAACATGGGAGACCAGCACTGCCTATGCAGGTATGAATTAGTCATTCTAAGCTGACAAAAACACAACAATTCTGATTTCAAGGGGATTTTACGGCCATGATAAAACATAATCAGGAATATTATTTTCTATTTCTGTCAATGCACGATGCTAAATTCTACAGACTGGACCTTTGGAGGTGTGTGGAAGTGTGCAGATTGACTAAACTTATGATGCGACATTATTTGGCCAAATGAATGAAAGCACAATTAACAAAACTATGAATAAAAACGACACAAGATAAACCAAAATGAACCACAATTCATTAATTATATTCATCGTGTAGACCATTAGGCTCCAATTAAAAGCGTGTGTGTGTGTGTGTGTGTGTGTGTGTGTGTGTGTGTGTGTGTGTGTGTGTGTGTGTGTGAGAGAGAGAAAGAGTGTGCGTGCATTAATGTCCAGCTTATTAATGACTCCTTTCAGGTAACATAAGACTGGACTAAAATTAGAGTCTAGTCCAACTAGAATTATGTTCATATACAAAAAATTTGTATTGAAGAAGATGTTTAACGGCAATTGTAATATCATTCTAATTATGCTCCGTATTGTAAAGAGTTATGCCGCATAATTAGAAATTTTTCATACAGTAAAAAAATTGAGTGTTTAAGGTTAATCTGAATGATTTCGGTTTGAGTTACTGTCCATCTAATTTGGATTAAAAGTACATATTGTTGTCCGACATCTGTTTTTTTTTTTAATCACATCCTCATTTAACACAAGTCACAGAAACTGTGGTTCTTCCTAAATATATTTGAAAAAAGAAAAGCTAATTAATGACCTTTTTTTTTTTTTTTTTTTTTGGAGGCAGGTTTGATGTCTGATGATGGCAAAAATCTGCATTTCTATTTTCCTTGTAATTGCTGCATTATGTTCTTTGGTAATTTAAAAAGGCATCTGGGCACGTTCAAAGTCCTGCTCTCAGCAGAAAGTCACCATTACTTTGCAAATAAGGATACTTTTATCAGCTGTAATGACTTCAGGCTGCTGGTGCACACCAAAGTCACAATGAAGCCTGATACCAGCTGATTACAGACTTGCTCTCTGAAACCCTGCTTTGCCTACATCGACCGGTGGGATATACGGTCAACACAAGCCATGTGTGTGTGTTTTTTTTCTCTCTATGTTTCCATGCCGGGATCCCATTTGTGGACTTCACCTCTGCTTGCACCACTATCAGCCTGAAACTGCTCCACAGCAATCCCTCGCAGCTGCACATTGCTCACTCAATGAGTGGGTGGAATTTTAGACTTCCTGAAAACAATAACGTGGTTACCTGTCAAACCAAAGGCTGCAAGTCGAGGAGCACCACAGGGATGTGTGCTTTTCCTTTCCCCTAGTGTGCATTCTATGTCCAGACGTGTCTGTCATGTTTCTTATGTTTATGAGCAATACTTGTATTGAGCTTAAGTAAGGGGGAAAAAAAGTTTGGGCTGAGGAGAGACGTGGGCTGCATACTTTCTATCCATGACCTTGTGAAGAGAAGCAAATTATATCTGATGTATCATTGGATTAATTCTTGGTTATGTCAGCAAATAGTGACAATGTCCAAATATTATAACACATGTGTGATTCTACTGATGTTCCAAAAGCTATTATAGGTGCAGGTATTCTATTTATTCAAACGCCTAAACCAATATGAGCAATCATTTCATAATTTCATGTAGGTAAATATGGCCAGTTCAACATCTGTAATGTCATTACAAGAAGAATTAAACGAGGGACGAATGCTGATGTCCACTGCAGCATGTACAATCATTCTTGAACCAGTCGTGAAGGTCAGTAATGGAAAGTATCCTCATATCAGACAACGAGTTTAGCTCCATATCCTCCAGTGTGTGTGTGTGTGTGTGTGTGTGTGTGTGTGTGCTTGTGTGTCTGAGCAGGTGATTGAGCTGTTAATCGTCCTTCATTTGATTGCCCTAACTCAGTCGATGCACACCCAGACAACCATCTGTGCCCAAGACTTTGCTCAAATAAGCCGGTCTAGTATGAATCCATCCTTCATGTCAGTTGATTGGTTATATCCTCCAATCGCCAGTTGGTGCAGGTAGTTAAAATAAATTCAGTTCTTAATTCTTATGGCAAACATGAGATGTAGTCGCACAATACCAGATATCGAAGTCTATCTCTGCCTATCGATGTCTGGCAATTTCTGAATGCGGATAGTAGCTTAAACCGCTGAGACGAGTGGATCAGTCTGTTCTGACTGAAAGGTTTCCGTGAGACATTTTTATTCCGATTGGGCTAACAATCTGTTTACTGTTCACATTTACAAAGCTTCTGCTCGTCACAGCCGTGGATTTACCATGGAAAGCCACTCATTGGTGCACAAAGCCGAAAAAAAAGCCTGGATTCCAGGTACGAAGGGCACAGTAGAAGGGAAGCTCCACGGGCGACACAGAACAGATGTACCTGAGCCTTCCACCTTCCAGTATAACCCTTTGTTAACTTGAATGGGGCCAAGATGATTTAATCTCACAGCTTTTCCAGGCTTTCAAACTGTTATCAGACCAAACAGACAAGTTATGATAAATGAGTCATTTGATAGCAAAGCTCAAAAGGAAAAAGAAACAAAAAAAAACCCCACCTTTTTACAGCTGTGTTTTTCAAGTCTTTAAGGAAAATGTCCTTTTGGTCCACCCACATACTGGCTTCAGTGGCTGGCACTCTTCCTGTATTCAGGTCTTATTTTCCATCCACGGTCTCCACTCCATTTTGAAGTTCCCCCCAAAATCTTTTAGATGGGTTCAACAATACATTTATTTGACTTCTGTAAACATTTCCAACCACTTTTAGCAAAAACCCAGGAGACTGTTCTCCTCAGTCTGCGAACGAAGCATTTAGAGGCAGATGTGTGAGTATGGGAGCGATGCAGCCTCACCAACAAACACTTTTGATTATGTTAAGGTTGCTGCTGTCAATTAGTCAGACTAGAATTTGGCAGATGCAAACTAGTGATGATGTGGAGAGGGATTTTTTTTTTTGATGAGGAATCAGAAGCAGATATAAAAAGGACCTTGACATGCAACTGAAAAAAAAAAGCAACAGTTTTACCCAGAGATCAACAATACAGAACAAAATACCTGGGAAAATAAAAGTGTTGTGTTTACGCTTTTGTTGAGTGTGTAGTCGTGAAAGCAAATTGCGATTAAGGGTGCTGTTTTATTTAAGACCAGGGTTTCATATCCATCGAGAAGAGACTGTGGCGGTGTGACACCTGCAGAAAATACCTCCCTTGCTCTCTGAGACGTGGCCCTGAAAACGCTCGTCTTTCAGGCTCCTGGCAGCAGTGACAAGATGCTCATTTTAGCATCTCGTTTACTGCCGCAGGGACAAATGTAATTCGTGTATTTAAAATGACATTTTCCAAAAACAACAATGAAAAGCTCATTGTCACGTAGACACATGCGGTAGTATTCCCCAAGGAGAGCAAAGGGAAATAAGTAAAACTGCACTATGTAAAATTCAGTTCGTTTTTCTGTGGCAGAAAGAATCAGAGTGAAATGATAAGAGAATTTCCCTCCAGTCTAGAGCATTAAAGAATTAATGAAATACTCTCGCCCAGCAGCAGATATTTGTGTTTAGGGTGGCTATAATATTAAGTGTTCCTTGGAGCTTTGATGTGCCATTATTAGCAGTGTGCATGGGTGGCTAACGAATACTAAATGTTCATTCGGTAGGTTAATCCAAACATTCTTTTTTCTTTTTCCCTTCCAAAGGCTCAGCGGGGCCTTCATTAATTTCTTCTGTAATTATCACTCTAACACTGGCTCAAACAGAAGTAGATTCTCTTAAATCCCACTCAACATTAGGAGTGGATTATGGGCCAGAGGCATGGTGCATATAACAAGTTCTGACTGCTGAAATGTTATGAGCTGCCAGTCTGCTGAGTTTGGTGCAGTAGCAGTAATGATGGTTGCAAACTGAGAAACACGTTACTGTAGTTCAGGCACCAAATTTTTTCTTTTCTTTTCCTAATTCAGATTCAAACCTTGTGTTGAGTTTGTGGGAGGGGATAGGCAGAAATATTATCAAGATCGCACGTTGCTTGCGAAAGAGTTGTTGGCTTACTCATCGCTTCTCTGTGTGACAACCAGCGGAGCTTCAGACTTGCAGATTGATCCTGTTGCTATTAACACACGTGTAAGATGATTTAACATGTCAGTCACTGACACAAAAAGTCTCACATCAAACATATGCCAAGCTAGACAACGTCAGACTTTGGAGGCAGCAGGAGTGAAACCTGCGACAAGTATTTGGAGCAAATGTAAAAGTGCTATACTATGGGACTTTTCTTTTTTTTTTTTTTTGCTTAGCCCTCAATTCATTCTTACAGGCAAAAAGCAAAGCCAGATGGATATTAGTCCCTCCATGCTCTTGGCTCTGACAGTGTACCTCTTGTAACTGGCAATCACCCAGGCTTACAAACACTTAAAGGATACAAGAGGTGCACAGTAAATATGAGGGCAAAAAAGTACAACTGTGTTGTCCTAAAAGAATAAATTTAGCTGGGAGGAATGAGGCCCATTCTGGTCTGATTTTTGTTTAAAGAGAATATGCTTCGTGCATTTTCACACAATTTTTTTTATTACTTGCAATGAAAAAAATAACCTCAGGAGCAGGGATTCTTTTTGGGGGAGAAAAGGGGAAACAATCTTTTAGTGTAGTGAAAAAAAAAGTAGTTGTTAAGGTTTTGTGCATTGAAAGTGTCTCAAGACTTCAGGCAAACAAACAGGCATCCCCCCCCCCCCCCCAAGTCCCCACTGTATCCTCTCTCTTTTTTGCTGTAAATGTTTGAGTTTCCTTTTATCTAGACTCTTTAAAACAGATCAGGACAGTCTGCCTTCCTGCTTTCTAGTGGCTGGTTTCAAAACAAAACAACAAAAAAAGCCCCTTCATTCATAATGTACAGTGTGTTTGAGGGATGGTGGTGTGAAGCTGCAGTATTCTTGAGAAACACACAACTACTGAGACGCTCCTGATGTCCCGCGTGCCACCGCCGCCGCCGCCGCGCGCGCAGTCACCCACAGTCCTCATCCTCTGCAAGAGCTGGACGTCGACGTCAGAGGTACCGCGGACACTTCCACAGCCTAAAATGTAAAAGTCCACATATTGCAGACCAGCTAAGAAGCACCCACAGCGGGGTCGGTGCGTGGAAGCGGGCGAGGGAGGGGGGTTGCGAACAGGACTGTTGGATAGCGGACCGCCTGGCTGCCGTAGCGGCGCGGAGCGATGGAAGCGGCGGTGTAGAGAGCGAGCGGCACCGTCGGAGTTTCTCCGAGAGCGACATCTGCGCTGGAAGGAACCAACTTCACCGCCGCCGTCGACGGAGAGCAGCGGGGCTGCTGAGGGGCTGAGGATGCGCGGTGTAACATGGATATCCGAGAAGGGATAAACATCCACACACACCACAGGGGACCAACTCAGGTAAATAATTACTCACATTTGCTTTTCTCTCTTTGCCTTCATTGCTCTTAACCCATTCTTTGCTCTTTATTAGTCAGTTCCCGTCATTATGAATTTTTATCCAGCAGAGACAAAATAAAACTTCCACTTCTTCTGTCTTCGAAGGAAATCCCCCCCCCCTTAAAAAATTATGTTTTACACAAAGCTTGTTTTTTTCCCTCCCATTTTGTATTGTCCAGCAGTGCAAAGGCTGATCAGAACGTGCAGCGTGTAGTGAAACATGTCATGGCATTCTGTGCCTCGTCAATTACAGACACACCAGCAGCCCAGTAATCTGGATTTATCAGTTTATAGGTCAGTCGTACATTTTCAACACGAGATGTAATAATATTATCGATGTCCTGTAATTGCCGTGGCATTTACTTACATCATTTTTTTTTTTTCCTGAGGGCTCAAGTCCAGCTATCAATCCCAGCTCATTGAAAGCTCTGACAGAAGTGATTGGTTGTCGGTGATCAACAGGGGATTGAGCTGAGTTCATCATCTCTTCCCGGCTGTGATTGCGCTGAGCTTTGCTTGATTGTCATTCAGATTCGGCCCAAAGTACTTCAGACTGTGACTCGGTTGGAAATTCTCCAGAAAATCAAGTGCATGTGTCTGAGATGAGTCCGTCTTGTTCAGAATGATCATTCTATTCAATAAATCAGGTGTTTTTTGGGTTTTTTTTTTTTGGATGATTGATCACACTTCCCTGAAACAACACATTACCTGTCTGCTTGTAGTGTTTCAATAGCACAAGTTTTAAGTCGATTGGTGCCATCTGGACGTTCTCTTGTCATGCCTGTTGGGTGCAGTCCCCTGCACACTAGCACGCCTTCGCCGTGCTGGTTGCTCCTCTCACCTTTTGTATCAACCTGGTTGGAAATCCAGAGCCACTCCACATCTCCTTGGGGGAGTGTGCTTGCAGATGGACCCCTTTCTGATGATGTCACAGTCTCAGAAAGAGGGTGGAACAAGAAGTTCATAGCACCTAACGGAGAGGAGCCTGGTCTGCATGCTGAGTGTAGAAACCGCTCTAATAAGGCTTGAATCGATGCAGGGCAATCACGTGCATTAGGGGCTGGCATTTTTCCAGCGTAGGCCTGCAGGTAGTAGGACGAACCTCATGCCTCCTGCAGGAATATCTATCAGTTTGCTTTCTCTTGCTTTTGAATAACAACGAAGCAGCAGCCCACCAAGGTTTCTAAATGTAGAGTTAGATACGAGGAAAACAGTACAGTTTGGGACAGTAAACCTGCAGAATGTGAATGTATTATTTAATTTGTCCAAAATATACAGATTTGTTATTGCAGCTTTACACAGGTTTATCAGCAGCAACACCAAACAGGGTCCATGTGGCTGGATGGGATCCTACTTTTTTTTTAATTCCTGTAGTAAAGAACATGTTTCTCTTTTTGAATTGCAAATTAGATACTTAAAGCTGCTGTGTAGAACATTGCGTCATAGACTCTGCAACAACCTGCAATGACTTGTTACACTTTACATACATTGGATATTCTAAATGCATTAAATTTGCATTCCGTTAGCGGTGCGTTCTGTTTGTGGTATGTTCCGTTAGCAGCACACTCAGTTAGCGGTGCGCTTCATGAGCGGTGCGCTTCATTAGTGGTGCGTTCCATTAGCGGTACGCTCTGTTAGCGGCACATAGAAGGTTTTTTATTCTGCTGCATTGGCTCAGATTCCTGTGTTTTACGAGCTGTTTCTATGGAGACTCTATGTTTAATTGCCGCGAGGACCACGTCATCGCACAATGAGATTTAAAAAAAAAAAAAAAAAAACCTGCAGCAAAACATTATTAGCAAATGACTCACTACACTCACAGAATTTTAATTGATTTAGTTTGATAACATTTAGAAAGTTCAGAAGAGTTATTCATCCATATTTGAGCTAGCTGAGGGAGCTGAAGGAGATGGCTAAAAATAGATAGAGCTCGTCCGTGCGTGATGCTCTGATTGAAGAGCATGAGTCCACAGACGCAAACTCCATATACAATAAGAAGTAGAGAGATTTTCCTGGTGGCGATGAGCTCAACTATTAACAGTTACATTATATAAGTTAGACCCGAGCAGTGCTTTGGTCTCTTGGCTTGCGCTTGGCGTTTTCCCACCAGTATCTTTTAGCAACTTATTTGTGGGAGACGATGGATGTGGAGAGGAGCAATGGGTGAGCTCGACCCGTTGATCACTAGATACCCCAATCCTGAAGTGCAATTTGCTTAATGTGAGTTGAGGTGTTGCGTCATTTTCTTATATATGTCTTTGCAATTGGGCGCTGCAGTTTCAACCGTCTTAGTTACCAGTTACTGGCGGTAGCAGCATTGTCGTTCGCTAGCGTTTCCGTACATCTGAGGTCAGATGAAGAAACTGTTTTTACAAAGCAGACAGGCAATAATTGGCCTTTTCCATCATTTTGTGAGGAACAGTTACTTGATTTGATGCTACAACAGGTGTGAGTCTGAGAATCAGCAGGGCAGAGGGAGAATAGTCAGTTACCTCGCTGAGAAGTAGAAGTTGCAGCCAGTCACCTGCAGCTCTTCAACTAACAGCACAGTGGCCGCTCCTTCTTCAGGGCTCAACAACGAGCACTGCCCCCTTGCCACTGTGAGCGTCCTGCCTTCTCTACACCGGCTGGCGCGGCTCGCCCTATGTGACCAAGTTGCCAGTCTTTTTTTACCTGTTCATATCCGTTAAAACTAACCGTAACCGCGAGTGTTCATTTCTGTTGCAGCTGGTCACTTCTGTGTTTTGATTAATGTTTTAATTGGAAGTTGATGATGTAAACTTGGGGTGGAAGACGGTGTGAAGCCCTGTGGTGACACCGGCGTCACTCTCCTGACCTGCATTTATATAAAGTAGTAGGATCGTTAAAATAAAAAGTGTTTTTTTTTTATGTATATGCTTTGGGCTTACTGAATCAAATTTAAAGAAAAAGTTTTCTTTATGTTTTTTCTCTCCCTCTGAGCCAGAAATCTCTCCAGTAGCACTTAGACACCTAACTTTTCAGCTTTATTCTTATTTTTTGATATTCTGAAGGTTTCACAGAGGAGGTTGAAGGTTTTTACAGAGGTGTTCAATATATAACTCATATCCTGATATATATATAAAAAACACCTAGACTTGGGAACCTTTTACATTCATTTTTCATGTCTTCAAAGTTATCTTCTGGAAATGTAATATGTGCAAATAGAATATGATAGTATGTCATTTGTACATAAAAAAAATCATAAAACATAAGAAAGGATAGAATAGACAGAATGATTCTGTGCTGTATGAGCTTGCCATCCATCGTGAGGGTCTTGACTCCAGTAGATGTGACTCAGCGCATCTTCCGTGTAGCTCTTGACGCTCAGCCTTGTACTTGTACAACATGTATTTGAACAACCAAAGGGAAAAATATCATTATTCATTTACATGTACATTATATTAGTAAGATTCTTGTCACTTTACTTTTGCTGTCACAGAGCCCTTTTCTTCCAGCAGACTGATTCTGAAAGAGACGCAGCAGATTTCAGAATGCAGCGCATAGTATGCCTAGCAAAAATAGCACAAATGTTGCAAAAATGGCATAAATGTTGCTAAAACAGAGTATACGTAAAAAAGATATTGGTTTGCCGGGGTGAGGCAGCACGGTGGTGCAGTGGTCAGCGCTGTCGTCTCACAGCAAGAAAGTTGAGGGTTCAAGTCCCGGCTCGGGCACGGTATCTTTCTGTGTGGAGTCTGCATGTTCTCCCTGTTTCTGCGTGGGTTCTC
This sequence comes from Aulostomus chinensis, assembly GCF_037954235.1. NCBI lineage: Eukaryota > Metazoa > Chordata > Actinopteri > Syngnathiformes > Aulostomidae > Aulostomus > Aulostomus chinensis. The sequence goes on along the minus strand of NC_141328.1, from coordinate 24,925,243 downwards.
TCCGGGTACTCCGGCTTCTTTCCACCGTCCAAAGACATGCAATTGGGGACAAGGCTGATTGGAGACTCTAAATTGACCGTAGGTAGGAACGTGAGTGTGAATGGTTGTCTGTCTATATGTGTTGGCCCTGCCATGGACCTGTCCAGGGTGTACTCTCGCCCGTAGCCGCTGGGATAGGCTCCAGCCCCCCGCGACTCTTAACAGGAATAAGCGGAAGACAATGGATGGATGGATGGTTTGCCGGGGTGGATAAAACACGTTTTATTCTGTGACACCATTAGCAGCAATATAAAGGTGACATACAGCGCCACTGCTCTTGGCTATCCACACAGAAGATGCGCTGACCCCCATCTACGCCGGACAAGACACTCCCCATGGATCGCTACCTCCTACAGCCACACCCCAATTAACCTGAATTGTGGCTTTCGTTCGTACCATATTTGACATGCAAGAATGCTGTTTTGCATCATTTACACACAGTTTGTTCCGTCTTCCCTCTGTTGTCACATGATAATACAGCAAAACATTCCGTATCAGGATCAGTGAAAGTGTTCATTCGCTGACGAAATTGGCAAGTGATTAAAAAAAATCTTCCTGTTGAACACTGTTCTCGAGCTTTTCATGTGGACGTATTTGTATCCAAGCGTTTCTTCAGCAAATAACACCACCGACAGCTTCTTCAGTCTGTTATTACGGCAAGGCTCATTCAACGATAACGACTTAAAAGACATTTGATGTAAAGCAGCTTTATGTGTTAATCTAAAAAGGAAAACACGGGCCAGAAACTCTTATTACAAGACAAACACATGCTTGCTGCAGGCGCCTAATTGGAGTGATTCTAATCTAGGTCATTGCGTCTCGGTTCTTTCCTATAAAATAAAGAAGTTGCATTCACTTATCAATTCCCTGACATCCAATTCTTACTTTATGATTTTTTTATAATGAGTTCAGTGCTTGAGACCTAACCATTTTAATCAATAATGCTCAAAAAATATTCTTTCCTACTGAATTTCCTGGCTCTACAATGGTGCATTGTCAACGATTACATATTCTTGGCAGGGCCGAACCTTTCAAGAAATTATGCCGCTCTCGTCACGGGGGAACTGGGGACGAGCACTGTCGTTGGAGCGCCCCTGTCTGGAGAAATGGAGGAAGCTGGCATGTGTTATGTCATGCCTGCGGCTTGTGTGCTTACATCAAAACACTATTAGTCTCTTTGTCTTGTGCCACTATTTGAGGTAGAATCTTGGCTAGGGAATACATTGGCACTTCCTTAACTCCCACGGTGCGCCATTTGTGGGGAAGAAGAAATAAGTTGGCTCACGAAAAAGCTTTCAGTTCAAGAAAGTTTTGAGCATATTGGTTGCAACAGAGATTCTTGAAGAGCAAGATTGGCAGGAAGAAGTGCAGGTTTATGTGGCTTTATTATCTCTGTGTAGTTTGAAAAAAGTACCCCTGAGTTCAGTGTTTACAGTCGATATCAGCAGAAGTGAGCGTCTTCTAAATAGCTTTGGAGGCGCGGGTTGTTTTCATTTTAAAATAGCGAAGGAGGCTTCAAACATGGTGTATGAGTTCACCTATTGGAGATAGAGCAAGAGCCAGTTAAGTGATGAGAAAGAAAACATTTAGACCCTCAAAATAACAGCTTTATTCCATCGTCGTCTTCCGCTTATTCCTTACTAGTAAGGATCGCGGGGGGGCTGGAGCCTATCCCAGCATCAACGGGCGAGAGGCGGGGTTCACCCTGGACAGGTCGCCAGTCCATCGCAGGGCCAACATACAGAGACGAACAACCAGTCACACTCACATTCATACCTACGGTTAATTTAGAGTATCCAATCAGCCAAGTCCCCAAATTGCATGTCTTTGGACGGTGGGAGGAAGCCGGAGTACACAGAGAGAACCCACACAGGCACGGGGAGAACATGCAAACTCCACACAGAAAGATCCCGCGCCCGAGCCGGGACTCGAACCCGGAACCTTCTTGCTGTGAGGCGACAGTGCTGACCACTGCACCACCGTGCAGCCTAACAACTTTATTGTAAAAAAAAAAACAAAAAAAAACTGAAAGAAGTAGCACAGAACAAACTTTAATTAGCTGTTAATTGCTTGTGCCTCTGTGTGTTTGATGTAGTGAAAAGTTAAAAAGCCACATAACGGTAAAATACAATCATCTGTTTAGGAATTGAAATCATTATCTCTGCCACTCTTCCACAGAGCTGCCTGGTAGATCATTGGTTCATGTGTGCGGTGAATTAAAGTATGCAAAATTAGGAGGAGGAAAATTCACATTTCTTACTAGTGCAACTCAAGTGCTAACAGGAAATGAATTTTAAATAACTGGAGGCACTCGTAATCGGAGAAGACCCTCATGCGGGGAAAACACTGATGGGGCGGGTGTCTGCAGATCAAGTGAAGTCACAGCTCAGGTGATTAAAGTTGCAGCATTGTATACCATCCCCCCCCCCCCCCCCCCCCAGTCTTGTCTCGTTTCTGCAGAGAGTGGGAGTCTGCTCTCATTCATGATTCAGAACTCGAGGGTGTGTGAGGGGAGAGAGAGAGAGAGAGAGAGGGAACACGTGTGTGCAGGGTGCTCATGCATTTTAGCGTGAATTTTATCTTCATCTGGACTCTTCAACCACCAGGAGCACCCTTCTATTAATACTTGTTTTTTTGAGCTCTGAAAAATTGATGGCGGCAGAGAGATCGGTTGTAGTGGAGAAGGTCGAATCAACTGCCATCACTGTCAGCTTCTGCTGCTGACTGAACTACAATCTGTGGTTTATCAACTCCAGCTGGTGCTGCTGTCAAGGAAGAAGTGGGGAAAAAGGAGGTGTCATTTTGACAACTCTGAAATTTGGACGAGTGCTTTGTCTGTGCGGCTCGGACGTTTTCCTCAAAGCAGCAGAATTTCCTCCAAATTCAATTGAAATGAAGTGCAGAGTTGTATATTCTGCTTAGATTTCTGCTGTCACACTGCTGTACACCCTCTGATTTCATGTGATTAGATCAACTGGGCCAGGGTGACCATTATTTTGATCACTGAAAAACAGGACACTCGATCCAACCATGAGATTCTCAAATGACACTCAAAGTTTACTCATAGATGCCTCGTAATTTCAGTACATTTAATGTATGCCTCTCTCTGTATGGATAGAAAATTGTCATATTACAACCCCCCCCCCCCAAAAAAAAAAAAAAAACAGGACATTTTTTCTGGAAAAAAGGACGTTACCCTACATTGTACGCATTCCCCTCTCTGCGATTCCCTTTTTCTCTCCGGACTTCATTAATTGCATTTCATATTCCCGCCTCTAGGTGGTGCAAGTTGAGGGTCAGTGAGCTTGTCGCTATTTTCAAGAAGTCTAAAAGAAGTTAACTAGCGAGCCTTTCTGAGGTGAACAAGCAGCGATAACCGAGCATTTCTGTAACTTGTTGCCCAAAAAAATGACACCACGAACCAGCACCCAGCGACACCGGAAGGTTCGGTCGATCCGGATCGCTTCACAAAACCGATAAACAGACCCGGTTCGCAGGTGGCTCGCCGTCAACTCAAGTGGATCAGTATAGCGTTCAGTTTGCTCTGAGGACGGCGACGCTCACTCAGGAGCAGGTACACACATGTAGGTACAGATTGACCCGGCGTCCACTTAACGAGATTGCGCCCCGTTCCGTTTCTGATTCCGGTTCTGTGTCCTAACCGCTTGTGCGACAGAGGCCATTGGATATTAGTGTTGTTGTTTTGTTTTTTTCCTGGACTTGCCACGACCAAATTTTGATCGAATTCCACATGAAATGGTTGGAAGAGGGTTTTGGTTTCCATAAATCACCTGTTTTCAGTCTTAATGGATGATTTGATTTGAGTGCATCTTGATGAAGTTCCTTGTGTTACTAGAGGGGCTGTTTTTGGACGTTGGGAGTACAGACTTTGATTGTTTATGTTTGTATTCTATGTGGCCTTCTGGTTGGAGGGATTCTGATTTCCAAAAAAAAAGGAAATTGCTGGTGATGATGTTTGTGCTACGTAGAGGCACAAAGACCCCGTCAAACAAAGAAATGCAAATTAAGAAATCAAGGCTAATTTTCCTCTTTTTAGTTCTGATATATCGATTCAAGAATTAAGAAAATAGATTGAAGATGTTATAAAAGAATTAAAAACAAGAAAATCTGTATTGTAGTAGCTGAATTTCTTCTTCCACACCCCTGAGTGGCGGTTTTGTGTGGTGTGCAGAGAGTTGATTCACTATTAAAAACAATAGAAAGTTAATGAGGCTCACATTTAACAAGGTCGAATGAGCAAATGTGTGTGTTTTCGGGGGCTGCTTTTACATTAGTCATTTTCAAAGAGACGAAGTCCAGTAATATTGATAGCTTCATAGGAGTCCCGCCATCATGATGTTTGAAGTTTTTGAATTTGGCAGACACATTTGTATTCCCTCTAACTGGCAAGTTTGTTTAAGCACGTTAGCTGAAATGACAGTTTCATTGCTAAGCCCTTCACAGGGATAATGTTGTATACAGAATGCAATCACGGAGTCAGAAGTGGTAAAATTATTACCCAGCTAGAAAATAAAATATGGAAATGGCTGTCATTTATTGCATTCAGACGGATCTTTTTGCCATTTATGTCATCTGCTTTTGTGAAAAGGAGAGACTGAATATCATCGCCGCTGTCCTGCATTTAGTCAAGTTTCTACAAATTGGGTCATGAAATGTTTAGTCATCGCAGTGTTGTTCATGTTCTGTTTTTCAACCATTTTCTTTTTCTTTTTCTTTTTTTCTTTTTTTTAACCAGAGACATGAAAGCGAGTGGAACTTGAAAGTTCTGAAAGCCTGTCTGGTCATTAACTTGCATCTCATACGGCAAACAAATGAGAGAATCAATGATGGATGAAAGTAAGTCATCGGTCTTGTCACTGTCACTTAAGGTCACAAAGGTAATTAATTTGTGCTGAGGAGGAAGTCAACTACTACCATGGACACTCCCTGACTCCCCTAGCTATCATCTTTGTGCCGTGCTCCTTCGGATCAAAAGGCTTCTTTTATCCCCCTAACTAACCCCCCTGTCTGATGTCTCATGTCTCAGGGCTTGCTGAGTAATAGAGCTCAAGAGATTGCTGTCAGAGGCTAACGGATTCCTGCTTTTATGAATGGGATGTCTCAATATTTCGAATGCTCAGAATAACTCTTGTTAGTTTGTTCAATATGCATAAATGTTGGATACTCTTAGGATAGTCACACCTCATAGTAAGAAGTTGAATTGTTAAAGTTTTTTGTCAAATTTCTAGGCTTTTGACTTTTAAACACAATGTGTGGGGAATAATTTATTCAGCGAATCTCTCACAATTATTCCCTCAAAGGAGGAGCACTCCAAAAATATCCAGGAGCACAAAAAGGGATTTGAAGTCTCTCTGTTGTATTATTAAAAGCCAACATTTACTCATGACATTTGCAAGCTAATAACGGCAAGATAAGTTGGAACTAAGATGACTCTAAAACCCAATCTCCATAATGAGATTTATGGGGTAAAGGAAAGGAGTTGTGTAGGCGAATGTGTCAAGAAAGCAGTTGATATTCACAGAGGAGTCGGTGTGCTCTGTTATGCCTCTCAGTGGCACAAAGATAAGAAGTGTAAAGATAACAGGAACTATGAAAGTGAAATATTTCAGTTGTCTGTTTTTTTGTGTTTTTTTTCTTCCCCCCTCCTCTTATTATTTCAGAATGCCGATTGTGTGCCATCATTCAGTTAAATGTACCAGGGAGAGTCATTTTGAGCAAACACGATGGCTGATTTCCTCTCTTCATCCATATGCAAACATGTATCTGCTGCTCTATCAGAAAGGATCATAACTGTTAATACACTTAAGTATTTCGACACACATAAATAAAGCACTCTTTATCAGTGACGGGAAGAATGCGTCTAATTATCATTTCACAACTTTTTTTTTTTTTTTTTCTTCAGTTAAGGGGTGGGCGACTTTATTCAAGTCTAATCAGGGATAAATTATGGTTTAATCCTGGAGAAAATCAATTGTGTGTGTGTTTTCCAGAGGACTGAAAATGGTTTTGTGCTGCGTGCAATCAGCTCCTTATGTCAGAAATACATTATCTCTCCAGCTCAGGAGAATTTGAGGAGCCAGGACAGCGCTTCATTACATGTGTCTGACAACCAGCCAGCTTTTTGTTTTGTCTCAGCAGGTTTCAGCACAAGCAAGAAATGCCTTTTATTTTCTCTTCGGCAGACATGGTTCTCATTATGCAATGTTAAGCACACTTAAGTGAACTCTGTGTTTTTTTTCTTCTTTTTTCTTGGACAAATCCCTCTGCACAAGTAGTTTCTTGATGAGCAGATTTACATTATGCCCAGACTACCACAGCATCTGCATTTCAGAACAGAGTTAATATTAAATGTCACCTTGACCTGAAACGTGTTTACAAAGCTTAAATATTATCTGCAAAGATTTTAATCCTCAGGATGTGATTTTCTTACCATTCTCTTGTGTTTTGAATCATAAAAAGTCATTGCCTTGCAAACACGGACAATTACCGTCCTTCTGAAGTAGCACAAGATCTGACGAAGCGTTGACCAGCGGCTCTGAATGTCTAATGGCTTTCCTGCCTCATTTTCTTTTCATTTGACAGAAGAACGGTGAACGTGCTGGAAAGGACAAAGAAGGAATTCTACACACCTGTGATTGGATGTGAGCTTTTATTGACCTGAGACCATTAAAATGGAGTTGCTATGGAAACTTACATTGCTGCTGTCATTGGCTGAGTCTCTGGCAGGTAAGCCTCCCAAACATGCACTTTTTCTCTCTTTTTTTTTTTCTTCTTTTTTTTAACGTTGTTAGCACACTGGCTTGGAATTGTTATTCATAGATTTCTTTTTATGATGGCTCCTTGGCATACAGAACAGATGGGACTTGAAAGTAAAAGGTTTTATGGCAACGGGCGCCCAAAGCTTCCCACCAGTACTACAAATGTGAGGTCCATGTCGTCGTCTTTTCATTGGCAGCTCAAGGCAGCACACCAACATTCCTTCAGTTGTTCGTAGCTCTTATCTCTTCTTTTTTTTCCCGGGCAGTGAGTCAAGTTGGACTAGAATGAACAAGGTTTCCATCTTTGAAAGACATCCTTGAAATGTGGAGTCATTCATTTTAAAGAGCACCTCAATTGTTTGCCTTAATTGAGATTGCACTGGTAGCAGGACTGAAATCTTGTCATTGATCTGGTTTTTAATGGGATGCCTAATTTGCTTCCCTTGCAAGATGTTGCGGGTCAAATGCTAGTTCACTTCATAATGTCAGAATATGAAGATGAGAACAAGATGAATAAGGGCTTTGTCGCATGAGCACAGATTCTTGAAGAATGAGTAATCTTTCATGTTGCCTTGCTTCAAATGAGCAGCAGCCCCCCCCCCCCCCCCCTCCTCACAGCTGGGACCTAAAATAATTAGTGTGTGTTCTTGTCACTGTGTGTATTTGTTTGTGCATGTGCCTTGTTTCAAGCGCACAACAGCACGTCGCCACCCTAAATTTGCCTACATGGCAATTAGCTCCACTTATCACTAAATCCAATACACATCAGAGGACGTCTAATGAAGCTTTCCTTAGGGAACTGTGACTCACTACGGGATTAGAATCTACACCACAAGTCTGGATCACATATTGTGTCCTTAGGCAATCCGTTAAATACACAGACGAATAATGTCTTCAACATCAGTGGAAATCCTGCCACAAATCTTACAGAGATTTGATCTCAGACAAACAGCTTCAAGGAGACAATTCAACTCTGCGGTTGGCGTTCTCATCCACAAAATTTACTCTTGCAATCATGAGGTGCAGATCACCACGGATCATACAGAGTTATCTAGTCAAACGCAAATTAGCGCTCAACAAAAGAGCACAAAACAAATTGTATTTGAAAAGCACTGTGTTGCAAAGCCCTTGCCCTGCATTCTTGAGGCTGACAGTTGGAAACCCAAGCATTAATATTCAGCATGGGGTTACATTACATGTCCTCTACTCGCAAGGCGAGCGAGGCACACTATAACGATAGACCCTGAAAGCCTCTCTGTTCTCAGAAAGACACGAATAGCATTTTAGTATTCAGAGGCACAATACTGTCTGGAGAAAGCAAGGTGTCATGGTGTTAGATAGGTGCCTCTAGGTTGGTTATCCACTAGGCATTGGCTGTGTGGGAGAGCAGAGGTGCCAAGGGGAAGTCGCTCCCTTAGCGAGTTCATTGAGAGTTAACCAGCTCTCCCTTATTCCGCCCTGGGGGACAGAACGGCCCGAGGCAGGGGCGTGCACTCTACGTGTGTTTGTGTGAATGAGTGAGTGAGGTGGAAAGGAAGGGAGCACTGGAGGCATTCAGGCAGGGCTGGATGTGATTTGACCAATATAGATAAGGCTAACCTTTGCACAGGAAGCCAACTCTGGCACTGGATCAACAGTCTTCATGTGGCAGAAGTGATTTTGTTATACTGTCAGCACAGCACAAAGTGTATTACCTAGTTCACTTCAGAAAGTAGTGAAGTAGAGAGAAAATTGAATTTCTATTCAATTAACAGCACATCACGTTATTTGAAACAGATTTACTACAACATGTGCATGGAAGTAGTTGTTCGAGGAACTAAGGGAAATAAACCACGTTGTGAATTTTTCTATACATTTTTTTCTCTTATGACTGCTTGCCTATACCGTAAATCCTTTGCAAACTATAAATTCATGAATGTACTACCCTAATGAGAGGAGTCGTAGTAACATCTTCATTCGGCATTGAAAAGCTACAATTTAACCACACTGGAGACCAAACTGGGAACAAATCCCACATGATTGTATTGTGATAATGAGCAATCAGATGTTTTGTGCTTGTAGAATAATTCAGAGTTATTGTTTGAACAATATTTCAGTTTCAGAGGTATTTTTTTGGCATCAGGTCTTGATATTTAAGTTGACTAAAATAAAAAAAAAAGCCTTGTTGAAACTGGAGTGATATGAATGGGACTATTATTACTCATTTCAGACTGTATTTGCCATCAGAATCAACAAAGCTGGAATGAGCTTTTATTGTGTGTATGAAGTGGTTTGTCATGGCACAAATCATCACACGCTTTGTGACCCTTGTGGCTTTTCTACTGCAGACCTGTTATGTGACAAATTCCTTCCAAAACACAGTCAGTCTAAATAAATGAATATGAGATGTTTGAGGGTTTTTTTTTGTTTTTTTTTTCCAGATAACTTTTTAAAGATTAAGACTGCAAAGAGATTCATGTCTTGGTGATGCCAGCAGAAATGATGGGCTGTTTCTTCTCGCCAGCATTATAATCTCCTAGAATTACTTATACTTTGCTCATGCTCGGCATCCCTCACGTGTGCCTCTCTGAGACGGCTGGAGTTTCAAATATTGACTTACCTCATTGATTCATCAAAACATGGCAAAGCCTTTTAAGAATCCTTAAGCAAGGACTTGATTGCGTCTTTGAAGTTCACTATGCGAAGATGAATTTTCCTCCCATTGCTAGTTGTATTTTCCTTCCTCCTGGGATGAGACATCATCCATTTGAAATGTGTTTTTATATAAAGGGAGGTTTAATTGTAGATCATTATAATGTACTGTGTCTTATTTTTTAGCAAATACATCATCAAACAAGCAATAGCAGCTCTTTCTAGTATAGTATTTCACATTTATTTTCAGCATCAATATATTCTCACACACGTAGTGGGTTGCCTGGGTTCATCCCACAGCTGGGTGGTATATTAACATTTGAAGATACATACTGAAAATATTTTCAGACAAGATTTCGGATGAAACAAAATCATTTATAATGAGATTGCTTGATGATCTGTTAAAACAAGTAGCGTGTTTCTCTTGTGAAATCATGCTAGTTTCTGTTGTTAGAACACAAACATCTTTTATTTTCCTGCAGCGGCGAAGAAGACAACAACCCACAATCTCATTTTCATCAAAATGTACCGTCGTCTGAATTGGACAGACGACATTGGTCTCAGCTGGCTGAGAGGCGAGCGCGCGGGGATCAAGTACAAAGTGCAGCCCTTTGAAAGGCTTCAAAAATATTCAATAACTTCTCTTTTGTATGTAAAATGTCCCCAAAATCACTAAACATGAATGGTTTCTGGATGGTTCTTCCAGGGCCTCTGCATATAAAAGGAAAAATGCCTTTCCATATTTATTTAATAATTCAATAACCTTACTGCCACAGTGCTGCATTGTCAACATTCATCTGCAGGCGTCTGGTTCAAAGTCAATATTTGCAATTTCCTGGTTTGATCATTTAATGTTTTCTTTATCTTAGTTGTGATTTCCTCCTTTTTGCATCAACTTAAGTTTTTTTTTGGCAATAGAAACAAACATAAATGTCCACATGTATGTTTTAATTCAGACTGTGCAGTTATTATAAATGTAAACAAAATATGTCCTGCTGGGGATATGCTGTATAAGAAATATTTACAAAGTTTATAAATCAGTTTGTTCCATTAAAAAAATACCGAAAGAATTAGGAAGTACAATATGAAGGAATCAGATGTTGTTCTGGATTAATTAGAAAGTTCCTTCATTCAGTCAGATTTCATTAAAATCCATCCACAAATGTTGGAGTCCTCCTGCTTACACTGCTCCTTTTAAAATATTCATTACTTCATTTAAATATACAAGAGTCTTTCATCCCTATGTGTATAATGTGTGCAATGGAAAAAATTTGTTGTGTGGGGAAAGACTCATTTTTAACTCTGCACACAACAATAAACACTTTGGACTTGCTGCAGGTAACAAGCAAAATCACTCGTAACCAAATCGGGCTTTCTCAAAGTTACGATGGTTGTAAACATTGCGGTTTTTACACTGTGATGAATGTTTCCATTAATGTGGAACGTAGTAGCTGGTGAGTGACAAATAAGCATCGCACCAATCTGGAGGAGGAAAAGGTGGGCACATTACTACCATTAGATGAAAAATGACATTCTGAGAAGCAATATGTTTCCCCGTTTATGTAGACAGTCAATAGAGAGAACAACCACCAAAAAATTGCTTTAATTTGCCGTTCTCACATGTGGACTTGGAATTAATCAATTATGTGTTTCCCCAGTGAACGTGCCATTGGATACTGCACTACGAGAGGTGTTATTGAATTTCAAATGCACTAGTTTTGATTAACTCGAGGAGGATGTGACATGGTTGGATATTGGTTGGCAATATTGGCCGCATTCCTCTCCTTACAGACTATGTTGTTGAAAACGTAATTACATTCATTAACCGATCAGCAGCACGCAAGACTCTTGCTTAAAGTCATAGTAGTACCGGAACATTTTGTGAAGGTTGGAATTCATGGTCTTTTTTTTTTTTTTTTTTTTTTTTTAATATATATATTTCAAATCTGTTCAGTGTATTTCTGGAATCGCAAATATGTGTCTCCATTTTCTATTGTAACTCCTCTCCACCTCAGTTCAAAAAAAAGTTCCCAGAAATATTTCAAGCATTTAGATGAGATGTTATCAAACCTATATCTTGCCTGAAAGAAACTTTGGAGTAATATTCGTCGTCCCTTAAAGAGAGACCTAAAAGGTGTACCTTATCGGCCTGGGCAGAGGGGAAAGATGCTTTCAAAAGCAAGATTGGCTTTTTTTTTTTTATTTGATGCATAAAACCCTGAGCTGAAACGAATGGATTTGGGACCTCACAAACGGCCGATACCTCCCCCACAGCTGACTCCCCATTTGCCTGTTTATGCATGCTGAGGTAGGCTGGATGAATTCATTTGCTGTCAGCTAGTATTGAATTGGAGATTAGTTGTTATTTCAGCCTCCAAAACAGCTCCCTCTGCCTTTCACTCGTACTACGAAGCAGAGCCTTGTGTTGTCGGAGAAGCCTTCGAAAAAAAAAAAAAAGGCTGCACATTATCACCATCTGGCAGCAGGTGACAGATATGAGTGGAGGCGACCTATTTCTTTTAAAGACGCTTTCATAATGACCTCCATCTCTGTCCTGCAGCATTGTGCAGTCAACTTCCTGTTAGGAGTCTGGATCAGTGCACTCCCCTGATGGGGCCCTTTTTCATCATTTTGCTTTCACTGCTCCAGGGTGCTTAGTGTTGGTCGCGCCATCAGAATCTGCCTTCAACATGATTTCTTTGCTCCCACGTAGATTTTAAAATGGGTGACAAGTCAACTTAAGTGTGCTGATGTTGAATTCTAAACCCTTTAAAACTTTGTCAGACGTATATTTGCTTTGGATCCTTAGGTCAAGCCAGTTAGCCATAATGCCACCGAAACGACATCCTCCCTCAATGTTCTTGGCCTGTGTATTGCACGCCAAGGTGACTGGTGTAGCGTGTAGCTGCTCATGTTTGATCACCAGAAGGCATGACTGAAAATTATTCCACTCATCCCTGCCACATCTTACATTCGTTCGCCAAAGAGTTTCAGAGAGTTTGCATCAGTTTGAGCCTTGAGGCAACGCCTTAGAGCTCAATCCCTTCTCATTATTCTGACACTTACTCACCATCATGGTAACAGTTGCCATAGTGCTGCCAAAGAGCCGGTCAGTTCAGCGCTGCCATAACAGACCAAATAGAAATATTGATTAATTTCCTCATTAATTGAGTATTGAGTAAGGTTTGTGTACTGCAGTCTACCGGGATTGATTAAATGTGCAATACACGCCAAGGTTATGTGGAAACATTCTGACAGACGTGGGTGAGTGTGTAGAGGTTGCAGGAGGAGGTAATACAAATTGTTCTGTTTGTACACAGTTGTTTTCGCTTCCACATTCTTAATCGAGAGGTCACGTAATGGGTTGAGCTGAAGCCAGAGCAGTGCAGTTTTCGTCCTCAGTTTCCGCATATTTGTGTATCCACCCCCTAACAACTGTTCACATGAAACAACAGGTGGTTTTTTTTTTTTTTCTTCTTCAAATATAAAATCCTTTCACACACAAAGCTGTTGCTACGGTAACTACTGCCGATAGCTACGCCACTTAGAACCTCAATTTCATCGTCAAAAGTAATAAGGATTGTCATCATCACTTCGAGTCTCATCCATCATCTTCAATTTCCTGACATTATTCTAAGTGGAGAACTACAATAATGTAAGAAGCCCGTCACTTATAGATGTGGATATATGAACATACTATCATCGGCATCTGTTTTCAAGTTTTTTTTCTCGACTGCCAAAATTAGGCCCTCCTGTTCACCAGGACAGCCCCATACTATCTCTTGGTAGTAATTACCTTTCCCATTAATATACATAGCATCAACTAATTTCTTCAAGAAAGGCTCATGTTATAGCTTCTTTTCTGCTCCTGTTTTTAGTTGAACAACGAAAATATTAGAGGTGGGTTAAAAATGTCTATATACCGATATTTTATCGATATACATTTGTAGGAAAAATTATCGATACATAAATCCCAGTATCGACCTTTTAAAATGCATTAGATTTTACCCGTTTATTTTTTTGTTTTAGTTTGCCCTTTTAGTCTCACGTGATTTAGTGCTTAGTGCAACGTTATTGCAGTCAGATTATCAGATCTCGCGAGATCCAGGCCATGTGCCTCCGATCAGAGAACAACAAGAACAACTTGAATCTCTGGCAAATTTAAGCGCTGATGTTTTGCAGCGCTTCGGCTTTAAGAAGCAAGAAAACTGCACTCAACTTGACAAAAATAATGCTGTGCGCAAAATGTGCAAAGTAGAAGTTAAGTACAACGGAAATACAACTAATCTCCAGAGCCACTTGACTAGGCATCAACAAGAGTACACTCAACAACCAGGAAACTACAAGTCACTGCAACAACCCTCGCTGGAGAAAGCATTTGGGACGAAGTTTCCATTCATTCCATTCATGTGCAGAGAACATCACTTCGGCTCTGGCAATTTTTATCTGCAAGGATCTCAGACCCTCCTGTGTGGTAGAAAATGTAGGCTTCAGACACCTCGTCCAGACACTGGAACCACGCCACGTGCTACTGACACGGAAACAACCGAGTCAAGTCACAATCTCAAAGATGTACAGGGATGTTAAAAACAACGTCGCAACTGCAATGAAATCGGCGGAGAGAGTTGCCATCACTTGCGACAGCTGGACAAGCAGAGCTACGGATTCCTATTTGACCATCACCTCTCATTACACTGACAGTAACTGGTCCCTCATGTCCCACGTTTTACAAATGCGGGTGATTGAAGCTCGCCACACCGCGAGTCATCTTGCTGAGCTGCTGACGGTTTGTGGAAGTCTAAGTAGCCCTTTTGTTTTGAATGACGGTCATATATTTAAATAAAAAGTGCATGATGTTGTATAACTATTGTTTAATGGTCAGTTCTCAATGTAAATATTAATATTTAATTATACAGCAGGTTAGAGGGTTACTTTTACAATTGAATTTACAACATTAGTCCTTTGAGAATCTCTTCCATTACCAAAGCAAAATTGGTATTGTAACTAAAATATCGTATGGTATATTGGATTGAATCGTATCGGAAATCGTATCGACTTGGGACCTAGTGTATCGAAATTGTATCGGGAGGTCAGTGGTGATACCCAGCTCTAAAACATATAATTCTAAATTTTCATTCTTCACCTTCTTATTGATTTTTATAGTGGTTTGGCAACCCAACTTAACTGCCAGACCAACGTGGAAACTGTTATACCATGAATGTATGTAACTGCAAGTCCTGCGAATGCTCTATATGGTTAGTATGTAGCAGCATATACTTCCCTGGCAAAGATGGTGCGGTCATATAAAACTGTGAGCAGTAATGTAAAGATATTCTGCGTTATGTTGTTACATTTCGGTTAAGGTTTTGTTTTACTATCAGCTTGAAAAATATGGTGAATTTACCACCAAAATGAAAAGCCTAGTTCATGAAATGTTTACGTTCAACTTTGTTCTCACGCACCATAGCATTTTCTTAACCCTCAATTTAGTCCTGGAGACGGGAATCACAGGCTGATGGCTATTTGTAACTCCTTGCTCCTGACGTCCACTGTGTACCTCTCGTAACTGGCAATCACGCTCGCTAAAGACAAAGTACACAGTAGATGTCAGGGGCGAAGAGTTACAAATATCCATCAGGCTTCTCTTCTTGTCTCTAAGACTAAATTGAGGGTTAAAAGAAGTCCAATCGTGTGTAGGAAGAAGTGTGTGTGTGTGTGTGTGTGTGTATAGGAGGAACATTTCATGACTGAGGCCCAATGTTTTTGGAAAATGGGAGCAGTTAACATTTGTGTCTACTGAGGCACGTCTTGCCTTTGACTTCTGACTTTTCTATTGCAGTGAATCAAAGTTTTAACTGAGGGCCTGATTTCCTGGGCTGCCTGTTGATGAGTTCCAATTTGAGTATTTTTCAAAATGATGCTGAATGTTAATGTTGGTGACTCATTTCCTGAAATCATTTATCAATTTAATAAGACTCAGGGATTCATCTCATGTTTACCACATGCTCTGTCACCCTTGAAAGTTTCTCTGGTGGCGTGTGGTGTATATATGTTTGAATATGGCCTGTACAAGATGTGTCCTCCGGTAATCAATCATCTCTCACTGCTGCTTGGAGGGACACGCTTCATCTAACAAAGATTATAATCAGGCGGCCTTTTATTCTGTGTAACTTCCTGAGAGCTTTATCCTTGTGGAGATGAACAATCAGTGCACAAGGTCCCTTGTCAAACATCTCCACCCTCTCTGAGTTATTTTGAGTCTTGAGGATAAACCTGTACTCCCGGGGCTCCAGAGACATGAAAAAGATACCTGCCTCTCATACAAATAAGTTCCCCCTACCTACAGAATCTTCCCACTTCTGCGCCATTACAGAAATGCAAATGCATCCTGTCAAATCCAAATGAATTCGCCTTCCATCACAGAGAGAAATGTTTATTCCAATGCAGTTTCGACTACCCCACGGGTCACTTGTTTGCTGCAGAATTATCATGAGCCTTGCTGGCACTACATTCATTTGCTATTGTTCCCTTGTAATTAACTAGGAAGGGAAGGAATGTCACACGCGACTTGATACTTTTTTCTGGTTCTCTTCAGTTTCTGTGTTCTAACTAAGACAATCCATCATTGTATAGCAAATACAGAGGGATTTTTTAAAAGACTTATTTAGATGTTGGGTGCTGCATGTATTATACATCTAAATGTACGCCTTGTTTGCAGAACGTTTCTTGTAAAAGATATTCACAGTGAAACAACAAAAACCTTGCAGAAGTGTAAGTCAAGTCGCATTTGTCATATCTTGAAGAGCTTGCAATAAAAGTTATAATGGGTATTATGGGTGATACAGCTGAAAAAGCAATTAGTGTTCCATTTCTTCAGAACGAAACTCTATTTTGAAAGCACAATATGGGTTTTGATTCTGTTATATTTTTTCTCTAACTGTGGAAATCACAGGCGTTTGTGCGTCGGCGAAGCACAGGGAACTGTTTCCATTCGCTCAAATGAGAAGGACAGATTTAAAATGAGGCCATATTCGTCTTGGTATTTGTTGTTGCAATTTTTACTTCAGATTTCCGATTAGATGACATTCCCTGAGAAGGTGCTGATAAGTCTGAAGGGTTTAGATGATTTTTTTTTGCTGAGGCTTGGTGGCGGCCCAGTGTGCCTTTGACAAGCCCGTACATTTAGATGTTTGCATAAAATTTTTATGAAGGTTTCTAGCTGATTATGCAGTACCTCAGGGATCTTGCAACTTTTTATGACTAATATGAAAATACTAATGCGACCATGGATCCATGCAATGCAGAGTTTTAATAGCAATTCAGCCTCCTCTTTTGCAGCACTCATTTCAACGTCCCTCTTCTACATTGCTTGCTAGCATAAAAAAGTGAGGTTTCCAGGCTCATCGGAATATCAAAGCTCATCCAGTTTTCTTTGTTTTGCACCTAGGAAGCGGAGTCCTGCTGAGGCCTGTGTTCACCAAACAACCTGGCAGCGTGGTGTTTCCTCTTCAAGCTGGCGAGAATCGTAGAGAGGTGGTGTTTAGCTGTGAGGCTCAGGGACACCCGGCACCCTTCTACAGGTAAAATGTGCAGGCATCGTTTCATACACGCAGCTCAGTTTTTGTTTTCTGACAGAACCTTTAGGTAAACAAAAACTTCCAAGTGCAACATTTATACAAAAAAAAAAAAACAAAACAAAAAAAAACCAAGCGAGAGTGGATTTATTGCCCTGGGAAAACAAGGGATTGTGTGTCTTGCTTCTGTTCACTGCCGGTGACGGTCACTGTCAGTTATTGTTAATTTGAGACTGATGAATTAATTGGCCTCAGTTATTGGTCTATTGTACATATGCATTGGCAGGTGGACATTGATCTGCTGTAGAGTTCACTTCCTGTCATCAGTATCACCAACCATCAGCAAGATCAAATGACTCGAGCGTCAATCCTCCTGGTCTGCTATCATGACAAAGGTCAACTGAAGAGGACAAACATCAGCAGGGTATATTTCACAGAAATTATGTGGCACAAATGGGCTCGGCTCCTCTTATAGTGAACACTTCTGGCTGTGTAGACGTTGGGCGACGGCATCTGATTGGAGGTTATCACAGTGCGACGCGTGACACAAATCCCACTGTTGTTATTTGTCCTTGTTTAGTGTTCTCGCTCTACGTGGTCCCCCAGCAATTGTGTGAGAAACTGACTGATGCCCAGTTCCCCTGTGGCTAAAATGAAGACAAATGAAAACAAATGACAATGATTTGCTTCTAAAGTGTATCAAAGCACATATGTTATTAATTTATTATGTATCAAATGGGGCCACAAAGCTGTTGTACTGCTGTCAGTGTAATTAAATGCAAATTGCAAAGCCAAGCATTTAATGTGTAATAGGTCGAAACGATCCTTCATAACATCAGCATATGCAGCTGATAATGTAGCTTGAAGATCCTTGGTGTTATGCCTAATGGGCACAAATTGAAATGAATGTACAAAATCTTATCACTTGGATCGTTTTGAACACTTATTAAGCAGTCAGTCTCCATTTCACTGTCTGGATAGTCCTGCTTGTCAAATGAAAACCCATTTATGAGTTCAAGGCTGCATGTTTTTTTGCCCTTCTGAGTTAAAGTCCTGAGAGCATGGAGCCGGGGCTCCATATCAGATTAAATTTAGCTTTAATTAGCTTTCATTACAGCAAGTGCCACCAACTGTGGCAGCTGATATACCACATTAAGAAGTGATTTTTAGATTGATCACAAGCTGTTATGTTAGCACGCTTCTATCACTTTTAATGAAGAAACTGATAGTCAGATGGCTGCATTGTTAGTCAAATCAGCAAATATATCACTATGTTGTCATCACCTCAGCGATTTTTTTTTTTTTCTTTCACCAAAGGTCACTTTTGACAGCTCTGAAAATGGGTTTTGGGTCCTCGCGTGGCTCAACAGCAGGAAACACTATGCAGAGAGGTTCGTCACTGCTGCAGATGTAGGCAGGTCTATTTCAGGGGCTCCAAGGACAAATTAATTTCTCCAAAGCTACCCAGTGACCGCTGCCACATAGAGCCCCCGCACCAAGTTGTCACCACGGCCCCTTGATTTGTCTCATCTGGAGCTCTTGGATCAGCTCCAGCTGCACCACCAAATCACTAAATCAATCTAATCAGCTAATCCGCTGTTGAGCACCGCTTGGCTGCATATGTTCCTTCATTCCCTGCCTTCTTCAACCCTGCCCCCTGCTCTCTTTGTCTAAATCATTCCAAGTGAGAAAACAGATTGAAAGTCAGAAATAGAAATCTCTGGCTTCTTTTTTGTCTAACCGCTTTGACTATCTAATCAAAACTGAGGAGGTACCATTCAACTTAATTGTGAATTATTTCTACAATGAAAGGCTGTTTTCTGAGGCTTTTGTAAGCATCAATTTTCTTGCAATTCCCTTTATTTTCTTTGCCTTGGACTGGGGTCGGTTTTAGTGTGATGGGTGTTTGGTGCACGCAGAGTATGATGCAGACAAATTCAAACCCTTGTGAATTCTCTGAATGGTTTTCATACGTTGTGAACTAAAATTGAGCCTTGTAGTATAAACATCAGTTAATCGCATATTCGGCCTTTAGGAAGTTTTTTTTTTTTTTTTAACAAGAAGCAACGTTAATATCCTTAGGGGCTCCATCTTAGGCCCAGCTCAAAGCAGTGTTGCTTTTGGCAGGCATTTTAGATTTAGTCTTAGTCTTAGTCTTTTGGACTAAATGCGTCTTAGTTTTAGTCACATTTGAGTCATCTCTATCCTTGATAGTTTTAGTCTAGTTTTAGTCGACGAAAACTCAAAGGTTTTAGTCAAATATCAAAGAGACCTATAAATAAAAGATATGTGTATGTACTTAATAGGCCAATACAGGTGTGAGAATGAAGCACACTGAAACTGATCTAACTTTCAAAGGTGAGTTTTTTCCCCTCTTTTTCTTTCTCTACCTTTTACTTTTATTATTTTGTTGCGGATGCAGACAACACACTGGCACACAATATGAGTATCGTATCACAATAAAATATGATTAAACAAAAAATAAAAGCACACTTGACTTCTGTATGAACGACCATATGTCCTACATATTGGCTTTAGCTGCTGTTGTTGGTTAAAGCATCCACGTGTGTTGCTTACGATAGACAACAGCAACAGGTCTGAAGACTACTGTGTTTCCCAGTCCCACAAACACGGGTCAAAGCATTTCACTTGCTACCTGTCCACAAATGGACAGGGTTTTATTCATAACACGCTAAATTAATAGAAGGGCTGGTTTAAACCAGCCAACATTAGCGGGGCCCCTCCCTGGCAGCCCCTTTCATTCTAGCTTTAGCATGTAGCACTAGGAAGCGGTCTCTGCACCACGGGGGAGGTGTAACCACCACCACCACCACCACAAAACTTTAGGCTTAATACAAAAAAGAAAATGCATCACAGGGCGAGCCTAACATAGACTAAAGCTATGCTTTAATCATCCCTCTTTTTATGACCACCCGACACCGCTGCTGCTGCCGTGGTGTGTGTCTCGTCCGCTGCAGACAGACCCAGACTTGTCTCTGTGTGTGCATGTGTGCACGCGAGAGGCTTTTAGTGCGTGTGTACTGATGATGGGGGTGTGGCCATTAGGACCAACAGCTATAGCTGGCTCCATTCTGATGTTTGAGCTCTTGATTGACATTGCACGCATGTTATACTTGGCGGGAAAAAAAACGCATGTTTTGAAACTTTGATCATCCACCCACTAACAATTTAGTCTCGTCTTGTTCTCGTCAGACGAAAATGTATACAATTTCATCACATTTTAGTCTTTATAGGGCTATGGTGACGTTCGTCCTAGTCTCATTTTTGTCATGGAAAAAAGGGGTCTGACGTCGTCGTTTTCGTCCAGCGTGACGAAAACAACACTGGCTCAAAGCACCTGGCAGGTGTCATTACCAGTTCCCCGACAAAGCTATTGACAATTTACCACACAGCACCCACGTTGTTTCAGAAGCAAAAGTACTTGGACCCGCCCGTCTCAGCATCCATGGGTGTGTGGGTCTGGAAATTCAATGTAGCACATTCATAACTTGATACAGCACAGAGCATTTGTTCCAT
Source organism: Aulostomus chinensis (assembly GCF_037954235.1). Lineage (NCBI taxonomy): Eukaryota > Metazoa > Chordata > Actinopteri > Syngnathiformes > Aulostomidae > Aulostomus > Aulostomus chinensis. Next base: position 24,904,683 of record NC_141328.1, on the reverse strand, counting down.
TGACTGTTTGACAGTAGGGTGAACAAATATAGAATGCATATTTATTAAGTAACTGCAACAGTCTGCTCACAGCACAAATAATTAGTGTGTCCTCTATTGAGTTGTTGCGCATGTGAGGCACAGCAGCAAAATTTCATGTCCTTCTCTGACTCAGCAAATCGGGAAATGACTACTATAAAGATCAAAGAGGCCTTTTTTCCACTCATTGTAAACTTTTCCTTTTGCACAATAATGTCTGTGCATGCAGTAAATTTATAGGACACTAAAAGCAAGTTGCAGTTCTAAACTTTAAAAGACAGAAATGTGTGCTGGTGCAAGTGCCTCTTAAAGGCAATGGGAGATGACACTCAGGTTATACCCAAAACACACTGATAGTAGACTTTAGGACAAGTCACATTTGTATCAAGCACCTGACTTTATGGGCGGATCATGTATTGTTTAACTAATGTTTATGGATCGGGCAGGCCTCAAAGGTACTTGGAAAGTGGCTTCAGACCATGAACTTTACATTGTTGAAATCGGCCCCCCGATCAAGCTGTACCCATCAAACCATACAGCCACCTCATACAATTAGCAGTTAATTGCTGGCAATTACCGGTGTATGAACAAGCAAAGCAGAGTGAAAAGAATGAATTTGCACAGAAATTTAAGGAATTCAGTTTCTGAATGAGACGTGTTTGAAGTGGTGAAAAGAATGAGCAGAATGAACCACCTTTTGGATGGCATGTTGCCGAATGCCTCTCATTTCAGTTAAAAGCATTTCAAACTCTGTTAATGCTGTTAATATTTGCTAAATCCATATTGAGGGCCGTTCAGTCAGTGTAGAATACTGAGCCGTTCCAATGCCACTTTGATTTGACACCACTGCTGATCAGGCAACACCACAAGGGCAAAATGTAGATCAAACAGAATGAAGCTTTCTGCATCAGAGGCCTGCTGAGTTATTTCATTGCATGTCATATGCTTGCATTCACAGGTGGAAGTTAAATGACTCTTTCATCCAGCCACGGCCGGGGTCACGCTTCTCTCTCATGGGAGGAAATCTACACATCAGCCATCTGAACAAAGCGGAAGATGTTGGTGTCTATCAGTGCTTGGCGTCCAACTCTTTCGGCACTGTTGTCAGCAGGGAGGCCAGTCTTCACATTGCATGTAAGTTGAAATGAAGGAAAATTGGAGAGTGTGTACTTCTGCCAAGCTATTCTGATGTCATCCAAGTGTTTGGGAGACTTAAGACCTCGGCCAAGCCCGGGGTAAAGAAATGGCCATTTTTCACTAGGATAAAAGAACCTGCCCCAAAATGTAATGAGCTCTTTTTTCCCTCCGCCAAGTCTGTTGAAAATAATCTGTATATAATCCACAAACGGCACCAATCAAAGGTGGTGGAGGTAATAACTTTTGCTTGAGCAAGCAGAACCACAACACAAAAGTTTGGTTTTGTGGTTTTTCAGTTGTTTATTTTGTATCAGTTGAGGTTCTCTCACCTCAATTCAAAATCAGTTCTGTCTTTGGCTACCTGAGAAATCAAAGTTTCATCAAACGTCAGCAGATTTGTTTTGCTGATAGGTGTAAGGACCCAGTAGGATTCTCAAGAAATGTTGCTCTCAGACCCTTAACAGAAAACAACCAGCAAGATGAGAAAACACCAATTAACTGGTCAAGTTTCAACCTGGGCCCGGTGTGCTTTTATCCTCTAGACCTCCAGTGCTGGTGTTTACTCTGCCTGCGGATTCTAAACTTCTCACATCCGTGTCATGACGACTGTGTGATTGTGGAGTGGGCCTTGACAGACCCCATATATTTGATGCTTTACAGCTTTCATCCATCACATTTTATAAGACCAGAGTCTAAGGCATCTCTGATGGCAAGGTGAACTTGAGGCCTCCACTCTTGATGGGCAGCCCATATCAAATGACATCCCTGATATCTGTGAACAGATGGTGCAGCTAGATTGAATTCTCATGTCTGTTTCTCTGCCATAGCAGACGCGGAGATGATCCTTGGCAGGGGGGAGCGCTGGAGGTATCCATCTTGGCACTACGTGGTGCTTCTTTGTCACAAAGCAGCTCTAGAGCTTCAGCATCATAGTGGAAATCGGTGTCTTGAGTATCTATTGATCATATTTTCAGTTCTTATCAATTTTTCGAGGTCTGACCTGAACTGTACTTCATTGATTACATCTATCGCTGGGGCCTGACCTGGGACCTGGTGCTTTTGTCAACCGATGAAGACACGTTTCAGTGCCGATGTGTCATACGTCTTATTTATTGCTCTTGCTTTAACTTAATTAAGTGTGCTGAGTGATTGAGTGGGTCTCCGGTCAAGGGAATAATTCATGGAGAAACCGCCTGCTGTGAGACTCGGCCTTGTGTCATTTGTAACAGACTAGAGTCAGAGTAGCTCAATATGTTCTTTCAAATGCCCAGGGGCTTGCACCTTTCTCTCTGTCCTGCAATAACGGAGTGAGACAAAGGCCATTAATGAAAAGAATTTATGGGTTTACAGTAATGTGACGCTGGTGAGTCTAATATTTCAAGTCTAGGGATTTTAGGAACTACTGTGCTATAGCAGCAAATACAAAAAGTACATGCTTATTATTAAGACATGGTGGCCTCTTTAACAATCTAAAATGTATTACATTAAAACAAGATGAATGTCTGCCTAATGATGTCCCTTAACATCAAATTTGTATGGCATGGCTCTATAATCTGATCGTAGGAGTTAAGATAGCCTGCATTTTAAATCCCCTGAAAGATGCATGATATAACAGTTTCTGTTACCATCTGGCAAGGGCTTAAACCTCTAAAAGTATAAAGATTCTTGATCCTGTTGACAATAATTTTTTAAAAGGTTCTGCTTGACTGTTGGGAGCGCGGCAAGGAATAATCTAGTTGGTTAGCAAACCAGATTGAGTTTCCTAATCTCCCTGGGATATTTTGGTTGTAAGTGAAAGGATTTTCACTGATGCAAGATGAAACATTATACAACAGATTGCAAGGCCTGCAATGCGGGGAAGGTGCATTGGATGACTGTCCTGATGAAGGTGGGGGGGGGGGGGGGGGCATGGTACAGCCTAGTTGCTGTGCTGCTTATGAAGCCACAAGGGTATAACACAGTGTTTAATGAACGGTGAAATAGCTGTATTTATGAAAGCGATGCGGGATGCGACTCCCTTGTATCTTGGTGCTCAGGATTCCTTCTATCAAATTCTGTCCTGTAATTGCACACCATTTGCATTTTTCATTTACTGGCTCCCGTCTCACCCAACTACCTTACATGTGTAATTACTTTCAAGATTTTTATCGCTTTTTTTTTTTAATCTTTTCTGGCTTTTCTCATCTCTATCAGCCCTGTATACTTTATTCATTGCTTGTGCCGCAGGTAAAAATGAAGTCTGTTTGGAGTTGCAGAGCATCAGAGGTGGGGACAACTTTTCTTGAAGTCTGATCAGAGTACTCAATCTGGATTCCAAATCAGCTTTTAGGGGGGATGGCAGCAGGCTTTTTTTTTCTGAATGCAGCTCTTCACAACGGCGTTGTAATTGTCAGGAGATACCAGCGGCGGCGTTCGGCTCCTTTGATGAGTATCACTCCCCAAATGTCATGTGTCACTCACTGTGAGAGCTTCTCTACATGAATAGAGGAGAGGAGGGCGCTAAATGCATATGATAAGAGGGGGGTTGGAGAGAGAGAGAGCGAGAGCGTGATGGTTTGCAGACATTCATCTGGAGTGACGAGTATTCATGCTGTTAGCGATTTAGATTTTTTTTGTTCAGCCTTTCTTTCTGTGGTCAAAATCAATTCCTACCACATACTTGTGATGTACAAACACAATAATGTATCTACTTATTTGCAAAACTGGGGATGAATTACAGCTGTGAGAAGCAAATATACAATCGCTGAAAATATCCTTTTGAGAATTGTCCTTTTTACAATTTTTTATTTTTTTTTTGCCTTTCAATTGGTTTTCCAAGTCGTTTGTCCACCCTCTTCGGATGCTCATCTTTTCACCTGAGGGCCAGGAGTTTCATCATATGGGTGTAGGGTGATTCCCCCCAGAACTGGTACCATGACCAACAACACAAGGGGCTCCAGTGTGGACAGGGGAAAAAATATTTTGTAGTTTCAATTAAAGTCCCATGCATATAATAATCTGTAAATGTAAGAATGTACTGATTGAATATTGATATTGGCTACCAGAGACTCAGTTAGCTGGTTCTGGTATCGATGACGATGATGAAGTTGATGTTGATGTTGATTTGCGGCTAAGTACTCGATTTAAATGGGAACCATCATTGTAAGCTGGTGAATGTCTATTCAGTGGTCAGCAACGTGGCCTACATCAAATTTTCCAGCAGCCTCCCAATGCGGCGTGGATCCAGGATTTAATGTCTTTCAGGCAGTCTTGCAGATGAGTAAGCTGGCTTGTGTCATCTGGCTCCATCGACAAGTAAAGTTGTGTGTCATCTGCATAACAGTGGAAGTTGATCGAGTGCTTCCGGATTATGTCACCTAATGGGAGCATGTAAAGAGTGAAGAGAATCGGTCCTAAAACTGAACCCTGTGGTACACCATATGTAACTCTGCTATACTCAGAATGGTCATTATTAACATTAACAAACTGAAACCTGTCAAATAAGTAGGACTTAAACCATTTTAGGGCAGTTCCTTTAATCCCAATGTCATGGTCATGTAGAGGAGGCTATGATTGAACTTCACAATGCAATCAGTGAGGCAGCCCACCGCAATGCATTCTTCATTGCTGCAGAGGAGCTCAGCCAGGGACGGGGGCAAGGGGCAATAATACACTCGACTTAATATATACAAATATCAATAGCTCATTCAGAGCCATTTCCCTCCCCACACGGGCAGCTCCAACCACCTGACTATAGCAATAATGTTGAGGTTGTTGGGATGTGTGGTTTACTACAGCTTCGTGTAACCTTATACATAATACCACCAATAACAGCAGTAGAAACAGAATATAAATTCAGGTGTCAGAATCTGATTAGAACTGCTGCAACCTTATTTATTTTTGTTTAAGACAGTAATTCCAAATAAATTAGCTTTTTCACTGTTTCAGAGGAAGCCCAGTAAGCGCCTTTCAGCCCTATCTTTTAAAATGGGTTTGTACAACTCGCAGCTAAAAAAAAAACCCCAGTAACTATACTGGTGTTTATGCAGCCTCTCAGTTCCTCATCTCTCTAAAACAAGCCGTCCTCGCTCCTGTTTCTTTAAGGCCCTTTTTCAAAAGCTGACTTTCTTCTGTTTGGATAACTTCCAGGAGCCTGCCGAGGGGCAGCAACCAGTGCTTGTGAGCACTCTCCTAACTTTGCCTCACAACTTAAAAAGCACGTTTTTGCGAGACACACTGAACAACCTCCAAAAAGTTGAAAAGTAGTCCTGAGCAGAACGATCGAAAAAACTTCCAAGACAGACTGAGCGGGTGGATGGGCGAGTCCCTGTTCTTCGTGGGTGTTCTGTGCCTGGAGCTGATGACCATGTAAAGACATCTGTGATGCACTCTCAATTAGACTCATTTCAACACATTAAAGAATTTCTATGTGCTTTCATGTCTCCAATATATTAATGAATAAACTTCTTCCTCTGCTCCCCCTCCACCCCCCATGCTAACCCCTTCTGTTGCTGTCTCACAAATCAATAATCAAAGGGTATTTTTGCTGCTTATAAAAGTATGACAAGTTCACTTCATAACATTCATCACGACTCATCAGTGAACGAGTTTCTCTTTTCTCTGGTGTTGATTTTTTTTTTTTTTTTTTTGGAAGTAGCTGGTTTTCAACAAACTTGATGGAGGGGTGTAGCATTGGTCAAAGACAATCTGTTACATTTAGGTTCAGATCAGTCATCGTGCCATGTGGTGGCAAAAGATACATTTGTTGTAACACTTCAGTGCATTCCTCCAGTCAACCGGATCCATCTCAGATTTGGTCATAATTGCCTTAAGAATTTGGTGACTGGTTACTGTGAAGACTGTGTTTTGGTTAAACTTTGTATCTGAGGCGTGGTGGCCAATTTTTATATTTTGCTATCGAACACGAACCTGTAGTAACTGGACGTGTAGTAGATGTGTGGTCTCTAGCGCCACCCTAGTGGATGCAGGAAGTGTTATTTGTCAAAGAATGCACACATTAGTCTGCTCCTTCATTTAACACCCCAGTATTATCAGGTATCACCTCCATCTTGCTCTACGAAAAAGCCACGCATGTGTTTTGTTTGGGAAGTCTCTTGAAAACGATGCTTGTTTTCTCGTAAACGCCACAAAGCCCATTTAAATGAGTGACACAAATGGGCGGCGATGTCTCTCTGCTTAGTAAGACATGTAACTGCCTGTCTTCTTCGAGGAATGATAATATGGTGTACACCATCTTTTATTAATCCCGGAAATGGGACTGGTGAACAAAGCTTCACAAAGTAGTGGCATTGGAAGGTGAATGCTCTTTCAGTTTGTGGATTGGTGACAGCTGGGTAGGAGGTGACTCTGGCAACTCACCCATGGCATTGTCTGTTTTAACCTTGCAGCTCTATAAAAGATGAGACTGACTTGCTGAGAGAAGGGAGACGATTCCTTTGAATCATTCAGTGACGTGTCTCCCCTCATTCAGTACACTGAGAATGGCAATAATAGTTGTTAGGCCTGTCCCACTTTAATTGAAATATGCTTTGAATCAGCAACAACAGTTGAATCAATTGATTTGGGGTATGAGTGGCTTGTTGCTTTTTCAGTCTATTTATTCTGCAGTTGGTCAGCTTACATCAGAATTGATTGGAGGCAAATAATAGAATTTTAGAGAATTTCAAATAAAGGTTCTTTCGGAAAATGTTTCATTCCCTTTTCAATTGTCCAATGGTTATATGACAAATGTAACCCCTTCACAAATTGTCCTCGAGCTCACCCTCCGACAGAATGGCTTCAATTTTTCTTCTATACAATAGTCTCTCATTCATTACAGTGGGTCACATTGGAGCAGCTAGCCCAAAAATGCAAATTCTCATCTAATTTCATGGATCTGAAAGCACTCAAAATAGCCTGAACCCTGCCATGGAGAAGCACATGGAGGTGCAGAGCTGTGATAGGCTTGATAAGATGATCCAAGGGTGCAGAACAGCTTGGCTTGTCAGGCATTGTTGGCTTTTAGTGTGTCTAGCTCATTTACGCTGCAACATACTCCAAATGAATATTGATCAGGAGAGTTTCACTCCCAGCGTGAGTTGAACAACTCTAATATTTTCTAATGTGTGAGCCTGGCTTTTAGATAGGAGGTTAACGTGACCCTGTGTAATCTTCCCATTGCTCAGTGACAGGTAGAGTGTATCAAACAAGTATAGAGGATCAAACATTTGATTTAGCTTCATTCAAATGTTGGGATTAAGAGATTTTACCAATTTAGCACACAATGCACATTTCAAATGTTCATTCTTTTCTAAAAATCGGATATATTCTGAAGGGAGAAACAAAAAACCTTGAGGAGGAGGCTTACACGACGTGTTCCAACACTGTGGCTTAGAAAAGCTCTGCAATATTTTATAATGGGAAATATCATTGAATTCAAAGAGTAAAGGAGCTGGCGACATCAAAGACAATACAGAAACAGGAATTTAATTGAGCATATTTCCCACATGCTGTCATGTTAGTTTACATTCAGTTGAAAAGATACTCCAGTAATCATGTGATTATATTCTTGTTGCTAAAGAAGCATCGATACTTACTTTTTATGTCCCTGGGCCTGATACACGAACCAAGCATCTGGCTTATGCTTACACTCACAAATGTTTTTTTATATCATTATTATTTCAACAGTGGAGCAAATCTTATTTTTTGTAGCAAGTCTAACACACAGAAAGCTTCCTTTTTTTTTTGGTGTGCATTATTTCTTATCAGTACTGGGATGACAACAGTGTTGAGAATATGAGCTCAAACCCTATTATTTACAACATAACACCATTGAGACTCTTTGCTACTGCAGCTGCTGGGACATACTGTGTGTGTGACTCAGCAGGATCTGGAAGTGCCAGAGCAGCTATAGTTTAATATCTTATCAGATAGCTGCACACTAAACTAATACACTAAACTGGAGATAGTAGAACACACTTAGGCCAATAAAAAAACAACAACAACAAAAAAACAATTGAACGTGTGTGAGTGTGTGTGTGTGCACATGTGCGTGCGTGCGTGCGTGTGTGATAAAGATGCACTAAGTTAGGAGTAGACGGTATTTTCTGAGTCTAACCAGGGATTGATTATCACAGAACATTGTGATCTTAAAGATGCTGTCTGCCTTGGCTGCAAAAATAATCCAACTGGAATTGCGATATAATGGACTATAATTTTAAAATTGGAGGAAGGTGCAGTATTTGTAAAGGCTAATTGTGTGTCAAAACAGAAGCATGAATAATTATGTAAGAAAATTAACATTCCCTACAATATCTCAAATAATAGCAATATCAGTCAAAATAAATGCAATTGGATATTTTTTTCCAGAATTGTGCTGCCTGTTGGTGTCACAAAGTGAATTAGTCTGTGATTCCCCGCACGAGTGGCAAGTCTTAATATATTTAAGATAGAGAAGTGTGTGTATCTGCCTCTCTGGGTCTGCCATTATGCTCAAAGCTTCAAATTGAATTCAGTTTTAGCTTTAAATTAAGCTGCTAAAGTCAGCCAGATTCCATCCTGTACCAGGCAGTGTTGGGTAATTCAAACCAATTTAAAGTTCAATAGACAGCTAAAACATTCATAAGCATTCCTGGAATACACAGATGCATGAAAAGACTTCATACATTTCTCACATTCACTTTAGACTTTCGCCGCATCTCAAAGGGCGCAAACTCTGCTGTATTTATAAAATGCTCATGCGATGTTAAGCACAGAACATCTTTAAATTTCGAAATGACACAGAGGCACTCACACAATCTGTCACTACCAAATATTGGAAGGAGTTAATTATCTCCTCATTAATTTGTTAAGTCATATGTTTTAAATTGCTGGTTGATTGTGATAACGTAATAATGCCGAGGAACAATTTTCTCCCGAGGTCTGCATGGATCACTCGCTCTATTTATTAGACAGAAGCTCATCCTACTCTGCTTATCCAGAGGTGTCACTTTTGCATTCTCCTTCCCTGTTTTTGAATTCAGCACTGATTATGTTATTATATCGCAACCACATATTTGGTTTTGCTGCTTGCGATATCTCTAAGAGCCACAGCAGGCAAGAAAAGTCAAATTGTTCAAGGATTGCTGTCTCTATTTGCTTTCTCTCAGCAGGTTGTCAACAAGTAATTGGTCTCCATACAAATGATGTTGCAGTTTTAGTCATTTAATTGTTGCCGGTCTGTGTGCAGTGGATGAAACACAGAAAGTGATAACAATACGCAGTTCCAATTAAATTCACTCATGTGTGACTTATACTTGAGGAATTGCTTTCTGCTCCAGTCAGAAGTATTTAGGACCCTACAGCACCATGTCTGCATTTATGCAAACATTCCAAGCGTGTTTCATTAAAATATTCAAATGTTCTGCATCATATCACACCCTTAAATTCTGCTCTATACCAGTGTTCTAAGCAGATATGAATTTATTGAGCAAGTGCAGAACTTCTAGTGCATTTTTATCTCCGTAAACAACGAGGCATATCCTGTTTGTGTGTTTATGGCTTTTGTGAGAAAGGAATTGATTATTTTTCCCTTTATTGCTTTTGTGTTGTGGTAAACAGACTTGGAGAACTTCAAGACTCAGAGAAGAAGTCCAGTGAGGGTTCGTGAGGGTCAAGGAGTGGTCTTACTGTGTGGACCGCCATCCCACTCTGGAGGTAAGATGGCCTTTTCTTACATATCCTATATTTTATTGCAAGGTCACATATGCTGCAGCTCCACTAGGGCTGAGCAGTAGGAACACAAACCAATCTCAGAATATTTTATCACTGACCTCAATATCATTATTCTGACAGTGTTGTAGGATGACCATTGATGTGGATGTTATAACTAAATGGGGAATTGCAAATATTAGAGCAAGCTGGCTGGGAAGGTTGAATAAATCATTGACCACAATCTAGCATTTAAAATTAAAAAAACCCCACTTAAAACTATAAAATGATTCCTAAATTCAATTCCACGAACATGCAGTATCAGTGAACTCGTGTATCACCTTTCTGATGCCTCATCTGCTCTGGGTTTATCTAGCCTTAAGTGTAAGGCGTATTTGTCCACCTCCCTGTGGTTCGCTGTCTGTTTGTGGCTGTTAAAATCAGTGCAATGAGTCATTTTTTACTTTGGGACACTCCAGCGTGTCACCCTGATTTTCAATGGTGGTGAGGGAAAAACTTTGGCATGCAGACTGGAGAGGCTGTCTGTGGCTGCAGCCTTGCCAGGATGAGTAATAGAGCCGCTCTCTGAAGGTGCTTTGTTTGCTTCACATCAGCCTTTTGCATCCATGACATTATCAATGGGCTTTCAGCGCTAATACTAGCAAAGCTTGATGCAGTTCTCCACTGTGGGAGATTCTTGATGTTCTGTAACTCTATAGCTCTCGGCATTGTAAAGAATGCCGCCATGTTTTTACGGTAAGTTACTGGCTCGTAGCCCCTGTCTTTTAATTGACCGTAGGGCATTTGCAATAGTTGTAAAGAGCAAAAAGCACATCAAGTTTTACTAGGTAGCTTTTATACATTCACAAGAAGTTCTGTTGTTCATATAAAGTAGACATGGTTGGCAACAAGACTCTAGTTAACACTTAAAAGAAGAAATGAACTGGATCTGTACCGACTTGGTGGTTTTAAAAGTACCCCAAACTACAATCTTTTCATTACTTTGTTGCAGTAATATTACAAATTTTCCAATTTTAATTTTAACCCTATATCCTTCTGCTTAAGTTATATGAAAATTCACATTTGGAAAGTGCTCTTTTCTTTGCGTCTTTGTCAGGGGCAAGGAGGAAACTATTCAGTTTTGAGGCAGATTTTTTTAATATAGCTGAAAAATTACATTGCTTTGACATCGGGTGATGTTGAGGTCATCTTGGTGGAAGTGTGAGCTTTTTGGCTGCTTTTTAGTTGTATTGACATCAAGCACAGAGTATGAATTTTGCTGTCATCAGGCAGTCCTAGTTTGAACACAGCTGTGCTGAAATACAGTCGTGTACCTCTGTTTACGATACGCCCTCTCCTCTGTCATCGCTTGGACTTGTTCCTGGGTAAGGAGCAAACAATGTAATGTGAATGTTTTAGCGGGGATTGTACAAAGTCATGTGCTGCTATTGTCTGGAACAATGTGCTGTAATGAGAGTAGAATGAAGAGAGTTTTGTTCCTATCAAACAGTCACTAGCGAATGCAACGGTACTCATGTATTTTAGCACTTCTTCTGTGTATGTTAGGAGACATCTCACCTTATATTGACAAGAAAACCTGGAAGGATGCAGCATATGCTTACATTTGGCAGCCTCCTTGTTGATGAGCTTTTTTTAGATACATCCCCTGGTGTTGTGTCCAAATGCCAGCACTCATTCTACCCAGCTACAAACAAAACAGCAGCATTGTTAGGAACAGTGTCATGACAGCGTCCCAAAATATTTTTTTTTTTTTTTTTTTTTTTAGATCTGGGCACAATTCAAATGGTGAGCTATTCAGCACAGTACATTAGTCAGGGATGTGGCCCAGATGCAAAATTGCAGTATTATTATTTCTTTTTGAAGGCTTTCAGTTGTGAGAGCAAAACTAGCTGCACCATGGCTTGTGCATGAAAGAAGAGGACTGTGTCCTTTATGCGCATTGACAAGGCGTGTGGTGCTCTGTTGACTGCCTACTGGGTTTGGCAGCTTTTCAGTGATGGGCACAGAAATTAGGGGACATTGACTGACTTCTCCTTGGAAAGATTACATGCACCATATCCTTTTGGGCAATTTGCATGCACACAGGCATACTATTACACTAGTCAACCATACATTTATCCTCCTGGAAATGTATTTATCAATTTTAATGAGTCGCCTCTGAGCTGGGGACTTCCAGTTCGCTGGAAACTTTTCTCAAAAGCTACAAGTCTCTTAGCTTTTAAGAGATGACATAATATCTTAGTCTCTGATAGAAAGCTAACAGTGATTCCACTGCAACGCGACACTTGGTTCAACAGGGCGAAACTTTGACTGCTGTGCAGCACCACTGCTCTGAACAGTGTCCTAAACACACCAGCAAATACAGTACAAATCAGGCTCAGCAGGATTCTAACAGTGAAACAAGCATCCACAGAAGAGCAAGTGAACCAACTACTCCGTTGTCAGGTACCGAGGGAGAGGATGAAGAGGAAGCAGGGCAATGGGAGGAGTGATGATGAGGGGAATAAGAGCGGAGCGAGAAGAAGTTAAAAGAAAGAGAGAATAAAAATGGCTGATGGGGAGGCGAGAGAAGAGGAAACACTGCAAGAGAGGAAATCTGTGTGAGGAAAGTGTCCGATATTTATCATACTACGCTGCTATTCCCTAAAGAAATCTAATATTAAATGTTCTTTTGGCTCTGTATTTAATTAGGTATTGAAGCCCACATTTGCTTGGCATTGTTGGGAGTCCTTGATTTACAATTGAAGCAGCCAAGATTATTATGGGATGGGGACAATTGTAGCAGATTTTTCAGCATAACATCAATTATCCTGCAGCACAGCATAATAGAGGAGATTCAAGATTGCAGTTTACAAAAACTCCTTGTCTCCCTACAGTTTGTTGTTTAACTTCAAAATAGTAACAACGGATTTAGCCTCTTTTTTTTCTTCTTTTTTTTTGTGGCAGGAGTGAAAGTGAGTCATCCTCGCCATGTTGTGTTATGGTTTGGAACAATGACAACAGGTGAACAATTCAATACAAAACAGGATGTAGGCTCTACAGGATGATTTCTCCACAAACCTCAAATGGCTACAGGAATAGTGCTTATTTCTGTAATAAACGGGAAAAAAAAAATCTCAGTGAGGGAGCATGCCCCCAGACCCCCATAGATCTGGGCAAAGCTGTGAATAATGACATCATCCTGCTCCACCCTTGTTAATGGCATAATGTCAACTCATGTGTCCCCGCTGATGGAAACTTGCAACTAAGAGCGATGGAGAGAGGAGGAAATTATCCTTAGCCTGGGTGATATGGATGAAAAATGTCTCCATAAAATGGTTAAACTTCAGTCAATAATTATTAAAAATTGCAATTTATAACAGATCATGAGGAAGAATGTTTAATGTCCCCACTTAAGTGGTCAGATATTTTCTCTGTCTTTCTGTTGTGCCTCAAGTCGATGGTGCAACACCTTTTAAATGATTAGCTGTTTGCTCCTCTATGATCCATGATGGAGGGATATGAGGAGCAGCTGATGAGCCAGCGTGGGAGACCTGCAACAGATTTGCTTTCATGGTGGTTTTTAATTAATGAATAGAAAACTATCAATGTTTTATTGAACACATTTCTGGTTTCTATTATACATATTGCTGTTTTATTGGCCAGACCTAGCTTCACTTAACAGGTTGACCTGAATGGACCATGGCATTGGTGTCAGTTAAGTCTATTTCTTATCTTTTATATAACTTTATATCTGAAATCTGTCATAAAAATTGTTGTATGTTGTTATTACAACATTGTCACAAATAATTATTTTTGTCCATCTGGCATGATATTGTAGAATTTTTTTTTTTTGCATTTGTCATGGCAGGTATTTTGACAGAATGAATCCAGTGAGAATGATAAATATGTCTTTTTGGTGTTTTTTGCTGTTTGCTTCTATCCAAAGAATTTTATTCCCAGGCATTTCTGTAGCGCCACAGTTCTTCATTGATAGTGTTGTGTTGAGACACATTCAACCTTTAACAAAAGCTGTACCTACAGCAATTTGGAAAATGCACATAGCAATATTGCAGTTTTGATAAGATTTCAAATACTTTTTCAGCAGATTACAAGTGGATTCCTTTTTTTTTTTTTTTTGGTTGTTGTTAGAATTGCATGTATGCTGACACAAGGAAAACAATTTGTTACAGAACTAAAAAGTCACATCTTTTCTTGCCAAAGTTCAACAATATGCACTGAGAAAAGCCTTCGACTCACCCATACATGATGTATGATTATATGCACATTGGATAGTGTCACCCTCTTCACCTCAACAGCACCACAAATTAAGAGTCATCATTATAATTATTATCATAACGGCAATTTGCAAGTATCAAGACCTCTGACACCGACTCAGTAAAAAGTGAACGCTATAATCCTCATGAAACGTGGATTTACTACATGGTTATCATGTATGTATCAAGGTGTGTACATATTCATATTAAAAGTGAAGTGTCCTCTGCTCTGAGAGAACTGGAACTTCAATGACCTTCTTCAGAGGTGAGGTCATAAGGACCACAATATGAACATCACAGCAAGCATTTTGATGATGAACACATTTTCTCTTACGTTAGCAGCGGGGGTGGGGCCTTTTCTCTCCCCACCATAGAAATCCGTGTGTGTTCACTGCAACAAAAACCTTTCATATTCACCTCTTCTAATCAAGTGAATAATCTGTCCTTTATCTGTTTCTCCCACATGTGCCGTGTTGCTCTCTCAGTCGCACATATTTTTTGTTTCCTTTTATGGCTGATAAAACATTTTAACAAATAGATGGGTACATCAACAGTGGTCTTTATATTCTTTGTCATACCATGATACCCTGGTGTAATAACAGGAGGACACAACATAGAAATTGTGATTAAAATATACCACGTCTCTTTATGCACTCAATTTCAAAAACATGCAGTAGATTCCCCCGGCCACTCTTGTTGCACTTTGTTCTAGAACTCCAGTTGCTTTGTTTTGACTTTTGCATATTTGACAACATCACACTTCACAGATGTTTACCAAGATCTATGCCAGAGTCTGTTTGGGTGAAAATTCGACTAAATCATTAGAGATACAATATCTGGGTCTTGATGTTTCTATCTTCAGGGAAGTGTAAATAGAAGCAGCATCCCTTCAATAATTCATGTTCATCTTGTCTGTCATTTGTTACCAATACATGCTCCCTCTGATTTAGACTCCAAAGTCCCTTTAGACTTTTCCTTCTGATACTGATCCTTTGGGACTGGGCTCCTAGAGGCGTTGTTGTCCGTATCACACTGTGTTACATTTCACCTGGCCCATATCTGTCACACCCAGTCCCATTACCTGCTCTTAAAAAGGAATGATAAGCACAGCCACGCAAGCACATAATTTCTTTAGCCATCATCAATGTATAACCTTTAATGTGTTGAGAGCACACAAATGTAACTCCAGATCAATCAGTTTCACTCATGCATATCTCACATACACATCTAGATCTTTTTCAAATGGATATTACTGTTATCTTGGTGAAACGAGATGAATTTATTTTCATTTCCTCACAGCCTGATACCTTACAGCCTCTTAAAAGGATTTAAAGGTAAAAGTAATATGAAGGGTTGCATCAATCTGATGTGCCAATGCATGGTGTGTGTCAGCTGCGAATGTAAGTATGTAGGTTTACTGGACGAGGATGCATGCCAGTCTCTCCTCCTCTCTCATTGATGACAGCCTGGCATGCATCACGTCCCCACTGAGCAGTGAAGAGTGAAGCGGGCGGCTCTGTCAGCTCTGACGCTGATCAAGGTGAGATAAGACCAAAGGATTCCATTAGTTGTTTAATATGTATTTCTGTGTAATATAAGCACATTCTCTGATGATGGAAATGCCTTGACTCATTTTGGTAACACTATTATTAATGTGGGTTGACCGTGAAAATGTTCCCTCAAGGGTTGCCTCTCTAACCTGCTCAATAGCGAGACCTTTGCAAGGAGAGACGCTGCAGCATTTGATCTTTCCTCGGAGCACGCCCGCAGCCCAATATCACACTCTTGGTTTTTCTGATACTTGAGTCTGTTTTCGGATATTCTCCAAACACAGAGTTATCCTCTCAGAATGTGAAGATTCACCAACTCACAACGCCATTCACTTACATCTCCTGTAACGCACACATTTATGACAACATTCCCTGGTGGTCCGAAATGCAAATGTAAAAGTACAGTGTTGCTTTATTTGCCTTGAACAGAGGCTGTTAGCAGATAAAGCATGCTAGCAGTGTGACCAGACTGATACTACGCCGCTAGGAAATAGTCTTATTTCTGTCTCTATGTAGTTAAATCATATTGAGGACTGCAGCTGGCTCCAATGTCTCTGTAGTGGTTAAACACAGGATGTTGTCAGAGATGTGAGCTCCTGTGAGTGGGCCAGCTAAGCTAACTAGCTAGCCTCTGCACTTGCCAGCAGCCAAGACCACTCAGAGCGAACTGTCCACAGCCAACCCCTTAATGGAAGGTCAGCAAATTGTAAGCGTCATCTAGACAAAACAACCACAGATTAAATGTCAAAACAAATTGAGCGTTTCTTTCTAACCTCTCCCAGTGTTTTAGGTTGGAGGAGATCCAGAAGTAGCTCAAGGAAGGAGTAGAAGGAGCTCAACCGTTGAGCTTGTGAGTTCCGGGTGGTGTCATCAGGCTGCAGAGTGGGTAGTTCCTCTCAAAATTGTTCCAGAACTCTTGGAAAATGCTTATTAAGTTACTATCAAAAGAGTAAACCATCAACTACACGCTGCAGTAGAAACAACATTTTAAAGTATTTGTGCTTATTTCATGCCACAACCCAAACCTGTAAGGTGTGCATGTGTCTTTTCATTCTTTAAGAAACCATCTGCCACGAAAAAAAGCTACCGTGTCACTTACCACTTCTTTAAAATTCCTATTTAATAAGTTGAACATCTAATATAATATAACATAATCTCCATCTGGGGAAAAGCCAAATAATGAAGTGTGCTACTCCAATACTGTTCATCACACCGTGGGTATAACTACAAATTAATGTCACTGACTTTGTGAAGCCAAGACATTTAACGCATTACCATCAGACATGTGAAATGGAGGGATATCCAAAATCCAAATTGCATTATCAGTGCTCAGGCTCCCTGTCAACTGTAATTTTCCATGGTGAATGGTGATAAATTGCTAATCTTGGTCAGATCCATTAAAACTGGGTCAGTTCTTCTTCCCTGCTGTTTTCTTCATATCAAATAAATGCAGCCAGAGCCTGCCTTTGGACAAGCAACCAGATTGCTGTTATTTATACCACGAGCCCCTTCGTTCCTTCTTGTTGTGATGGATCATGGCTGCTCTCTTGAGACTTTACGCAGCAGTCGAAATGATCCATTTTCTACCAATATTTTTTGCAGCTGTCATAATAGATTATGCCTATTGATAAAGATGTTGTGGATTCCGAGATGCGCTTTAGGATGAATCATCTGCAATTTGAAAGGCAAGCCTGACCGTATCTGCTGTGGTAATGATGCATCCCGTCTTGTTTTAGTTACATCCTCATACACTTACACAAACAGACACCCACACTCCTAATAGTCACATGCCCTTGTCCTCATTCAGCCCCACATCCTGCATATGAATGTGAGTGGCTGTACTGTACCTGATTACTCTCATCGACTGGATATAATTTCACTGAATAAAATGAAATAAGTATGAATAATTATCCACAGTAAATATATATTTAAGAATTGAATAAATCTGGCAAGTATATCCAGCATCTTATGCATTTTAATTATTGTCAGATTGAACCAAAACGACTATAAAAGCTAAATGACAAGATGGAAATGGGAATTACATGGATATATTAAGAAGGAGTGACAAAGACATGCTTCTACAAATAAAGCCACGCTACTACAGTATTTACACTTCTACGATGGTGTCGCGCATGTAAAACACAGAAAATCCCGACTGGCATTTAAATACACTCTCGCAGGGCTGAAAGTGAGACATGTTCTCATAAAGAGTGAAAGGCCATAATTCATGATCAGCAAAATACAGCCTTAAACACGGATCTGCTTCATCTCTCCTTTAAGGGATTTCAATATCCCATGCATGATTTAGGAGACCATTATTTCTTTTATTGATGCCTCAAAGCCTTCTTGACAGCCATAGAAGTCAGTTTTGGTGTGGCCAGGATGCTTTAAAACTATGAAAGTTGCACTTTTAACAAAATATTAGCCATTAAACTAATCGTGAACTGTGCTGCGCTGTATTTGAATTATTTGTTTGTGTGTCATCCTGTGCTTTAAGAGGGTCAGAATGACTGTGATAGACCAGAACCTAATGCATCTGACCTCTTTTCACTAATGGAAGCAGGCCTTTTAGATTTACTCAAGGCTGAAATCACTTGTTCTCTTTGTGCAGCACATCTACCCCAAAACAGAGGCTGCTCGCTGGCTAGTAACAACAAATATAGCTTGCAGGGATTTTTCCGATGTGCGTGACCTAAGCCATTTCATAGAGTGAACTTGTTGTGTGTTATGAATACAGATAGGTAGCCCTGGTTAATGGCTGTTACTGCCGAGGGAACAGACTTGCAAGTACACACTTTGACACAAGTTGCGCATATACTTTTCTTTGATACAACACACACTTGTGCAAACCCACTCTGGATTCATGTCCTTGGCCTGTCATGTTCCATTTCTCTCCCCTCCTTTCATATCATTAGGGGAGAATTGATGCTGCCTGTTCATTATATAAGAGCTAAATGGAAGCACAATGAAAATCTGCCAATCACTGTCATTCATTATTGCATTATTCCATTACAGCCCATCCACAGAAGGCTTTTGAGTCAAAGCATCAAATACAACCGCTGGTGCCTTCTACTTCCTATTTCCTGCTTCCTGTTTCTCTGCATAAATCTTTAAACTAACCAATTAGTAACTTCTTATTTGCTGTTGTTCCAGTTTGTTGTTGGAAGATATTGTTTCATAAGCGACATTAAATATACATGATCTTGTCAGGATGAGAGCTGGGATGTATTATTTAGGAGAGAGGAGGATATTATAGCTGTTCCCTCTGCTGTTCGGATGGAACGAGTGAAGAAATTACCGTAGAAAGAGGATGCAGTTCAAGGCAGGACAAAACTGCCAGGGAATGACACTGGAGTAGAAATACAACATATTCTCTCTCTCTCTATTCAGTGTAAGAAAGTGATTAAACATGTAGTTTGACCTTTTCAGAAATATTTTTTTCTCACGGAGGATTGACTGTGCTAACCGCACCGACTGTCTGTCTCTGAAATAGAGCCATGAGCGTGTGAGATTAGTGTAGCATAAAGACTGGAAGCACCTAACGGGGTCTTTTTCAAAGGTTCTTCCACTAATTTTACACCTCACTAATTAACCAGTAGGCCAGAAGATGCAGATCATCTGTTGCTATCATGGTTCAGTTGGAGTTGGAGTCACCGCATGTGGAAGTGTACACGTTTGGAAAGAAGAGAAGTCTGTCTTGACGCATGTTTTATACAAACGTTATGATGTGTCCTCAGCTAGAAATATTGACAATGTTTGAGATTATTATGTGCAGTGTTCTGCTAATTGTTTTTTTGGTGAGAACCTTTTAATATGTTCCCCTAATGTTATTTCTACAGGGAGGGGAACATTCTTTTAAAATTTAAAAAAAAATGTTAGCTGAGGTAGCAGCAGCATTTACCAACATCACCAAAAGATTAGCATAAGACATTTGGTCTTAGGAATCATTTAACCTGATTTAAAAGATGTAAAATCTCTAAAACTGTAATTCAATGTTTGATTAAAACATTTTCTCAGATCTCATTATATCTTGTGGCTAATGTTATCCAAGGTTGTTGGTCATTCTAGCTGAAAACACAACAACGCCAGCTTAGGAAAGCGTGCGGCTTGATGGTTGTCATGATTACCCTATCAGCATATCATTTAGCTTCCAGGGGAAGTCCTGCTAATAGACAGTGTAACTTAATTACATCCTCAAGTGCAAATGACACATAGTGATCTGCAGAGTTTGCATTAATACATCCAAGCCCACACATGCTCATTCACCCTTAAGAGCAGAAGTGAGGAAGACTATGTCAGGAGATAAGTGTCCTGTAACTCATGTTGGAATTATTCCCTATGCTATAGTGTTGAGTCATCGCTTAGAGGAGTTTTTACCAACGGCCGAGATTGCCTTTGGGATGGGGATGCAATATGGTCCACAGCAATCTATCCTTGTGTCAATATGTCAAAACACCATCATTCCTTTTTATAATGTTGCTGATTGTTGGTGTAAAGCCCCCCTGACTGCTCTCCGTTTGGTCTGTAGAACTGGGAGTCTTTCCCAGAAGCCAGTTATCATGGATGATGAATAGTGGACTAGATAGCTCCATACTGAATAACAAGATCTGAAATATGTTGGTTTTATAGGGCACTTTATAGCTTTTTATGCAAGATCTGCAGTTTAATGGTTGATTTAAGGTCCTCAACCAACACATGACATCCGCACACAGACATCTTGTTGTTTTTTTCAATGCACATCTTCTGTCCATGTGTTTTTTAAATCAATATTTATCAAGTAATAAATCCTGGAATTAAAAAAGAAAGAAAGAAAGAAATTAAACTGAAAAATCAAATCAAAACATGGAAATGGTAAATTGAATAAAGATTATAAGCAAACCTCAACTTTAAGGGAATATGATTTGTGCAAATAGTTTTTAAGGAACATTCACCTCCAGGGATTCTACCAACAATTATTTTCATTATTGATCCACTGACTATTTTCTTAAATAAGCACTTAATTGTCTTGTCTATAAAAAGTTAGAAAACCACTTTCCCCAGCCGTCTCTGATGATTATAAGTTGCATGTAACAGCAAAAATTGACAAAGAAGATAAGTCTTGCTGTGAATTTGAGGGATATTATATCAAAAAATACTTTGATAACGCTATGGCTGAAGGGATTTGCTTTTATTTCAAGATTGTTATAGCCTGGAGGTTGCCACATGTCCTCTGAGAGTGGTCATCAGCTGCTGAGTCGGCTTGAGACTCACCTGTGAGTGATCTATTCATTTTGTCTGCCTAAAGCTCAGCGACGAAGGGTGGTTTATCTGAAACGTCTGACTGGTGATAAAGTGAAATTGATCAATTGGCGTGCTGTCCTGGAGTATTGCATTGTGCTTCAGCTGAGAAAAAATAATTACAATACGATGCAGGATGGCAGTAATAGTAATTCATCCATAGATCCCCAAACACTGTTAAATGGTTATTACGGCAACAATCAATTTTTCCTCATTTGCAAAGATCATTCTACTAGGAAAAGTGCTCAAACTTTATAAGTTCACATTCAAGTGTGTCAGCACATAATTGCATGTTTTAGCAAAGTGCAGCAGGTTTATATGGTCCGACAAGTGTGTACGTTGTTGAAGTCGACTGTTGATGTAGTACAGTTATTGGCATCCACTTCCTTTAAGTATCCAACTTTCCTGAAGGTCATTGTCATCACTGAACCTGTGAAACTTTTACTACATATAATGACCTTTTTGTTTTTTTCCAAGAGTGAGCAACGGCAATTGATTCTCAATTATAAAGTTTTGTTTTTAATTTTGGAAGGCTGGCACACGGTGCGATCCACTAATTACTTTCTGAAGGCATCCAGTCACATCGAAGTGACAGCTGATGAATCTCACGTCATCTTAGCAGATGATCTCTATATACAGTAGTGTGTGTGTGTGTGTGTGTGTGTGTGCGTGTGTGTGTGTGGGAGCGCGACTTGTTTCTGCTCCTTGGCCTTCCCTGTCCTCAGCGTAACAGATATTGCTGGAGTGTTCCTGCTGTGATTATGATCAGTTGACACGAATCACTGAAACAGGCCTCAGCTATCACAACAACAATCAGGTTCTTAATGTAACAACCAGGCGAGGTTTAGACAGTCACAATAAAACAAAACAAATATATATGTGGTCCATACGTGATGAAGTATTTTCTAACTCTCACAATAAAATGCTGTAATAAAAAGATAAATGTGCATCAGAAAACTCAATAAAGAGACTTATTCATGAAGAGAAAATATCCAGTGTACCCACAACACTTTAAAGATATAAAGTGAAGTTACATGTTTGGTTGAATTGTGCCTCATCCATCTTCCACAGAGTTGACCTTCACATGGATCTTCAACGAGTATCCATCGTTTGTCACCCAGGACACGCGACGATTTGTGTCCCAGAAGACGGGCAACCTCTACATCGCCAAAGTGGAACCCTCGGATGTGGGCAACTACACTTGTGTCGTCACCAACACCGTCACCAAAAGCAGCGTTCAAGGACCACCGACACCTCTAGTGCTAAGGGTAGATGGTAAGTAGCAACTTCATTTACAAGTCTAAGTTTTTGTTTTTCTGTTTTAATTGTTCAATTTCTACTCAGATGAAGGTGCTTTTGTCCACTCAGTGTTGATAATATACTTGAAAGTTATTGACTGTGGATTCGCAGCCCTAAAGGTCTGAATAAGTGGGGAACATTTTGGATGAACATTTTGCTGATCAAATTATCCAAGTTGTCTTTGAAGTTGATTTTAATATCCCGGTCTGGATTGGAAAATACAACCCTAGGAGGATAGCCGTCGTCATTTCATCTGATTCTTTTCATGTCACACAAGAAAGGTTTGTAATTATGGTTTATAGATGCTGTGTCGACCACCTCTACAGGGCCGGGGTGTAATTTACTGAAAATAATTACACTTTAAATCAAAATCCCAGTAATAGTCAGAAAATGACCATTTGATATTTTCGTCTAAGCCCTTGAACATGGTACAGGGTTATCGCTGGCAAGACTTGCACTTTGTTTTGATTTTGTCTCTTTGTGACCTTTCCAGGGCTTGAGTTGAAGAAATTCCCCCCAGACATACGTGGCATCATTTCTGTATTTTTCTTTGCAACACCAGGTGTGATGGGTGAATATGAGCCAAAGATCGAAGTGCAGTTCCCTGAAGTCGTCCCTGTCGCTAAGAGCTCCACTGTCAAGCTGGAATGTTTTGCACTTGGAAAGTATGTCCCGCTGTGTGTGTTATTGTAGTACAGTCATGACTCACCATTCATTCTTTTTTTAAAAATATGCCAATCAGTGCTGCATGGTAATGTGTGAGGTGATATTTTAGATCAAATATTTGACATTGTAATGACTCCTTCTTGAGCTGGAGTTAAGGATGATACAGGGAAGCATGTGAACCTTTCAGAGTAATGAAGAAGGTAGAGGAATATCAACTTTTTTTGGAAAGATGTTGACTTCCATCCTCTCTAGAGCCAGACGTGAAGATAGATACCCTTCTCTCCCCTGTGTGTGCAGGAGGTAGCAAAGAGTCCAGCAGACCGCCAGTTACCTTTGCACAATCAATGCTAGTGGATGGGAAATGTTAGCATACCTCTATCTAAAGTCCTCAAAAACACTTTTCTCAAGAGCAGTCTTTGCCAGCATTAAAGTAACCAAGATTGCGCATGACTTTGATTATGAAATAAAACTTAAAAACCGCAAGATGTAATTGTAGAATCAAACATGTAGTCTGAATTTACCTTTTTGACAAAACCGCAGGTGCAGTGATTTAACACGGCAGGCCCACTGAAACTTTGTCCATAAAACAAAATGTTTGTAGACGACTAGAAGAGGAGCTGTAAGAGAGGATAATTATCTGCGGACAAACCAAGATTCTGAACCGGATCTGATCAATAACTTTTGAGAGAAGTATGTCCCCTCTTTCCACCTACTGCCTTTCATTGTGCGAAGCTAATTGGTCATCAGCTGGTCTCTGTGGGTTTCATCTCCTTACAGCAGAGAGAAGGGTGGCTATCTTCTTATCTGGGAAGGATGGAAACTAGTTACGTTTGCCAAAATGTTGTGTTCCCTTAAATGCCACTGTTTGTCAGTCTTCACTAATCTATGCCACTGAGCCAGAGCCCGAGAGTAAAAGTTCTTGTGGAGCATTTTTCATTTTTTGACCTTGCTTGTTTCCATGACTTTAGCCCCGTGCCAACCATCAGCTGGAGAAGAGTGGATGGGGTCTCCTCTGGCAGGAAGGTGGACATAAATAAAGCCAATGGCGTTTTAGAGATCCCTTATTTCCAGCAGGAGGATGCAGGGATATATGAATGTCTGGCTGAGAACAGCAGAGGAAGAAACTCTGTTAAAGGAAAGCTGTCTTTCTACGGTGAGTAGGAGTGGGGTTTTCGTTGACTAAATTTTCACACCTCTTGTTTTTGGAACTAGAAATGCTTTTAACCTGCAGTCGTCTTCCTGAAATATCATGAGCATTTTATAGATTTTTTTTTTTACCAGGTCTTCTTCCCAGTGATTCATAGCCTTATTTAAAACCCCCTCAATGATCCAGTATTACCGAGCAAAAAGCTTTGGGGAAAAGAGTGTAGTTTTGAGGGAGTCTAACAAAAAGTTTTATTTGTTGTCATGCAATATGTAGCTTTTATTAAAACCCATATATAACAGCATCGTATAGTGTAATGCGGCAGTAAATTAACCTATTACCAGTAGTTCATTTCTGACAAGCTCTTTATTGTGCCAGCGGCTAACGTTGGCCCATAGCGCTCACAGATTTATTCCTCCTTTCAGGGAGAGGTGATTTTTCCCTCACCAACACTGGACTTATGGCCCATATTCTGAGAAAGCTTTTAATGGCCCCTGATGAAGGATTTTTATAGTTTCTCCCTCCATTATTTTGCAGTTTATGCATTGATGATGTCTGCATACAAGACCCTGTAGGGATATGCTTGACTGAGATCATCAAATCGAGATTTTTCTTTTCCGCAAAAGGGGGATTCCTTTGATATGATAATAGGGGTGTTTGCGACACCTTGGGTAAGATGAAATGCTCCCAGTGTCTGTAGGTAGACTGAGGATTAAACATGCCTTAAAGACTCAGTATAATGAAAATGTCTTTTTCAGTCTAATTGCATAGATATGTAGGTATAAATTACCTTTAAGATCACAACTGTTGCTGTGAAAATCGTGACTGAAGTCATATTTCTCTGGAAATCAACAAAATCATCTGTTTCAGATTTCTGGTGGAGTTACACGTAATATCATCACTATGTTACCTGATTGGCCCATTCACCACATGTCCCTGTCAGCATCACCTGTTGGCGATTACAGTTTGGAAGAAGTTACTAGCTGGAAGCATTTAACACCAGAAAAGCAGCCCTTTGTCTCGGGAAGTGTGCACAAAAAATGCACGCTCTAATGCTGATGCTTATTTGTTCCCCAAAGACAAAAACCCTGTAATGATGAGGTTGGAGGGAAGAGTCCAGCTCTCTTTCCCTCTGATAACGTCTAGTTTTGGGCACACTGCAAGACTTTGCCACTGGAGTACACCTGCTTGGCTCATACTGCACACTAGGGTCTACTGTATCACAACGGTCTCCAGTGTTGTGTTGGTTTACCAGGAAAAAAAGAATCAACGTCTTGCTTTTAAACTCTTGGCAATGCACGTGAATACACCAAAAGATGGAAGGACAACTTCCCAACTCTGGAAATGGGACCATCTGAGAAGCACGTGAATGCAGTATAAATGTGTCTTGTGGAAGACACAGAAGGCCACGCCCCCCTCGAGTGTACTGAGATTCAGCTGTGCTCAGAAAGCTGAAGCAGACAACAACACAAATGATACAACTGAAGTTGAAAAAGGACGCACATGAAAGTAATATTCAACAATAAGGGTTTCATAGCGTCACAGGATTCAGCCTAAAAGACCTAAAGGCCCTAAAATAAGGGAAGTGGTGTAATTGTGTCATGGTCTGTGGTTGTTTTGTTGTTTTATACAAGGTTGTAGCTTTTACTTGTAGCTGTGTTCGCACTGTGATGCAAAGCCTCCACACCTGTGTTCCACTATAGTTGTGAGAAATACGTGTTTCTCCTTGTAAGATTTAAGTCTTGTATCTTTTCTCAAAGCCAGGCAGACTGGCTGGGCGCCAGGTGATAAAAATCTGTAATCTCATTTTAAACTCCCATAGACAGGAGCCTGTGGGACATCCATCAAGTCTATAGAAGAATAGGAGAATCAATATTGGGATGTGGTCTTTGCGACATCCAACCAATGCTGCAGCAAGAACAATAAGAGGTGGCTTCTTTTTCAATTTCCCACCTAATTGTCCTTCTGTAGTTTTTGGGGATTTATGAAATTAGATCACGGTTTAGCAGCTGACCGCATTTGAATGGGCTCAGACGAGATCCAATGGACTTTGTGTAAAAGCCGTTTCCATCACGTCTTCTCTTCTATGACTCTCTCATTTGTAATATTAACTGAGTGTCATGTATTTGTTTTTGTGTGGTGTTCAATTCTGCACTGCATGCCGGCTCATTTCCGAATGCATTCATCACACAGTTCCTTTTCATAAAAGAAACCAAAGAGAGCTTGAGTGTTTCTGAAAAAAGAAAAAAATTCATACGGGGCTACTGAGCACTTCTTATCAAGTATAATGCACTGTATGCACACGTGCAGCACTGACGATAAAAGAATTTGCAAGGAATACCATCATTACTTTTTAAAAAAAATAGTTTTCTTGATTTTACTTTTAAAGTTTACACAAACAGTTTCTTAACATCAAGACAGGATGTGACAGCCGCCCTAAAAAAGGGAACTTCCTTCCTCCCAGTGTCACCGGTGGGCTTCCATTAAACAGATTCACTCATTGACCTCACAGCCCATGTGCAGGGGTGAGTATGTGCCTGCCAGGAAAATCTCAGATTGAATGCACCATATCATTTTGTAGATGCAACTCCACTCCACTTCACTCAAAAAGAATTTAGAAAAAAGAAAAACTGATCACATTATGGTTATTATTATTATTGGTGAACTATCGGAGTAGCATGGCTCTTCAAGGAAATGAACTGACTCAACTTCCTCTCTCTCCTTGACCCTGGCAGGGCGTCCTGTATTTATGTGGCTGCTCCACAAGGGCCATAAATATTCTTATACTGTCACAGGAGATAAGGCGCTCGTCATTTATGTGACACCAGCAGAGCCATCGTAAATATAGAGGCCTTTTCTCTATGGTTTTTAGACGTCTTGAAAGACAAGACGGGAATATAACCTGTATTATTAACGGCATTGCTAAAAAAAATATTTCATTGTGAGTATTCACATCTATAAACGGGTCAGTAACCTTGATTCTTGAAAAGAATATGCATCAGACTGCTAACTCAAGCTGGTTGTGCAAGATTTCAAGCTTTCAGCTCACTGCTGCTGGGGAAGACTTTCCTCTGAAGATGCCAAAAATTAGAGTTGCACATGTAAAAATCACAATGACCTTTTATTTCCCATAAAATCTAAACATGAGTATTTTTATTCTTATTTTTTTTAAAGAATGTGATGAGTTATGTGAAATGTATTTCAAAGAAGCTGCATCACATTCAAGTTTGGTCATTTAAAATACTTGTGCTCTCTTGAAGGTGAAGACAAAATATGCCCGTGGAATATTTGGCATTAAACATGAGGGTGTGTGTGGGGCCTCTGAGAAAAAATATCGGGAATCACTGCTTTACAGCAACCTCGTTGTGTATGATTTCATATTGATCCTACCTCATACTTATGCAGTTCTTTTTATTTATATATTTCTTCAAGAAGAGGTCAGCTTTGGGTTAATTGGAAGTGGATTTATGATTTGAGCCCTTGGATGCGTCTATAATCAACTAATTGTCTGCTTGGTCGGTTCATTGATTTATTCTAAATTGCTGCGTACTGGCAATGCTCAAACAAGTGTTCATCTGACGTACGTGCTATGTGACCCAACAGCTGCACCTCACTTGACTGAGAAGCCTCCGGATGTTCAGAAGACCATTGATGACACTCTGGTGTGGGAATGTAAAGCCAGTGCGAAGCCCAAACCCTCGTATCGCTGGCTGAAGAATGGAGAGCCTCTGGACCCGATGGAGGTAAGGGACTTTGCTCAGTTCCCAAAACCAAGCAGTATTGATTCCTGAAATGTAGCAAACAGATGGGAAGAAAAACACATTTTGAAAAGAATGCAGGTAGTAATAAAAGCTAGTGATAGCAGCCGTAGCCATATTATTAGGCTTCAGCAGGAAAGGTTAGTCAGAGTGGCAGAATAATCCAATGTTGATTGTATTTTGAACCGTGGGGCTGCGTCTCTGTCATGCAATCAGCAACACAAACACGAGAAACAATATAATTCACAATGGCTGCAGTCAAAGTCACTTATATAAAAGCAATTTGTACACACTCTGGTGCACACTATACGTAAACTCAATGCTAGGCCCACTAGGTCCCGCATTTGTTACACTTTTTTTTCCTAAAAGAACATATAAGCCCAATATCAGTAAAGCTAGTTTAGTTGAGCCTGACCCACGTGGATACCTGACCCCCTCATGGGCCCAGGTTTGGTTCTCTAATTTCTTTACTAGACATCATCCACTCCCACTTCTGGTTGTGTAAACGCCTGCTGACAAAGCTCCGTGCCCTGTTTTTTGTCCCAGTTCCGCTGCTCCACTTGGTTGATTTGCACCCTCGACTTTGGATAGTTACATTCCTGTTCACTTCATTGTTGTACTCCACATTTAAGCCAGATGTCCCCAGACAAATACCTCTTTTTAGTGTCCATCTGGGTCCTCTTATGTTTGGTTACCAATAACCTAAAAATATTAATTTGTCCTGTTTCTCATCGACACCCAGCCTTCTGTGGATGTGTAATGTCAACAAACACATTAAGACTGCTGCAAGCTGTAAGTCTCATTCTAGGCTTGTATTAAATGGTATTGATATTGTTAGCAGAGTGTCAATAGTCCCTCTGCAGTTTACTGAGGAATGAGCGCAATTTAATGTGTGAGATGACAGATGATAAGAAAACAGTAGATCCGAGGGTGCACTGTGTTACCGCACTGTTTGCTGCATTCATTTTTTCCCTAGCATACTTGTTCCAACTCACAGGCTTGTACTTGGCAGGAACATGTCACTTTGAAATGACTATTTGCTTGGGACTAAATTTGGCGTCAAAGTGTGTGTGTGTGTGTGTGTGTGTGTGTGTGTGTGTGTGTGTGTGTGTGTGTGTGTGTGTGTGTGTGTGTGTGTGCGTGTGCTTGTGCGTGTGTGCGTGTGTGTGTGTTTGTGTGTGTGTGTGTGTTTCGAGGAAGTGTGCTTGCATGTGGTTTGCAAAGAAGCCAAAGAGATGCCATTTTCTGCCTGTAATCAACCAGGGACTCTTCTGACAATTTACTGCTCAGTCTCTCATATCTGCCACTCTCAATTTTATCATTAAGTATTTTTGCTTTGGAGGGTGCGAAGTGTCTTACCTTCCCAAATACATTTCACATTTTATGCAATTTGCCTTGTTTAGTGTTACTGGGCTGGTGGAGTGAGTTTGCTTTGTGCCTGAAAACCTCCAGTGAATTGCAGTCACTCGTAGTGACTGTCTGAAAGTAACTTGGATTGAGAACTGAGGTAATATTTGAAATCTGAGAAACTTTAATTAGAGCCCTGAATCCCACTGCAAACCCAGTACAGAAAAAAAAAGAATAAAAAAAAGATTTTTGCACTCTACTGTCAAAGCCGCTGCCATTATAACACAGAAGCAGTTATCCATAAATTCAGTGTGTCCGCAGTGTCACGTTCTCTGGCATGGTACTGAGAGTCTGTCGTGAGATAATTGTGTCTGTGGAAAATATCAGTGCATATTTTTATAACTGAACCATATACGGCATGGCTGCATATGCATGACGAACATGGAAGCTTATATATTGACCCACTTACACAAAAACCTTTGTTTACATTCTGGCTCGGCAAAGTTTCAGTTCAATAATGCATGTGGCCGCGCTACTTGAGAAAGCAGTGCAATAAATCAGCTATTGGTTTTGTTTTCATCATTGTTGCAAACTTCTGGACACTTTTGGGCTATACAGCAATTATTTCGGCAACGGCAGCCTGGTTCAGTGTTGAAAAGGTTGAAAGACGGGCGTATAGGATATTCTTTGCTGTTTTCAAAGTTGTGTTTGGACAATGGTCAAACAGCATTTTCTGACTGAGGACGGGGCGAAGAGATTACTGCATTTTTCATTTGGATCAGTTCAAGTTAATATCACGATTGACACACACAGATAGCTTGAACGATGTCTTTCTGAAATAGGTCGCACATGTGACCGTTTACTGAAAATAAAAATCAAGTCAGACCAGCCATATCTTGGATTTTGATGCCTGTTTGTGGTTTTAAGGAACGGTAGGGCTGAGTAACGCTGATAATTTAATGGAACTTCATTGGTTAGATACCTTGTAATTAAATACCGAAGTTAAGTAAATCTCCAAGTTTATTTCTAAGAATGGTTAAATGAGAAGAAAATGCCAACTTGCTGGAACTCAAAAAACAAAAGAGTTGAAACAAATGACTTTAAACACGGTTTTGATGAACCGGTGGATATTTTGATGTGCTAAAACTATTTTGGGAGTTTGAAAATGCCAAGGAGCTGAGAAGTAAATCCAACGATTTGCAATGTCATGTGTGATGTGATCTTCATTTTAGTAAAACAGATTTCAGTTGGAGGAAAAAGTAAATGTTATTTTAGTCCAGGGTCCAAATGCTGCCAAAAACAATGAAGAAAGATCATTTTAAGTTTGTTTTATCACATCTTATTTTAGGTAAACATGAAATTTTGTTGCGAATTATGTTCAATCCAGTTATAATAAAAAATGGAAAGCATCTGACTTTATTTTTTTAAAACGGAACTTAAAAAGTTCGAATGTGAAATATTTATCTGTGATCACAACAAACATTTCCCACATGTTCCCACCCCTGCCTGAACTGTACAATATCAGATTAATGAATAGTTTAAGCATTAGTTGCATCATAATACATTTATAGTTTCCTCCCATTTGATTGAACACGAACCCTTCAGTGGATTCTTTTTCAAGATGAACTCAAGCTCATGAAATGGTGTCAAATTTAAAGGGAAAATCGGCTCATTTCATATGAAATCAAAAGCAGCTGAACTCTTGAAAACACCTGAAATTTGACACGGAAATAGACGCATTTATGTTAAACCCAACAACGCGTTCCAGGCACCAATTATTCACATAGCAAACACAAGTGAGTAAAAATTCACTCCATCTAAACAGGCATTATTGTAATTGACATTTCCTCTCTGTCATTTGTGGCTGTCTGCTATTTTGTTAATTTTGAAGGGCTCACAAAAGGTCACTTCCTTTATTCGCCACACATCCTTAACCACAGGAAACCCTCATCACTCCGCCTGCGCATCTCCAGTATTGATTTGTAAATAACATTGTAAAATTCCTTTGGCTGGTGGCCAAGGTAACATATTCTCGGTACATGTGACCATATTAATGAGGTGGGGTGTTACCATTTTCAAAATGCCACTGTCAACAGCAGCAACAGTAAATCAATTTCCAAACCCAAAGGTCAGCGATGTAGAGAGCGAGGGAGAAGGAGAGGAAGGCCAAGGGGGCCATTTGTTATTCCTCATTAGAATGGATCCGTCCTCCTCTCCCTCTTTTCTGTCTCTTTATCTCTGTATCTCTGGTGCTCTCTTTCAAGTTTTTGCCCCTTCTCTCTCTCCACCTCATTTTTGGACCCCTCCAAGGGAATTAAATGGCTCAGAGGAGGCCTGTCACTTTAAAATGTCACCCGAGTGAAACAAGGACCCACTCACGCTTGTATTTTTCTCGACCACAAACTCCCCTTTTAGTTAGTTGTCTTTTTTGAGATTTTTCTACCTTCGACCTCCAAATTGAAGGAGTGTTTTAGCACACCTTTAGTTCACTAACGACAATCAGTGAGAGGATCATTATATCACAGAGCCTCCATAATTTGCCTTTTCAACTTGAAACACCGACGATATCAGAGAAGAGTCAAGTATAATTAATGTTGGCCGGGAAGCAAACGGATGTCACCATTTGTCTCCAGCGCTAAAAGAGATTGTGATGGAGCCACCAGAGTCTCCGAGGGTTTTTAAACAGGGCAGTGGATACAGAACAGCCTAGTGTGGGACCAAGCCATGCACTTACACAGATCCCTTTCATCCCGCTCACCCCCCCCCGGGCCCTCGCACTGTGTAACCTAAAAAAGATCATCTATCATCTATTCAAAGCTGTTATGGCCTCTCTCTCTCTCTCTCTCTCTCTCTCTCTCCCTTTCTTTATCTCTTTCTCACTCCCTCTCACTACCATCCTTTTTTTTCTTCCTTTCACTTGAACCCACATATAAGCACCCATTCCTGGCTGAAAACTCAGGCTCTTGGACTTGGAAACGGTTGCATCCATCCTGACCCAGGACCCCCTCTGGCGGCGGCTGTAGCGCCAGGTCAAGAGTGTGTCCATGGTGTGACTGGGCTTCAGAAAGATGCCTGTTTGAAGATTCTCTGAAGTGTCACTGACTGATTTTAAGGGACAGTTCTTGTCTTTTCAAGTGGCAGTGCTGTAATGATTCCAGACGACAGACAGACTGGCGGCAGGACCCTCTGGACTACTTTGTCAGTGACATTAAAAGCTTCAGCTACACTCAATGGGAAAGATCAAGGGCAAGAACAATGAGTGCTGCCACACTTAAATTGACATATCTATAAAAGGGTGCAGAAAGCAGTGCCAACACTTGTAAAGGTCAAAAGGAGCAGTGAGAGGAGAACTTTATTCAGGGTACTCTGTGTACCTGGTACTTTTTAAATTGCGTGATATCCTGGGATATTTTCTTCTGACACCTAGACTAACGCGCTATCATGGTGTCAGTAATATACTTGGGCCTCCTCTACAGCTTATTCATGAATAATTCCTTGGAGGTTTGGTGTCAACCACCATTTGATAATGTCTCTATGCTACGTTAAGCAGAGGGGGAGTAGATCTAGTCACCATGGGACTGTTAAGACCACAGAAAATTAGCAGTCTTTCAATTACCACCCCCCGAGGAGCAAAAAATTGCGGCTAAAGCTTGAATTAGATCAGGCCATTCGTCAGAATGAACACAGTTACTATTGTAGTACTTACACTGTCCATATATAGCCCTAATTATCCACCTCAAAGCCACATGAGTCTTGCGTTCTCCTATTAACACATGCACTACTGTGTGTGTTAATAGGAGAGGTGTGTGTATGTGTGTGTGCGTGCGTGCGTGTGAACGCACACGTTTGATACCATCATGACACTAATTGGACTGTTTGCAAGCTTTCCTTAAAAAAATCTCTTATACATTTGTTCTTAAAGTGTTAAAGTGAAAGGTCTGACAGAAAACTCAAAATACCGCCCACAGCTTGTGGTCAAATTGCTCTTTAGTGTGTGTGTGTGTGTGTGTGTGTGTGTGTCTCTACCTCTGCATGGAGGCATATGGAGGTAAAAGCTTTAAATGTTGCTTCAGACAAGAGGTAATTATATAAATGCTCGAAAGGCTGATGCAATCCTGTGAAGTAATAGAATTATGATTTTATCCAGCCCTTTCGCTGGCCCGTTGATAAAACAACAGAACAACAGTTCCAGAAACTGTGTTACTAGATATACCAGGACCCTGTATGTGAAAGTAATTGCGGTGATGTCGTGTTGCTGAGGTAGCATAATACATGTCACCAGTGTAATTGCTGGTAATGATCATTATCCTAAAACTACGGGAACTGTAAGTATCCAACTCACTGCACCATTTGTGGGAAGAAGATAATTACTTTGTAGAATCAAATAGTTTATGAGAAACTTTGGAATCTATTATGCCATTTATCTGTTTTCTGGTGTCAGCACTTGTGAGGAATTAATGTCAAATACGGAAGGGTCAACTATTAAAAGGCACAAGCTGAATAAATGAGTGTCCAAAAATGACAACTGCTTTCATAAAGCTGGGAGGGGTCAATCAATGGGTTTTTGTGTTTCCTTTGACATATGTTGATACACATTTTGAAGTTTGCATTAAGAAAGGTTGCTAGGAATTGTCAACAGAGCAAAAAACAGTGTGTTTTGCAGCCCAGTTTCATGCAAAACCAGCTACTGGAAATGCGCCTAATTCACATTTCCATGCCGATAATTCGTCTGACAGTGAAATAGAAACTCAGCTACAGTCACCAGATTTCTGTCTAATTTTTGGTAGATTTTGGACGGAGATGTTAGACAGATTTCTCCACAACCATCATCAGTACACCAAATGGGGGGGAGTTCTTTTGGGAGAATTCTGTTCATCCCTCCAGTAGAGTTCCAGAGAATTGTGGATTGTATGCCAAGAATCATTGAAGCTGCTCTGGCAGTAATAATGCCCTAAGATACTGTCTGTATTTGAAGGTGCCAGAATGACCCTGTAACTAACTTATTATCTTGCAGTTTGGACAGATGCTGTAAGGATTTTATCTCTTTTAATCAGCAAAGGCTGATCAAGCTGGCTGGATGCTTAAGCTCCACTAATCAACATTTATTTTTTTCTGATATTCACAACAAATCAAATCTCCCTATCATCAGCAAACCGAAGCTGTTGATGACTCGCTGGTGAAGACATCTAGGGTACAGATCAAGATATTTGTTCTCAATTTCACTGGAGACTTCAAAGGAAAAAAACAAACAAAAAACAAGTAACTAATTGTTGGACTTAAGAAATTCCAAATAAATGCTAATGTAGCACTTTCTTGTACAATTAGGGATTTAGTAAAACAGGTTTATAAGAGAACAATGTGCCACAGTTCCTTCACAGAAAAAAACACATCAATAAATGCAGCTGCAAGCATTGGCATGGACATTGGACAAAATTATCTGACGGAACGAAATCCGATTGTTATAACTCTAATTTCATCACATATTGATTAACCAAGCAGCGTAGTGTATGGAGAAACAATACTGCTCGGACAGAGATGGATGTAAACCTTGAGCTGTTTTCGGGCAGGTGTTTGTGCCAGCGGTGAGCACTTAATCAGTTCCTGCTGACTGATCACTTTGTTTTGTGTATATTTTCAAGTTAACACAAGAGCTACATTTTTTTGCGTGTTTTTTTATTTCTTTTCTTCCCTACATTCATCTGTGTTTGTCTTCAGCAGGACAGAGTTCAGGTGAATAATGGAGTGCTGACCATCAGCAGCTTAAATCTGGGTGACATCGGCATGTACCAGTGTGTCGCAGAGAACAAGCATGGCCGCATCTTCACCAACGCCGAACTCAGAGTCATCGGTAAGATCAGATACACTTTTAGCTTCTCATGCTAATCTACAATGTGGCTAAAAACATATTCCATGCAGGAACTGATGTGTAAACTGAGCTCTACTGTACAGTATATTAAAGGTACTTGATACAAACAGGTAAAAGACATTTTTTAAAAATATTCTTATGTAAGTGCTTGTGACTTTTGCTGTGACAGTTTTACAAAATGACATTCGTAAAACAAAGTATTAAAAGGCAGCAAAAGCCGCCTCTCTCCCTGACACAGCAGCTCTAGACATGTGTTTAGAAACCAGCTGTAACTCTGCTTGGCAGCTTGACTCTAAGTCACTGCATGATTGCACTGAAAGTATGTAGACTTAAGAAAGATTAATCAAAAAAAGAGGTGCACAACTAACACTTTTAGACACAATTATTTTGAAATCCTATTTGCCTCTGCTGCACTTTTGCCCGTGATTGATGATACTCCGTGTGCTGAGAACCTCCTTATATCCTGTTCTTGTGTTCTCCCCCTCTCTGTTTATGCATAATTTATTAATACAACAGGTCTTGGGTTTTGCCTCTAGAATCAAGTCGCTGCAGAGAAATTAAAGTTATTTTGTGACTGTCCTTTTTCTATCCTGTTATTTGAGAAGCCAGTATCCGACAAAAGAATCACAAATTAACTGAATGGACTTTGAGGTTTTAATGACACAAAGTTGGGGGGGGGGGGGGATCTAATTCTGCTAAATTTCCACCACATTTACTCTGCTGTCAGGTCGGTAATGTCTCAGGATGCAAAAAACAATAGAGGGCACCATGAGCAAGGATAAATTTTTCTGTTTTTAGATTTTGGGAGTGTGCGTATTTTATATGACTTTAATATTTCAGGTTTGGTATGTTAATGTACATTCTTAATTATTAAAAACAAACTTCAAACGAATGCCCTTCAACTATTGCACCTAAAATGGCAGGCACATCAACCAAATGATACAAAACTGAAAATAAAAGTCAAACTGTCTCGAGTGCCATATGTACCACCTTAATGATATCTCTTCATGATCTCAGCTGTTGTTAACTTTAACCTAAAATAATATTCAATCATTTATAATTTAATACAAATAATCTCTTGCTTAGATTGCATTGTCTTTAAACTTTGCAGTGCCTGTATGAGGATACGCTTGTTACATTGAATCTCTAGCTTTTGCATAAAACTAAAAGAAGTCCCTGTGCTGAGTTGTGAGAAGACAAGCATGACAAGTAATTGTTGTGTCGATTGAGGAAACAAAGTGTTTCACACTTTATTTGCGAGGTGCAATGCGTGATTGAATGCGTGTGTGTGGCAGTGTGTGTTCGTTACGTCGGCAGGTGCTCAGCCATGTCACTGGCGCCAGGCTGTGCGTTCACTTTGAAGAGCTTTTTGCTGAGTCTGTGCGCATACAAAGCAGCACTAGACAACGGCGCCGTAGTAATTAAGGCCTAAAGGAACAGCAACAAAGCCTCCCTCTCATTTCATATTCTCTCATTTTTGCTTTGGAGCCCCACGGCTTCATTCTTAATGCATAATGTCCTCTTAAGGAAAACACATGGAATTGGAAAACCCTCCTCCGTTCAAGTTAAATGTCTTTTTAAAAATGATGCACCGTGTCTGTACTTCCATATCTGTGCGAGGGTGTGGGCGCGTCTTCTTAGTGTACGCTACGCTATATGTGTGTAAAAAGGATATGAGAGTTGACCTACTTAATGGATGTGGTGACCTGCATGTTTTTAGGATGCTCCTCCACTTTCATTTCCTTAATAGCTCAATCCCCTGGTGCTCATCTATCTCTTTCTCGGACAGTAAATTAAACCTCCCCTCTCTTCCTACTTATCCACAAACTTCCCCCCCCCCCGCTCTCTCTCTTTCTCTCTCACTCTCTTTTCAGCCATTGCTCCAGACTTCTCCCAGAATTTGCTGAAGGCCCAAACTCTGGCCCGACAGAGTGGCGATGTCCTGATCGAATGCAAACCCAAGATGTCTCCGCGGGGCGTGATTTCATGGAGGAAGGGAAAAGAAGCTTTGAGAGAGAGCCACAGGTACAGGGCTTCTTTGTGCTGAGCAGTGAATGCACTGTTTGTTGGACCACAATTGTGTAGCTTGACTGCAGAATGGTATTTCATCGACTTGTTATTTTATTTTTTTTGCCTACTTGATATTCATGGTGACAAACTGCAAAGAACAGAACCACTGTATGACACAATGCAATTTGAATTGCATAACACGTTCTGCACTCCACCGCTTTTTCCCTTGCCATCTACATTTTCTTCCCTTCACTTCATTGTGCTTTCCTGGCTGTGCTCTGGGCTGGTTTCTGCGCTGTTTACTTAAGGTAATTGGCCGTTCCTCGACTGCTGTACTTGGATCAATGGGCTGATCCATCAGCTCATTAGCAGCATGTAAGGCCTGGAGGGCCATTAGACCGCGAGGCACATGATGATCCAGGCTACCAGTGAGACAGCAAAGAAGCTGACACAATCCCCAAAAGGACTGATCAATGCCTTGCTGCTGAACAACATACATTCCTCTGTGGTAGCAGCGGTGACACCGGGGAAACTAGCTGGACACCTTGTTTTATTAGAAATCAAGTTAACTGCAGATCAATGCATTACCTCAGTGTGCAGGCTAAGACAAGAAACACATGTAAATCAGACAAGAAGAAACAATTGTCCCAATGAAGATGTAATCATCAAGGCAGCGGTGGGATGTGCATTCAACAACCGGTCGGGATTCTTAATCTTTATGTTTAGTCACACGTGGCAGCAGTCGGAGAGCTGTAGTGGTGGTGGAAGTCCAGCTGAAGCAGTATTTGGCAGGTATATAACTTCAGTGCTGTGACTCATTCATGAATGTAACAGGATATGAAGAGGGGAAATAATGTTAAAAGGAATTTGATTGGAAAAGTGGGCGTATCCAGAGTGTGTCCTCAATGGTATACAATGACGATGCAGCAGTGGCCAACAAGGAAAGGAACAAAATTAATCTTGTTCACCAACACTCTTCAACATTAAATTGGAGCCACTGGGCCTGTAAACATGATCTTTTTTGGAGAACGAAAACAAGGTTTCAGTGGTGTCAAACAAACTAACTGTTCTATCTTGCTTGCTAGCTTGAAAACGTGTTGGCATGCTGGTAGAGGACTGATTTACGGGTGGATGCCGTGACTTTGCTTGGTCATGCTTATGTTAGCATGTTAGATTTGGTTTTATATAAAGAAATTTGTTTGATCAGCCATTGAAAAACCTGTACTGGTCCATCATTTTTTTGTCTTGTATTGTTGAAGAGGTGAACAATACGACCGCCTGAACTATAAGGCTTAGTAAGGTATTTTTCATTCAGCCCAACATTTAAGTATCATTTGCACAAACAGGAAACTGCAGGTAATTCACAGCAGTTTGAAAAGATTCAGCAAGATCACATAAGGCGGAACCTGATGTGCTGCCGCATGTTTGGTCTTTATTCTGATATTACAGGATGCTACGGAGCACCAACATGGTTTTAAAATCTTTGTTCCTTACAAATCAGTTACTGATGCATCACCACACGGTAATAATATAGGTTATTTGCGCTGGAATGTGGCAGCGGGAGGCAAAGAACACATGCTGGCACATGTGGTGACGTAGTGGGGATCCACATTTCTCATTTGATATAGGATTAATTGTTCAACTGGCTCAGCAGCTTTTCTGCACTCAACTTCTGGGATATCCATCCTCACCACAGTAGGGGTGCTACGGGTTCATACCTCCCCTCCCCCAGTCGGTCAGTATATTGGAGAAACACAAGGTGCAGTGTGATTGTAAACATGCCAGGCTGAGAGATCTTGGTTCCAGGAATGAGATGTTT
Source organism: Aulostomus chinensis (assembly GCF_037954235.1). NCBI lineage: Eukaryota > Metazoa > Chordata > Actinopteri > Syngnathiformes > Aulostomidae > Aulostomus > Aulostomus chinensis. The sequence continues at coordinate 24,865,848 of NC_141328.1, read as the reverse complement.
CTTAAGAGGGGGAGCAGCAGAATCAGCACAAAGATTATGTGTTGCAAACAGCTGCAAAAGGTTCGACCCCGCTTGCAGATTTATCATCCTCTTAAGTAATGAAAGGAAAATGCATCCATAGTGCAATGTGTAAAGTCAATCACACCCATAAAGGCGAGATTTCCCATTCGAGATTCAACATTACAGCCTCGCCCTCAAGTGGGTGAGCTGCATATAAGATTTTAGACTTTGACATTATTGCAGCATCTCTCGCAACCCTATTCCCCTGTTCCCGGCTCGTTAGCATTTACTCCCCTCCACGGCGAAACGGGGCTGCTACCAGTGCTATTACAGCAGTGGCACAACACTAATCCATCCCACTGGCTGAACTAAAATACCCATAATTCCTTCTAATCTTCCAGGGATAATGTTTTCAAGGATCTGGCACAGAGGAGGACAAATCAAGTAAGAACAAGGCAGAATTTGATCAGTAAATGAAATCATGCAGCCGCGATTCCTGCATCAGCCGGGCGTGTATAATAAGATAGCCTTATAACATCTGCACTTATGTGGAGAGCTACGAGGTTAACGATAATGTGCTTACCCTAATTTAATTTCACCGCTGACCACTGCCAGCATTTGTAAAACGATACAGGAAATAGCTCTCAGGAATATTACCTTTAGATAGCACCCCTGTGTTCAAGATTGTTATGCTAAATGATATCTAATGTTTCGTCGTGTAATGTGAAACCATTCATAACAAAGCCACCATAAAACAGCAGCCGTTTTCCAGATGTGTTGCCTTTACCAAACATGCATCGAGTTGAACGCAATAAGCAGTACTCATAGATGGTACCTAGTAATAAAGTGAGTTAATTATGCAATCATTCTTAAGTGGTTAGAATAATGTTTTTCATTTACAGCCTTTTACTTTTTGTTACACCAGTGAGAGACAGACCGAGCTTTTAGATTACAGCCAGTATCTCACTTTAAGACCAGCCAATAAGGTTGAGGTAAGTGCCTATTTACTATATCACACTGCTAAAGCTTTTATGTACCCCACAAATTTCCCCAATACCTTAATTGCTCCAGGGCAACCTTTGACAGAAAAATGAACAAAGAAACGTCTCAAAGCGAAAGCATTTGAGATGGATAATGCTCCTTACATCTTTATCTTGCACTGTTCCTTTGAAGCTTGGTGAGGAGGAGGCCTGACATAGGCTATTGCACAGTTTAATAGCAAGTCTTATCTGTATGACATCTCATATCCATAACTCTTTGTTAAAGTCCATTACAAAAGGAAGCCCTCAGTTCTGTTAGGAGAATATAGCGCCGGCTCCGCGGGGAATGGGCTCTGTAGAAGAGGCTAATGCATTTTAATTCTTACAGCCTTTAAGGCGATACAGGTCATCTTTGATCATTTTGGGGGGTCCTGTAGAAAGGAGTATTCAACTTCTCTGGAACCAGCTATGTATGAAACACTGGCTTAACCTTATTACATTGTCTTGTGCGGTCTGGAACAGAAGACGGGGGCTTCAGAGTGAGGAAGGTGTCATCGGGGTAATTAATTTCTTAGATGTCTAATGTGGTCAGGAAATTGTTCTACAGCCAAGGTTGAGAGGCTGTATCAAAAATTGATGTGCCTTAATTTGATTAAATTGGCATGACCTTTCTGACTGAAGAAAGGAATAGATTTTCCTCTCCAGCTCAGCTTCGTATCCGTCAAGTGTTTCTGTGAGTGACGAGGAAATCCCAACACAATGATCATGAATATCTTACTCCAAGTCCAGCAACTCTTTCTCATCATGAAATATTAATCTGTGCTCATGACCCTTAATGGTTATTACTTGTTTGCAATCATTTAGATTACACCAGGCTAAATTAATTATGACTTCAGCAAGCAGTGGTTCTTAGCCCAGGGCCATTTATTCCTGACACTGTGATATTTTATTGATCCCTATAGAGATTTTTTTTTCTGGATGCATGGCCTCTGTTTGACCTGGCCCCTGACTCCACTGTAGGGTCTCTCAAGGATTTCCAGTCAGGTGATTGAGTGACATTTAGATTTTCAGAGGAACCTTCTGAAAGGCTACAGGGTGCAGGACATAATCAGGGAACTTTCCATTTCTTCAATTCACAAGAACGAATTAGAATTATTTCTCCTCAGACCGACTGGTTATGTCCAGGTGAGGGTATTTTAATGGAGAATATGGACTCAAAATCTCAAGTAAAGTATCTGCTGTTATTCTTTTACTACTAAATACCACTACTAGGCTGTACCACATGAAGAACAAGGCTGCATCTTCAGACGGCTTGCAGCCAACGATCTTATCCTTGCTAAAGGATGTGTTGTAAATCAATGCAGAAGACGAGTGACTCAGGCTAGTTTGGTTCCCGGAGCCTGTGTGTGTTGTACCATTGAGCACTAGTGTGAGCAAACACATTACAAGGATGAGGAGCACACATTAAAACCAAGCCAGCCAGGGCAGACAAGCTAGCTCTGACCACCGACTGCTGCTCAGTGCTTCAAAACAAAAGCTACATCATAATCAGCAATGTAGTCTGTGACGATTAGAGACGCAGTCCAGTATCTCCTCGGTCAGTGACTCTGTCCGGTCTGACACATCTGTACATTAAAGCTAATGGCGGATACCTGAAGCCTCAAAATCCTTGTGTCGGCCTGGGTCCACGTTTTATGTCACGTTATGTTTTACAAGAAATCAACTTTTAGTTGCTGATTGAGCTAACGAGAGTCGGGTTTTAACATCTCTCCTCCTAAATGTTCTTTTAGATTGTGGCACTACTGCAGATATTGGAATTAGATGCTTTACAACATCAAGGTTCTTTTTTCCCCAGTAATTAACTCCAAGAATAATTAATCCAAAATGTTTTGAAGCCAGACGAGAGACCACCACCTGACAACTGACTAGCTGTCGATCAACATTTCTTGGTGATCAGGGAACGTTTCTGTCTGTTTCACTGCTGCTGCAAGCAAATTGTCTACCTTTTTGATATTTTCTCATTAATCAAAGATGAGTAAATTCACACCCGTATTGTTAATTTCCATCCCAGTGAAATGTTTTATACCGCTCCATTAATCCATTGTTTACACAGCTTATCCTGTTGAGGATCGCATGGAGCTGAAAATGCGTTTAAAAACTGTTTTTTCCCTTGTCTAGTACTCCTGGGTGCCATCGAGATTTTTGCCGATTTGTATCAACACAGCACTGTTAAAAAGTCTTGAACTACGAGAAGAGATTCACTCGATATTTTAAGTATTCAGGAGAACCATTAAGAAAGACATGAGAAGAGGAGCCTTGATATCCGCTCGTCCGATTTGCCCATTGCTGCTGTCACCAAATTAAAATACTTTTAAACAAATAAATGGCTAGACAGTATTGTCTGATCACATCAGAGATATTCTTGTTTAAATAATTCATGTTCTAGTCTAATTCAGCCATAATAAATAAAAAATGTCAAAGAAAATAGCGTGATTAGGATGCTCTAAAATAATGTAGAGCGTATTTATTTCAGACTGTTTGCCTTAAAGAACAAGATGCTGTATCCTCAAAGCACACTTGAAGCACTGGGGGAACATTTTTAGAGGACATGAAACAGAAGAAGAACGCAGGAAGTGATCAAATGAGAGAAACCAGGGAAAATGTGTTTTGTAAACCTGCTGGGATGCTTTGATAAGAGGCAGGAGAAAAGGATCACACGTGAACAGCAGGCATGGAAAATAAATAATGTAGTGATGCGTTATATAAAGATAGTATTAGTGATAGTGATTGTCTTGGAAAAATAAGGGGTTTGAAATAAATGGCTGGTGCATTGTTTTCATTAGAGAATTCAGCTCGTTTTTCACTAAAGCGAAAGAAAGCCCTATTTTTTTCTTGGTGTCACTGTAAATAGAATTCATAAAGTCATTTATTTCCTCCTCGTGTCCCGAAGTCACCCGTAAACCCAGCGCTCATTCCACTTGTATTAAGTGTTTAGTTGTGCCAAGTCACCAATCAAGTTGCCCACCTGACTCTTTAAATTTATCTTTTATCACTTGCCTGTCCTCGCTCTATCCTTGACTCTGCTCAAAAAAGACAAAAATAGGTTTTATGCATATTTCCTACGGCTTCTTTCTGCACGCGTTGGCTGTACCCACTGTATTCAAGGCCTCGTTGAGACAAACGTGCTTTCAAAAGCTCACACTGCTTCTGTCAAGAATGTTGAGTTGTATTTATATGTTTATTTTTTTGGGACTCTTCATGTTAATCTGACAGATCTCCAATTTTGTATTATAGTTACGGTTTTGTTGCAAATAAGCAAGAGAAGGCAAGTGGCGTGTACATGATCCAGCTGGATCAGTTACAAGAGCGAGTTTGGGTTTGATCTTTATTGTTTTTAGTGTTTGTCCAAGGGCATTCAGGCGTATGAGTACTTTTAAATGAAATATTAAAGAAATATTGATTGAATGACATTTCTGTTTAAGGCGCTGCTGGTTTTTTGTATTTTCTTGGTATTACACTCTTACTTTCCTCCTTTATTAACAATAGAATGAGATATGTAAGCAGTTTAGCACCATATGCAGGACTGCTGGAATGAATGTATTTTTAGCTTTTTAGCTGCATGTAGTACAACATGAAGGGAAGCAGCAGGAATTTAGATGATCTTATTCAATTCTGTATGTGTATTAATGCCTGCAGTATATCTGTAACAGCTAAAGCACAATTCCTATGAGCTCCTGTGTATCATTCATTTATTTATACCTTGATATCAACTCCAAAAAGAAAATTTCGCCACATAAAGGGATTTTCCTCTGTTCTTATCAGCATCAGTCCTCAGAAATCCTGCTCCAACACTTGTGCTGAAGTCCTCCTAATGTCACACTGAAGCACTGGGAGCCAATTAAAATTCACCGAGATAAACTCCAGGCGAAAGTTAAAATGCTTACGGCCAGTGGACTCATTTAGCATATATTTTTATGCACTTTGAATAGAGTTAAAATGACAGCCATGCAAGTTGCCACAAGTAGATTTATAATTCGGTGTAACTTTCTTTAACCAACACCGATGCATTCTGTCAACCGGCCTAATGAGAAACCCTGTATACACTCACACATTTGTATGTTATTTTTACCCACAGAGTTACAGTGTTGGATAATGGAAGCCTTCGGATTTCTAATGTCACTAAAATGGATGCTGGACTCTACACCTGCGTAGCCAGAAACCAGTTTGGAGTCGCGAGTAGCGCCGGCAGCCTTCTAGTTAAAGGTAAGACGTGACCTCCAGTCACCTCATCTCGACTTGCCTGGTTCACTTACTGTAAACGGCAGCGGGAGGTTGCTTGTTTATAATATCCCCGTTAGTTTTTACACTGGCAACAACTGATCCAGCATTAAAGGTACACGATACACTTGGAGCAGTAATGTCTGTGTGTTTTTTTAGAAATGGATTGCTCAGCTGCAGCTGTGATAAACAAAAACACATAGTTATCAGTAAATCATTTGTGGCTGTCAGTACTTCTGAGCAACATGATGTCAACGATGTGGTCGTCTGCATTTGAGCTGTGTGATGGACCCGAGTGGCGACATTTGATGAACTAACAGCGACGCCTCCTCTCACCTGACGGATACGCAGTCCAGTTAGTTGATTGGCTGATGCTGGAGGAAGCCAGACGTGAGGCTCATTGCATTCATGTGCCTCAGTGTTCGATTCATAGTTGTTGTTTTTATGTTTTTTTCGTTGTTGTTCTTTTTCTTCTTCCTCTTCCGTACAGTGGCTCATAGCCATGCTCGGTTTGTTTAAGATTTCAATCCATTTAAATAACACACTTCTGCAGTGCAGCGAATTTTCTGGGTCTTTCTAAAGAGCAGAGTCAACAACAGTGCTCTATTAAAATGCCTTTTGGTGATTCCTCTTCACATGTTTTTTTTTTTGAATTGCAAATCAGTTTGTAGAGAAGCCAACCTCGCACCGCCACCCCCCACAGCCTCTTTACATGTACTAATGGAGCCCTGGCACACTATATGTATATGTGTACTGTATGTCTAATATTGGTCAGAGTGAGAGGGAAAATCATATATTTACTCTCGCGTAATTGCACGCCACTGTGCAAGCAAAGTACTTTAATGGGAGTGGTTTTTGTTTACATTTACATCTCAAAGCTTGTTTTTGCATTTGTAGCCACTTAACATTACATATAGTTACGACCTTTAAGGTTGATTCGCGATGTATCTCAGCAATATTTCTATCACTGATGAATGAACGTAGTCTCTAAACTGTCAGAAAACAGTGGAAATGCTCATCATCGCGCCCAAGGTGACGTGTTCAGGTGAAGTATTTTTGAACACATTTGTTGTACAGAACAAAGGACTGTGTTGTTGTTGTTGTTGAGGAGTTAAAAAACAAACAAATCCATCAAATGATCAATTTTAATCAAGTTCAACTAATTACAGGAAAATTTCCTTACAAACTTGTGTTGTAAGTACTTTACACTGGGAGTGTGCTGGGGTATCTACCAGATTAGTGAGTCATCGCCATGGTAACGGGCGATACACGGCTAAGAAGGCAAATTTAAGAGGATCAGATCAAAAGCTGTCAACAGTCTGACAGCTCTGACTGCTTAATCTGTTATTCTAAACTTTGACTCGCTCCTTTTGTACAGTTTCATTTCAAAGAGTTTAACAGATGATAATTCAACAATGGGAACGAAGCAAAACTGTTACTAATACACACAATAAGCAAAAGGACGAAATGTATTAAGTTTTTGATGTAAGATTGATATTTTTATACACACTTTTTGTTTGTATTACGCGTTAAATAAATCTGCCCCGGATTTTACAGGGGTTTTCCTTGACCACTCAACCGAATTTAAAATTATCTTAATAGTTGTTGCGTAATCCTGCTAACAGACAACAGCACTTCCTCTTTGGAGGAACGTCACCACCTTTAAAAAAAAAAAAAGAAAGAAGATAATTCAATAATTCTGATCCGTCTCTACGCAGGGAAAATAAAGTGCTTGATTTGTGCAAAAGTATTGGCTTCATAATGTAGTGACAAGTAATTGAGAGCATTATGTTGCATTGTAGGTCAGTAAAATCATTTCACTCCTCCAGGCTCTCACGCCGAACTCGTTTCTAACCCGCTGAAGTGCAACTTTTTTCTGTGCATTACATATTCATTAAACTTTTTTGCATCGCCAACAAAAAGCAATAAAATGCACACTATGAAGACGACTAAATACTTGCAGCCCTGGCGCTTGAATTATTATGTGATTATATTGTAAATAACTCATTACCGATTTTATTCCGTTTGCTGCTGTTTTGAAGTAACGTGTGACGTAAAAACATCCATAGTTTATTCAGAAAAAGCCGATTACCAGATTCATGATCGCAGTTTTCCGGGTGATCCAAGTAAACCCAGACAGCCCCAGACTTTATTGGTGGCATTTAAAGCATTCATCAGCGTACTTTCTGTCCTTCTCTGCTGTTAATTATAGATTAATGCTTTTCACCTGGCTCCCCAGGTGTGAATCCTCCCTACCATTCTACCGGGAGTTGATTTCAGCCTCCCCTTCATCCCCAGCATGTTATTTTGACGAGTAAACCGCGAGCATACCATCTTGCTTCATCTGAATATCCAGGCATAACAGCACATCCTGGCAATTCCTATGCTAATTCAAATGGAAATATTAAAACGCGGGCAATAAAAATCTCTGATCTATACAATAAAAAACCAGCTCTTTATGGTTTACAGAATGAGAATTGTCATCCCGAGAGCACACTGTGGGGAATGAGGGAGCCAATTTGTGATCTTCCTTCCAGTCATAACAGGAAATGAGCGTGACAGCTTTGCTATTGGAAGCAGAAAGTTTTGTGCGGCTCATTTTGCATGTATGGCTAAAACTTTCCCAGGACTCACCTGGAATGCACTGCCATGACCAGCCAGTTTCTTTTCAGGGGGTACAAGATAAACAAGCCGGCTTGTTTTGACAGAGCTGGATATAGACCTTTACTCCCTCTGACATGCTGCATTGGCTTTCCTGTCCATTAGATGCTTATGACATGCATGCATAATTCACAGTGGACTGTTGTATGGGCCTCTCAGCCCTCGCTATATTCTCCGCACCGCGCTGCTGTTGAATGAGACGCCCAGCCGAGACAGACCAAAGATTATGCTGATGCGCACCACGCTGAGGGTGAAATAGGATGGCTTTTTGTCTCAGCACAAACAAACCCAAATTATAGACACGAATCTGACCTGCAGTAAAGGCTGTTTTTTTTTATTTGTTTATTTTACTTCCTCACTGCAGTTGTTCAGCGATACACAGGACCATGCCCTAATTTGTGAGACTCAAAGGACGAGACGCAATACTGGCTGACTCCAAAGTAAATTATGTCTAGAAACACTGTCTGGTTAATATCTGGGACGGGATTATGAGAGAAACTTGTTTTTCACTGTGGCATATGCTTGCAATTATTTGAGAATTACTATTCAAACAACAAAGACTCCAAAAAGTGATGTTGGTATATTTACTAGAGTTGTGCTTTCATCTAAACATTTTGGTGCACAAGTATTGCGTCATAAGATTTGCTGGGAACTGCAAAATTTGGGGGGGGGAAAAAATTGATATAGAGTAGCATCGCTGTGCAAAATGGGAGATAGAAATAGGTTCAGACAAGGTCAGATGAGCCAAATCTTAGACATTCATTTCCAGATTTCCTTGTCAAGCGCATGGAAACTTGGGACAGAAGGTGCGCCCTCTTGCTAACCCCTGGTGCTTCCTGCTTCCAGAGCCCACGGTGATCACCAGTCCGGCTGGTCATCTAGACGTGACGGTGGGCGAGAGCATCATACTACCATGTCAGGTGTACCATGACCCCACGCTGGACCTCAAGTTCACCTGGTTCTTCAATGAGCAGCTCATCCACTTCGGCAGCGTCGGGGCTTATTTCGAGAAAGTTGGGGGGGTAAGCGCATCTGCTGCGTCTTTGTACAGTCAGTTAGATTCATAGAGTCCATTTGGTCAAATGATCGCTTGCGTGACGATGTGAAAGAGATCAACAGAATATTGTTTAAGCACCATTTTTTTGTTGAGGCTTGTGAAAGGCACATTTGAAAAGCTTAAAACGCTTAACTTGAAAGACTTGCACACTTAATAGGGGGTGAGCCATATGAGCTGTATTAAAATCATTTGTTTGTCTCTCCATCATAGTTCTTAAGTGTCTTGTGCTTGTTTATGAGGCATCATACTGATAAGAGGGTCTGAACTAGAGGGCTTTGTGCTCAGTGGCGGTTTTCTTGTTATTAACACCCCCTTCATTGACAGGAGCAGCATCCAAGGAATTCATTAAGCAAGACTCAGCCAGGCATTACACTTGATCTCCTAATAACAATGTTTCTCTTTTAATTAGGAAAAGCAATTATGAGGTCTTGGTTTCTTTATCGCCTCCTGTTATTTTTTTACATTTTTTTTTATTTTTTATTTTTTTGCATTCAGCGTGACCACGGACGACAACAATAGTGCGGCTGCTATACCTCGAGCTTTGCCCCGTGGTTCAATGAAACACCTGCAGCAAAGCCTGCATGACGCTGACAGAAGTGGCATATTAATGTTGTTAGCTCTTATTAGACTGACTGATGGAAAATCAGCGGGCCCTTTTCTTTTAGGCGAATTTTTCCATTGCATGATAACACAAATATTTAATCATCCAATAACACGGAGGCAACTCAATGCATTTAGGCATGTAAACGTGGTCAGGACGCCTTGCTGAGGTTCAAACCAGCACCAGAATGGGAAAGAAAGAGGATTCAAGAGACTTTGAACATGGCATGGTTGTCGGTGCCAGGCGGGCTGGTCTCAGTATTTCAGAAACTGCTGATCCACAGATCAGGAGATTCTACACATACCCACCTCTAGGGTTTACATTGAATGGAACGAAAGCGAGAAAAATATCGAGTGAGCGGCAGATATGTGTGCGGCCAGTGATTGGATGTGGAAACGTTGATTTGTGCTACCCCACCCCCCCACCCCAACACTAGTGGAAGATTGAGACTTAATAAGACATATTCTCTGTTAGTCACATAAAATGATAAAGGTTGTGACACTCTAAGATTGTCATAATAGTAATAAACAAGGAGCAGCAGATTCCTCGAGCACTTGATTATCGCTCCTCAACGAAAAGAAAATATGATTACCGAGGCTGTTCTTTTCTAATCTATTACCAATGTGATGATACATTCAGCTGACAATCGCATCAGTCATGTCTGCGTCTGAAGAACATGCGCTAAGTGTTGTATGTGTGCCAGCAGCAATATGAACGGGAGCCACACTACAGATGCATTTTAAACATAAAGGAAGTTGGTGTTGTGCACTTTATGTTCACCTTCAGATTCTGTGATAAACAGGTTTTTGTGCTAAGTTATAAAATTGGACTCAACGTTTTATTTTTCAGCAAAGCTTTTACAGTTTCCTGGAACCTTTAGACAAAGAACATATAATTGAAATCAGCTTTTTCGGGTCACACATACACTTGTAATTAACTTGGAAATGAAATGAAAAAAGCGAAAGTGAAGGGCGTCCTGGCTGTAGAGTTAAAAATCTACCTGTGAATATGTAGGTACATTTATTTTGGAATGATCTGCTGCTGCAGTTCATGTGATCCCAAGTATCACCGCGTCTGCCACACAATAAAGAAATGTGCATTGTAAAGTGACGTTCAGTGTTCAAGTAATGTGATGTCTCCCCCACTCCCCTTTTTTTTATTCTACAAGTAAAATAATACTGTGTTTAGCAGAACTTTATACTGTCTCTTTTGATGTGATAAGCGAGCGCAGAGGTCACCCTGCCAGTGTCAAGCAATTTCAGAGTGAATAAGTCGCAGCAACTGGGTTTTTTTTATCTTTAGAAAATGTCCTTGATTATACATCAAAGTAATTACTGACTACTGTGCTTTTTCATATTCCCTAACTGTCGTTACACAACGACGTAACATTAACTCTAACTTAAGCGTTTAAAGCTGAAAGTGTTTGGCATTGAATGGCTTGTGTACTGAATAAATGGAATCAGACGGAATAGAAGAGACGAGCAAAGATGTCTCCTCCTAGACGATGTTGAGAACCTGCACTCGGTCTTGTTGTGTGTCCCTGGACTTGTGGCGCATCTTTCTCTTCCATTATTGATTAAATTGAATGCCAAAAGTAATGAAGTTATCACATTTGCAGTCATTTTATTTCATGTTGCAACTTTAAAAAAAAACAAAAAACAAACTCCAATTTGAATAGTTTTCTTGTTTGTTTCTCCCTAACCTCTCCACTCACAGCGCTCGGCTGGTGACATCATGATCCGAAATATTCAGCTGCGGCATGCTGGGAAATATACATGTGCTGTTCAAACCAAAGTGGACAGTGTGTCTATTGCCACGGACGTGGTAGTCAGAGGTAAGGGGTAACCTTTGAGTCAGGCTTGGAGTGGTAATTATATCCACTCATGGCATCTCACAGAAATGCTTCACTTCAGGACTCCAAGCAGCAGTGGAGCTGCATCAAGATGATGAGCGCATTTTAGAGGAAAAAAAACTTGATAAAAGTGCCAGCATACATCAGGATGCTTACTGAAGACTGACATTAAAAGAACTAAGGAGTGAATAACACATTACCTACTTATTTACCATTTCAGTCCATGTGCTCTTAAATACTTGGAAGCTGACAAACAAACAGGATCCCAGACTCACCTATGGCCGTCTCACTGAGGTCAGCCTAAGCCAGACAAAATCTTAATATAAGAACTCGTTTGCATCGGAAAATGACATACAATTAATGTACAAGTACAATATATTTAAAAAATATTGTAGGAACAGTGAGTATGGCATGCGTAGAGATGTCAAATAATAAAGTGCAACGTTGGTCCATCACAAAAACCAGTAGGAAAAAGGAGTAAAAAGAGAACACTTTTCAAAAGCATTCCAAATTCTGAATAAATACAAGATAAGTACCGAATAGGGCAGATATGAAATATAGTTTTAGTGGCTCAGCTTTTCCCTGATTTAGTGAAAGGCTCAATCATCAAACAGTTCCATAGAGACCTATATCACAGTCATCAGTAGAATATATAATATATACAAGTTATTGCGGGGTTCATAATTAAAGCTCCACGTGGCTTGATAATGTCCAATAATAGTATGAAAGTAGCTCCCAACTTCTCAGACCCCTTCAAAGGGGCCGACGCGTCTTGCAACTAATCACAGGTTTCCTGATTGTTCATGAATGTTCATGAGCTGTTATACATCACGAGGACTCAGTTTCCATTTTAATATTTTAATGCTGTTTCAAGTATTAAGTATTTCACCGGAGAAAAGCCCGCTACACCAAATGAGTATAATGTTGTGTAGCTGAAAATGATATTCATGTTTTTCCTCACTCATACCCTGTTAATCATCTCATAACCCTCCTATTTAACCTTGCAAACCCTCGGAGTGAGTCTGATCCATAGAGCCTCACGCTGGGAACCAGTGCTGTTCAGCATGTTATGATCCTCCTCCTCTTCCTCTGCTCCAGTACCAGAAACTAGACATCAGAAAAGAGATGCGAGAACATAAGATTGCATGAACCAGAACAAATGTACAGAAAACGTTCCTCTTTAGATTATTGTTGTTCTTTTCTAGCACAAACCTAGCAAACGTTGGGTTAGGATTAGTATTAATATTGCACTCCAGCATCTGACGGTGTTCGTAGCTGTTTTCTCTCTTGGTACTTTAAATATCTGTTCTTCAGCTGCTTGTCCTCAAATACAGAATATCATCACGTGTGAGTGATACGTGACTAATCAACCCCCCAGGTCCTCCGGGCCCCCCTGTGGACTGCCACGTGACTGACATGACAGAGACCACTGCCTCTCTGTCCTGGGGACCCGGGATGGACAACCACAGCCCCATCCTCAGCTACACCATCCAGGCCAGGACGCCCTTCTCGCTCGGGTGGCAAGCTGTTACCACGGGTGGGTTGGTTTCATCTGTCAGTCTGTGTGTAGCGTCTGTGAATCCGAAGTTAATTCAGAAGATTAAAAAAAAAAGGAAGTGACATCCTTTTGAAACAAACGAATGAAAAGACAGTAAATAACACATCACCAGCTCAGCTAACTTCCAGCGACACATCTTGCAGGGGTTTGATGCAAGGTTATTTCTGTGATGTCTCTCAGTTCCTGAGCTGCTGGGGGGGAAGCAGCTGTCAGCCACTGTCATTGACTTGAGTCCCTGGGTGGAGTACGAGTTCAGAGTCCTGGCAACCAACAGTATAGGAACAGGAGAACCCAGCAAAGCCTCCAAAAGGGCCCGCACCAAAGAAATGCGTATGTATCAGAGGTTCCTTACATTTCCTCTGCTGCCACTACACTTAAGATATGTAGACAGATACATCAGGACACCAAATGGATGACATGACACCACATGAATGGACCAACTTCACAACACTTACACTTACACCAGCCCTCTTCGCTTGTGTCCACTACAGGCTGATACGTACAGAATGACTCCGAGATTTGAATTTGAATCGCTCGATGAAACCAGCCACAGACAATTACATAGATATAGAGGAAGTGTGTGTCCTTGGTCATGTAGTTTTGTGGAGTCACAGGCAAATGCAATAGTGCATAGAGGACTCTATACTCCATATACACCATCAGAAAATCAACAAGCTGTATATTAGTGACAACTCACAAGAAGCCCCTTTCAGGACACAGCAGTTGTTTTTAGGATCCTGTGCCGTGTTTGATCACGACTAGCACCATGGAGCGATGTTCGTTCTGTAAAAGTTTCTCCTCCATTTTGCTTACGTATGTGCTTCTCTGACAACGAAGTCAGAACTTAAACCACATGTGGGCTGACTAAAATCAATGTGAAAAGGAACTTCTTTTTTTTTTTTACCAGAAAACTCAAAAATGCATGGAGGGCATGGATGAGAAGTCCTCTAGTCAATATGCTACATTTATGTATGAATTTTAGAGTTCCAACAAATGAAACAATAATATATTTCCATATAACATTGAGCAAGACGATCGTTTATTTTATTATTTTGATTTGCAGTTACTTAAATGTACCAACTGGGTCCTCTAAAAGTTCTGTTGCTGTGTTAGTCCCCAGGGTGGCTCCAGCTCGTGTGAACGGGGGTGGCGGAGGACGTTCAGAGTTGGTCATCACTTGGGAGGTAAATGCGCATTTACATAAATTATATTATGTTTGTTGTGATTGGCACAAACACTCGGTGGATCTCAAGGCTAAAATAATGAGATTTTTATGGTCAAAGGTGCAGGTCAAAGGTGCAGGTCAACGTGGCCGTTCATGTTCTTGTCTTGGACTCAGTAACTCACTCGCTAGTATTGTCTGTATCTCTGTATCTAGCTTGGAAACAATGAAGAAATCCTTTATGTATCAACGGTCAACATTATAATGCTCCACTCAAACTCTTTTTCTGCCATTTTTCAATGTCAGGTCAGTAAAGCCTTCAAGTGTGTACTTGATACAACGTATGACGAGTCCAGACAAATATGGAATAACACTACAAATACACCTGTCAGTGTTACATGGTTATCCTTGTATGTCCTGCACTCAGTTACATAATAGGACTGGATTTTACTCAATATAACACACAACTTGACATCAAATAGTAAAGAGACATTGATGTGCTGAGTTTGTTTTTGTATCATGTGGTATTTCTTCTACTGTACATACTGTAAAGATAAAAGTACACAAAGATCCCCCCCCCACACACACACACACACAGTATAAAGCTTCTTAGACAGAAAGAGTGATAAGTTCATGCAATCCTTGCAAGTACAGTATCACCCTCTGCTCCATGCCTCTAGGAGCTTGTAGTGCATTTCTTTTAGGTATTAATAACTTTAAGATCAGTCATGGCTGCGTCTCTTGAGTCATCCCTCTGACTCATCTCATACCTCCTTAGCCTGTTCCCGAGGAGCTGCAGAGCGGGCCAGGTTTTGGTTATGTGGTGGCTTTCCGCCCACTCGGGGCGCAGGGCTGGATGCAGGCTGCTGTCACATCGCCGGATGCCTCAAGATACGTCTTCAAGAATGAGAGCATCCCTCCCTTCTCTCCTTACCAAATCAAAGTCGGGGTTTACAACAACAAGGGAGAAGGCCCTTTTAGTCCAGTGACCACCATCTACTCAGCTGAAGAAGGTGTGTGTGTGTGTGTGTGTGTGTGTGTGTGTGTGTGCGTGCGCTAATACAACTACATATCAATATATAACAACACAAACACTAATAGTAAGTACACACCTCACCAATGTCGCACCACATTAGGGTTCATTATAGGCACAAATGGACAAGATGAGTACCAACAACTACAAAAATGTCAAATCGACATTTTTCCACAAACTAACTGGAAAGATGAGAAGATCTTTGATGAATCAAGAGCTATATGATCCTTTTTTGGGGGTTAAAACCAGCTCGGTTTTAGTCCTGGAAATCATTTAAAACCCTGCGTCACAGGTTTTCATGGGTTGTAATGTTCCGCCTAAAGACTAATATTTTGCAGCCAGCAGGTTTCAGTCTTAGTCTGTCCTTCAGTCTTTCCTTCAGACATGCTTGTTATATTTTTTAGGGTCTTATAAATGTGTGTATCATTTACATGGTAAGAAAATTTTGTTTCTGACAAGTAATTGATTACGTTTTTGTCAGTGAGATTATTTCAGAAGATGATGTAGCTTTATGTGCTGAGGACAAACTAGGGCTTCAAGTGTCATCTGCATCTGTTGTTTTATGTGAAGTGCTTGCTTCCTTAGAGTGAGCTGAGGGTGACCTCACTGGCTCATTTACATTCCTCGGGTCACCAGCTTTGGTTTTAACTGGAAAAATGAGGCAGCAGAAGGAAAGCGTTTCCTCTGGAGGGTGGCTGGCCCTGCTGCTGCTTCGTCACAGTGCTACGGGGTCTCTGTGATGAGCCCTGTGAGATGTTACTTACCGTAACTCCATGAGTATAGGTGCAGCCATTTGTTACAGCCTCTCTGATCACACTGCAGTGACACTTCTGCCAGCTGGTGAGAGATCCAGAGAGAGGTCCAAGTAGAAGCTATTGCTGGTAGCAAGACAGAATTAGACAGACAAGCTCAGGTTTGTTCTGACTAAAATGATCCCCTCACAAATGAATCGCTTTAAAATGAGCGTCTTAAATAATTGTCAGCTGTCACAGATAACCTTGAATGGCTCGCACTTTTGAGTGACACAAATTCCAGCAATAAACAGGACTTCATGTAGGAGCATTCGCTCCTCCTCGAACACTAGCAGACACTGTGTTCTAGAAGTAATAGATTTACTGAGTCCTCCCCTTCCTCACTATACTGTGTACGTTGCAGAGCCCAGCAGAGCCCCTGGGAGGCTGAGGGCGAGGAGTGTATCAGCATCTGAGGTAGAGGTCACTTGGAAGCCGCTGGCCTGGAGCAACAACCGCAGACGCATTCTGGGCTATGAGGTCGAACCAACACATTCCCACACAATCAGAATCACACAAATATATTGGACAGAACCAACAGCCTTTGGCATTGTATCTGTTTTCTCATTGGAAAACAGTCGCATGACCTTTTTGTATTGCTGCCACAATATTGAAGTAAACCACAGTGTGTGAGCCCTCCAGGATTCATGTCCACAAATGTATGGAAAAGTATTTATAACAAGATGCAGAATGATGAAGTCTAATCTGTGCGTTGTCTTCCTCAGTTGCGGTACTGGGGTCTGAGGGAGAAGCAGGATGCAGCCAGTGTGATTAGGACGGTGGGGAATAAAACTTCAGTGCTCATCAGGGATCTGGAGGGCAGCAGTACCTATTACATGTCCCTCCGGGCCTATAACAGTGCTGGAGTGGGTCCCCAGAGCAGCGTAGTCAATGTCACAACCAAGAAACCACGTAAGAAGTCAAGTTACGACATACAGTTGGCAACTGAGTGTGTTTACTTTGTCCTCTGGCTCCAGGTGCCACAAAGGTACCATGTGGCGTTTCAGCTTATTTATATAATCACAGTTTCTCTCCAAAAAGCTTCAGTGATAGATATTTTAATGTGTACACTGGATTTCTTCTTTGATTCTTTGTTTTTGTCTTTGTGTCTCATAATTGAAGACGATGGAACATAATAGCATTTATTTTATATGATCGACATTGTAAATCTTTCAGTAAATGCTAGTTTTTATGTCAAAAAAAAGGAACGACATGCGGCAGGTTTAGCTGGCAAATCACGTTAGATGCTCTAAAAACACTGGCTAGAATTTTACTTTACCTTCCACATCACCTGAATATCAGGCATGTGCACAAATTCAATTTGGTGTAAACTTGAGGCATCGTTGTCTGTATCTGTATCTGGACAGCAGGCTGAAAGAGGTGTTTGGGAAAAGAATAGTAATCTATTTTATATATTGGGTTAATACTCTTTTTTACTAACTATTATAGATACTTCCATTTTTTTCCAGGTTTAACTAATTGTTAATAGTTTACAGAGGAATAACTTCGAAAATGAAATAAATAACCTTCATTTAGATGTTAATTAGCTGCAGGGGTTTGAAAGAGAAGCAGGCTCCTCTCAGGTTTAACCGTCTCATCTGTGCATTTCCTGATTGTACAGACACCTGTGCTGAAATGAGTGGTGCTGCAGCTTGATTGGCTGCTTTGATGTAGGCACCATTTAATTGTTGAATTCTTCAAAACCCTCTGGCCGCTTCACAAGCTCGGTCTGTGTTACCAGGTATCCCAGCAGGCTCCTTGCAGTAGATGAGTGGATTTTACTGTCAGTTTGCGTACAGTGTGTGTTCGCAACTCCATCCATTCTGAGCCAGAAGCTGTTGATCAAATACTAATAAAAATATCTGCCTCAGTAGTATTTGGTTTGAGGCTCATCCCCAGAATGTTTAGGCTAAAAGATGATCACTACAATCTCCTCTCACCCCCCCCCCCCCACCACCACCCCCCACCCCCCCCCACAAACAAACGTGTCCATTCTCACTCCTACTCATATATTCCTAGAGTCACTGCTCACTCCTAGCCGTGGGATGAAACCGATAATGAGAAATATCCTTCACACTGAGTTGCTTCTTGACTTTAATGTTTATGGACGGGCTGGCTTGTTGTTGTCCCCCCCCCTTCTACTCTCTCACTCCTACTCTTTCTTTAGCACCTAGTCAGGCTCCGGTCAAAATCATGTGGAACACATCCAACTCCAAGGTCATCCTGAAGTGGGACCAAGTACACGCTCTGGAGAATGAGTCAGAAGTCACGGGTTATAAGGTACGAGAGTGTTATTTACCTCATGTGAGTACACATTTATCCCGCTAGTTTGGAAGGCACTCGTATTTATGAACACACAGACCTTTACTCTAATAAATGTCATTTTTCCTGACTTATGATGAGAGGACATAAACGTCATGTTTGCTGGAGGGGAAAACATGTCATTACTCACTAATCTTCAAATCATGGAAGAAAAAAAAAAAGGAAATACGAATGAGATCTTCAACCGAACCAAACCAAGCCTACACGAGGCAAATGGGATGGACAAAGGAAACAGGGGGGCAACGGCAGAAGATAGTGAAAACTGGGATCCTGACACTCAATATGCCCAAAAATACAACATCATAAATGAATAAAAAAGATGTCAAATGTCAGTTTAAGTGTACAAAACTTTGCGAAGTTAAAGTAAAACAATTGGACAGTGCGCAACTGTTGTTGGAGAGGAATGTGGACCTGTCGGAGAGCAGCAGGAACATTATTCCGATATGTTGACACATGCCGTAGCATCGCTAACACTCAGCTAATGATAATCAACCTCTGAGCTGGTGTTGACAGGGTGAAAGGGTGAATGAAAGGCAGTATTAGAAACCATTTTTAGCACTTTTAAGACAGAAAGGTGCCATATAAACGAACTCCATTTAGCGTTTTAAGCTGATAATTATCAGTTAATGTGGAGAATCTTACAATGGCCTTGTTTTCATCCTGTAGCGATCAGCGTTTCCTCCTTTTGTTTGCTTGGGTTGATCGGTTCCCCTCCAGGGGGTGTGATTTTCAGTGTATTTATGCTAAAGATGTGGTAAGGCTCTGACAAATGTATTGACTGGTTGATTTGGCATTGGTTGACAATTATCTATCAGATACATTTCTTATCAGAGCAGCAGTTTGAACAGTATTAGATACTGCTAGCTGGTTTAATATCATGGTTGGAAACTTCCTATTCAGATCAGGTCCGAGTCATTCGCTGGACTTTATTCACCGTACAAAGGAAGCTCAAGGTATTTTGCGTCGACAGAATAAATTCAGACTGCAGCTGAAATCAGAAGCTCTTCTCCTGTGGAGTTGTCAGACAGCATCACGAGGAGCAGAGGCTCCAGTTTTCTTGTCACTCCATCATCTGAAACCCTGTAAACCCTCTCAGATGTTGTTCTGTCATCGGAATGTCTTCATAGCTTGTTGTCATTGTCTCCCGTGTCCTGTAGGTGATGTACAGCCAGGACAAACACAGCCGGCCCAGTGTGGTGGAGACCAACACCACATCCCTAGAGCTGTCGCTGCCGGTCAATCAGGACTACGTCATCCAGATTAAACCCTTCAGTGAGGGTGGAGAAGGCAGCAGCAGCCGCCAGATTACCATCCCCAAGATAGCAGGTCGAACATGAAAATCCCATTATTCTACATACTTACATTGTTGCTCAATACACTCATGTTGAAATAATTATATTCTGTCAAACGGATATTATTGAAGTCACTGTCGCTAAAAATGGTGAAACACTGGTGAAAGCCCTTGAGCTTCAGTTACAGCAGAATGAAGGACCAGCAGCATTTGTGGGAACAGTGTGTTAATTTGCTGCTTCCCGCTGCTGCAGCTTCATATTTAACAGGCGGTAAATGAGTTGAACTTTCCCTGTAAAGCATTCACAGGAAATGCTCTGGGTGAGCTTAGCCCTGGCCGCTATCGTTCATCAGAAATCTGCAAAACAAGACTGTCATTTCCAGCTCTTCTTGACAGCAGAGCAGTGTGAAATATTGCAGGCAGTAATGGAGCAAGTAGAAGCAGCCATAGTGAGCTGTTAGATGAAAAGCTGCAGGTGACAGGCTGCAAGTTAAACTTTCCAGCGAGGTAACCGTCTTCTTTCACGGTGCCCTGCTGTTTCACGGACTCACGCCGTGTGTGGCATAAAATCAGATCAGAGTTGCTCACAGTTCTATGAAAATAGGGCAGTAATTGCCTGACTTCTTTATTATTCAAATAATTGGTTGTTTTGCTGCCCCAGAATTCTAGAAACCTCATCAAACTGCTCTTGCACTTACCTCTACTGCCGGGCTTCTCTTTAATCTTTCCCATCTACCTGTTTGTTTTTTTTCTCCATGAGGTGACTTTTGATGTGTATGTTTTGCGAGTTTAGTAAAATTGGGCGTGTCTGCTTTAGACCATCCCCGCTCTCAAAACCTCGGTTATGTTCTGTGGCTGGAGTGCATGATGGTCTCTGGAGGCTGCTGACTGCAGATAAATTGGAGTCTCTGACTTTTCTTTTCTTTTTTTCAATTAAGTTTGTTTTTTTGTTTTTTGTTGTTTTTTTGGGGGCCAAATCGTGAATCTTCACAGTAGCTCGTTCCTCTTTGAAGCCCAGGATGAAGTCCGTGTTTACAGTTGTCTTGGATAGCTGTGAAATGCTGCCTGTGTGTGTGTATATATGTATATGTTTATATATATATATATATATATATATATATATATATATATATATATAAAAACATGAATTGGTTCTGACATGCAAGCAGCATTGGCAGCAGTTGCTTCTTCAAAACAGCGGTAGAGTAGTTTAGCAGTTGAATTTATTCCTTTAATAAAACTATGTTTGTGTCTGTGCCCACGTCACAAGTCCGACCCTTTGAAAGTCAGGCTGCCTCATCATAGAGCACGACGCACTAGTGCCATCTACTGACACAAGTGTGAACTCACATCACACACTCACTAATGCACTAACAGGGGAGGCCCTCAAGTCACAGCTGCACTGAGTCTTCATTTTGTGGTGGTTTTGCAGATCAGACAGCTGATGGTTTCTGATGTGCTTGTGCGTTCCAGGCTCTGTCGTCATGGGAGCAGCTCCGGAGTCACCATCGTTTCCCTTGGTTAATCTTGCCGCTCTAATCTTGACCACCAGAACTGTACTATGACAAACGTGTGCAGGAACAAGGCGCTGCAGCTGCATATGAGGAGGAGAAACAGCAGGTCAAAGACTTTTCCACCTGCTCCCTCTCCCTTCCCCTTCTGTGACTTTCCTCTCCTTTCTACAAAGATCTCTTTGTGAAGATGATGCTTTTTTTCCTTCCACCTTTGTAAAAGGAGTTATTGAAAGGAACTCACGCATTCAGAAAGTTGCTTTTATGAAACTCGGACGGACGAACGTGACTCGACTACAGTCTCTTTGAAGATTTTTCTTTGCTCTGTTCTTACCAGTGGATATTCTCATATAGTTTTCACCTTGGAGGCCCGGTGGTGCACGATGCACAAAGGGATGTGTATATGTTTCCTCTGGGTGACTGTGCAGGTTCTGTTTCACGGACGCGTCTGCAGCCGCAGACGTTTCATGGAGGATGGGGATTTATATCAATGGGTTTCAGGGGATGGAGGAGATCTAAAGCACTTGCATACCTAAATGAGCGGTTTTATATTTAAGCTTGAGACACGAAATGGTTAAAGTAATTTCCCTCCTCCCTTTGGACTGGATTAAGAAGGAAAACCAACTGTTACTAATCCCTGCCCAAAAAAAAAGAAAAGAAAAAAAAAAAGAAAAAAGAACAGTTAACCCTCACTGCTTTATGAAAAACCAGAATTTGGGACCTTTGTAACTTTGCCTGGATTTGATTCATGCTTTTACGTTACACCTCATTACATCAACACCTCAGAGTTGCCATGACTGGAACCAAAGGTACTGTATTGACCCATCAAGGTTCGATTCTACCTGTTGTGTCATTGTGAGACAATAAGTGTTCACCCCTGAAATTGCCTCTCATTATAAACAGCAGACTTGTGTTGATTAATTGATGTCTTTCCTTCTTCCCTCATCCTCCCTCACCAAGTGCATAACAAAGGCGCACCGATCAGTGTGACCCGCATTGTTGTACACTGTATGTATGAAATCCTCAGGTCCCAAATGAGCCTTAAGTATTACGATTATTACCCATGTTGTTTTTATTCAAGAGACAATTTAATTTATATTCCTCCTTGGTTTATCCACTCTTGTATTTTGGCTCAGTCATGCTATAATTTATGAATAACTGCGAGTGTGCTCTGGTCAGAATTTTCACTTTTGTTACTCTTTAGGTCCTATGTTGGGGTAATTTGGGCTCAAGCAACATGCCTTTCTCCTGTCTGTCATGATGAGCATTGTAATACAAGTGAAAGTGATTAATGATTTTTCTAGCGTAGCTTGTTAACGAAGCAGGGGGTGACGTGTTTACTGTCACCCGCTGTTTGGCATGAGACTGGTCAGCGTTACGTACCCATGTTGCTTAGGATGTCTGGGTGGATCCACCTGCTTTTAATAAACATAACGCCATTTTCCTCATCTCCTTCTTTGATGTCAGAGGAGGCCGTGTGTTTGACATTTAAGTGCTGCTTCCTCAAACAATAAAATTTCAAGTAAAAGCTTTTTACCAAATTTGTCAAGTATAATTGAAACAACAATGTATGTTTGAGTGAGAAAACGAGCTGATTTCTCTTTCCCACCTCAACATTAATGTGTACCTGATTTATTGGGTCTTCCAGAAATGGTAATCATCTGATTCAGATGAAGGACAAAGGGCATCAAGGCTGTAGAAGAAACTCCATGCTCTGATTTCACCACAGCAGTAGTTCAGTTAGGACCACCCTCATCTAAAATAACAGGGCAATTGTAAAATATTAAGAAGCTACTCATTAATTCATTTTGGCGAGACAGGCTTCTGTTTCACACCAGTAGCATTAGCATATCAAGCAGTGGCTTCAACCCCCACAATCCAGCAGCAGACTTGATTGTGGACAGTTATACATGAATAAATAGAACACATAAAACATGAGCATGAATGAAAGCAGGATTAATTACACATACGTTTGAACCAGAAGTAACGAGGACGCGTGATGTTTCCAGGCCTGCACATAAAGGACAAGTGTGTTCTTGGATATATGAGCACACGAGGGACGGTGGACGTGAGAGTTCGTGCACTGACATTTTTGCTGTTGTCAGTAGTTTGTGGCTGTTGTGTGCTATTAGCTTCAAGCTAAATATACATGGCTGGGTCTTTCTG
This sequence comes from Aulostomus chinensis, assembly GCF_037954235.1. Taxonomy (NCBI): domain Eukaryota; kingdom Metazoa; phylum Chordata; class Actinopteri; order Syngnathiformes; family Aulostomidae; genus Aulostomus; species Aulostomus chinensis. The sequence continues at coordinate 24,842,585 of NC_141328.1, read as the reverse complement.
CATTCTGGAGTCAAAGAAAGACGTGAAAAAATATCCTTGTTAGCCTCGGGCAAATGCTAGTTAGAACTTGAGAGGCTTAATACAGTTTTTTGGGTGAAGTATCGCTTGGAGTGGTCTGCTTGATGCAGGGGTCTCTTGGTTATGAAAACCCTGGAAAAGTTGTGGAATTTGAACGAATAAATCTTGGGAGCAAAAATAATTGAAAAATAATTTTCGAAAAATTCATGGAAGCTTCACAAGTACTCTCTTCCAGGAAGGTTCAAAGCAGCATGGAATAACGAGCAAAGTATTTTTCTCCTTCATCCCTCAAACTAGCATCCACAGATCTATACCTGTGAAGGGAGTTTGTCACCTCCTTGACATCTGTGCTCGGTGATCTTTACACCCCCGGCCCTCACAGGGAGGATGGAGACGGGGTGTCATCAGGCTCTGTTGCTGGGAGCACTACTGCGCTCACTACTGCGCTCATTGGAATAGAGAGGTAAATACATTGTGATCGGCGTCATTTATGTGCGATTCAGAGTTTTAGGACAATGCACAAATAGTGAGGAAGCGCACCTCACATCCTGCTCCCTTGAATGTATCATGGTACTGAAAAACCTACTCGTACAACTCTCAACATTCAAGTACTTTAAAAGCTGATTTTTATGACTGAAAAAAGACTGCAGTTGTACTTCGTAAATAGAAACAAATACATCAGTTGTATCAAGACACAGAAGTAGATGGAGAGTGTTCGGCTTCTTTTCTTGTTCCTTTTTTTTTCTCTCGTCTTTATTCATGTCAGAGGAATGCAAGTACAATGTACAGCAAAGACACAGCATCAAGCAATGGAGAGCAGCGGCGGAGCAGAGGAGATGAAGCTGCAAAGGAAGTGGGCTCTTTACAGAGAGGAGAGGGCTGCACCGAAGGGTCCGGCTCTCAAACACGGCCAAGTGTCTGCCATTATTCACAGTCTGGTCATAACTTGCCTTTCCTGGGCAGCGGGGGGCGGGGGGGGGGGGGGGCGGGGGGGTGTGACCGTACTTCCAAGGGTGATGCTGGAGAAGTCTGGGCCTTGGTGATGGATGATGAGGAGGATCCAGCTGGGTGTGCTTGGTGATGTTGTAAAGCTCTCTTCTTTTAGGAAACTGGTGCCCCCTAGTGTACATCAAGCCCACGGCCATTAACTACTTTACATCTTCACAATCCACCAAACGCCACCAAATATACAGTACACGGGATGCACGGCTGCATTGATTTCTTTTTTTTTTTCTTCAAACCTTCCATGATTTAACCATCACTTGAACTAAAATATGAAACACAACAGCAGTTACACTACACTGGTTCGGTGTCTAATACCTCATTAATACCTCCATAAACCTGACATGACATGTTTCCAACGTCTTGATTGAAGGATTTTTGTCGCTGTGAGGATTCATTCACATATAAAATAGGACATTCGCAAGAGGGAACAAAAACAAAAAAAAAATTCCAGGGAAACGTTGCCATGTCAAGTTTATGCATCACACACTGCACTTGTAAAAAGTAGCACAGAACTAATGCTCAAACTATTCCGTAAATTGAACACTGCACTTCACCTGATGGAGTACTGGAAGGGCTCTGATGCATAGTACCATCAATCTTGAAAGATTAAAAAAACTCCGCTCCCCACAGCAGAATCTAGACACTCGTTTTAGTCTGTTTTCCTTTGTTTTTTCTTTTATGTGGGAGAAAATGTGTCTTTTTTTTTTTCTTAAGAAAGTGGGATGTAGAATATATGGAGCAGGATCGGTGAATTAAAGGGTTGTAAACGGAGCAGATAATACCACTGCAATCTCTTGCATTTTAGGATTAACACAACTCTGCACTGTGTGCTGGACACTTCCCTCTTTATTTTGATGAATACTCTTCATTTCCTCTCCGGAAGCTTAATTTCCTGTTTGGTGTCTGATTTGATTTAAGATTCTTTTGCGATTTCTGGTTCTTTCGTGATCTACCAACATGTCGTCCTGGATATCCCGATCTTTCATTCGAATGGGTTTCATATTACTCGATTACAGTCCAATAATGCAAGAAATTATCATGCAAACATTATTTGAAATACTAGGTTTACTGGTGCAGCCCGCTGGGCGGCATGAACAAGGGAGTGAGTCTAATCTACCACGACACAAAGTGTGTTTTTTTTGTTTGGTTTTTTTTTTTGTTTTTTTAATCCAGATGACATCAGAAAGAATAAAGTCTGGGGAAAGAGAGGAACTGGGCTCATTCTGAAACTTTAGCATGCTGAACTACATCGCCACCGTTGGGATGAGTAATACAACAGATACTGTGTATTAGACGCTCCTAATCGTGTCCGTCATGACGCAGCAACTCATCTGACATCCGTGCACACTCACCATCCACACGTCATGGTAGGATACATTCTACGGAACGAAAAGCACTTCAGCGGGTCAAACTTTGGTCCTTACACGCGTGAATACCTTGCCACCCGAAGGCCTCGATGGCACAGCCTGAACTTTCTCTTCGCCCGTGAGATGTGGGCGCCACAAATCCCATTTGTTCATTTGACTGGTCATTCAGCAAAGAAAATTAAATGTAGGATTTGTTCTGCTGCTGCAGTCTTGGAGCTGCATGTTGTGATGATCATTTCTTGTCAACTAGGTGCGGCAGGACTAGCGACCCCCGCTGAAGACAGCTGATCTAAATCTGCGTTGCTTAATTCCTCTGACCTTTGAGGAATACTTGTGCACTCAGTTTGAATACAGAAGGTTTCAGGGACTTTGGTGAGATTATTTCATTAGTTGTTCCACATGTTAGGAATTATGGTGGCTTTGTAATGGTCCTTTTTTTTTTTTTTTTTGTCTTTGTTTTTTTGGTGGGGGGAGGGGTGCAGCATGACTTCCAAACCCATCCTACAGAACAATTTCAATATGGAAATGATGCTTGAAATAAAAAGAACAACATTAGATTTAATCCTCCTGTGTGTTTGTATACAAGAGGCTTCGTTAGGGTGCCACTGATCTATCAGTAGAGACGATGGGTGACAGTTCACATCTAGTCCAAAGGGGGGCACTGTCATCTTGGGAAATCAAGACTGTAGATGGAAAAGAAGAGATAGTGAACCTTAAATCCCTCAACCTCAGAGCCTGTTAGCGGGCCAGATATTATCTTTCAGGAGTCAAGATGGCATCTGTACCTCTGATGCGCCATGGCGATCCTCAGTGGACGACTCTGTTTCCCTGACAACGACTGCCTTGGTCACCTGCATGTCTGGATGCTGCTGCTTAGCTTCCTGTATTGCAATAGCCAGAGCCTGCGAGGAGAGAGTGAAGCTGTTGTACAGGAAGGACCACAGGAGCAAACGTGTACTGAAGGTAGGTAGGAGCTTTGTGGCTCAGGCCAGTCAAAGAGATTAACTACTGAACTAATCAGAGGGTGTGTTGGGATTCTACACCCATGCAGACTTGAGCTCACCTGCTCCTGGTCTACATCATCATCTCCTGTTATGATGATCCTCTTCTCGATCCTGGTCTCTGAATATCCTCCTTTCACAGTCTGGAACACAAGAGCTTTTCTATTAAGGGCTGACAGAGGTGGAGGTTGACAGTCATGGTGTCACAAAAGTGAAAGGCTTTCTTTTCTCTCCTTTTTTTTTTTTTTTAACTTCCCTACCTTGGTGACGTGTGTGGTTGCTGAGGTAACGTTTTCAGTGACGAGGATGGGCGACCCGGCTGTGTCCCTTCCCAGACTGCCCATATGTACCTGAGAAATCAGGTCGCAGCATTAAACATACATATGCACTGTAATTTATGCAGCGTGTACAGCTCATCCAGCCAGGCATGGGTTCAACATCTTCGTTGTGTGTAAGTAGGTTCAAACCCTGGAGAGCAGAGCTGTAGGTTGAGTTAAAATTGGAGGACTGCTGCTTCTACTCACAGGGGAAACACTCTGTCTCGTAGAGTAAGACACCTCACTCAGGCCAGCCATACTGTGGTCCTGCAACAACAAAACGTGTGCCATGTGACTTTAACGTCTTTGTTCTTCTTTTTTTTTCACACAAGTGAGATAAAAGTAGCTGATAATAATCCATTTCTCTCCTACCGTTCAGTAATATGTGGAACTGACCTGATCAGTGAACTCCACGATGGTGGTGGTGACCTCTGACCCGTTGGGCTGAGTCTCTGTCCTGACATCAGTCTTCCTCACTGTGGGTGTAGGCATGACATCGCTGGCTTCTCTGCTCAGCGGTGCGGTGACGCGACTGGTGTCTCGGTGCGGCTGCTCCTTGTCCACCGACGACGACACCGGCACGGACCTCTTTGGTTTTTTAGGTACCACAGGCTGGAGAGAGGAGAAGGAAACATGAGATAGACGTATGTGACCTTTTTTCTTCAAAACTTTTTGAGTGGAAAAAAGCCATAAAGCCTTTAACGAAATTCACAATTGAAAAAGAAAACTAAAAAAGATAAAAGAATTTCTCAGATTTCAGCTGGATGTATCGGCCTCATATCTTTAGCGAGATGAAACACCGCGGCATCTGTTACACGTCATTCCACTGAGGCTCCTTCATGTCATACCACATTATTGGACACATTATTCTGATGATATTATGTAACACTTTTAAGTGCCCTTTTGGGTCAGTAACACACACTTTTTGTCATTCGGATGTGTGCGAGTTTGAGATGTCTGAATAAATTAGTCTGCTTTTACCTGCAGCAGAATTTAGACAGTACTGACTTTGGTTTGTGCGCCTTCAGACTCTGCAGGACCTGAACCAGTTCCAGTCAACTGATCTTTTTTTCTTTCTTTTTTTTTTTACTTTTAAGTGAAACTCTCCATATTAGCGTGTGCTGCCATGTTGATCCCACTCATCCCAGGAAAGTGGAGGCGGTTCCTTCCTGTAATTATCCAGGTTGAGGTGAAAATCTCCGTGGATTCAAATTGATTGATGAAAATGATGAAGTCAGCTGGAGGCCCTGACTTACTGAACAGGAAGTTGTCTGCAAAAAATGTAACCTAACATCCAGAGCTAATGGAAAACATATGTGTTGAGAGGTAACATGTTCTAGAATGACCAGACGTGTTGCCTGTCTGCATGTTTCAGTGCAGCTACGTTCTTGCTGCTTTGTCTTATGTATTGTCGCTTTTCCACCAGCAGCCTCATGCGACTCGAGTCACTGAGCACCACACACGAACCAACCAACACACACCGCTAACACACTGAACTCTCCGAGAAACGGGGGTGTGATCACACCACGATACGTGCAAAAGTTGTCACTCCATGCTGTCACTTTGCTTTATTATTATCGTTATTATTATTATTTGTCTTTCACGCTGGCCGACCCCTGCCCAGGAAAACTGCAACAACCCATCAACAGCTCGCTGCAGCGGCCTGTCATCGCACTTCACTGCCGACTGGTATAGCGCTTGGGGGATGATATGGAGGTGTGATAAGTCTGAGGAAGGAAATCCAGTCCCACCTCGTCTTAGCGAAACCGTCGCCTGTTGTGTTTGTTGAGTAATTTCTCGTGTGCATCGAGTTAAAGAAATGGGGATGAGCAATGCGTACGAGGGGCATCACGTAGGCGGACGGGGCGGCTCTTTCCACCTGCCAGAGCTGCTCCCTCTGTGCTGCGTGCAGCTGCATGCCAAGCCATTTTTTTTTAGTCGATCTGAAACGGGATACGAGTTCTGCTTCTTTTTCGATGCAGGTTCCGCAGACATCATCACTGTCAGTCGTATTAACTACACAGATTTAAACAGATTATGTGGACGTACATAGAGGAATAGTCCATGCGTCAGCCCTCTTCCATGCAGGTGCTCAGCTGTCCGGTGTATTTTAATCCCTGACACATAAAACAGTGTTCTGATTTCAAGGCAGCTGAGTGGTATATTCAGAATACGTTCAGACTAAAACTCAACTTCACTGCACTTTGATTGCAAAAGAAGGATAGTGCATATTTTTAGCCAGTCGTGATACCTAAAAATAACCCTCAGCTGCCTGAGAAATGTGGCTGAAGGGAGCCTGATTACACCTTGTGCCTAACAGAGTGTTGCTCTACCTGCACATCTGGCCGTTTCACCTCTGGCTGGACCTCCTCGGCCTGGATGTGTTTGGCCGGAGGGCTGCTGCTGGCTCCTGTGGACGGTGGGGCTGACACTAATGGAGGAGGCAGTTCAGAAGGGGCTTGTTGCTGGAGGAAGTCGATTCCTAGGCACAGACCCCCGTCAGGTGACAGGTCCCTCTCTCCCAGCTCAGACATGCCCCTGGAGAACTCCTCCATGCCTGTATGCAGGTCGGTGAGGACGGTGAAGTCTACTTCCGCCTCCAGACTAGATGTGGAGCTGACGGTGATGCTGGAACATTTTCGCTCGATGCCCAGGTGGGTTTCCTTCAGGTACAAGATCTCGTGGTCCTGGTCGTCCTCGGAGACAGAGCCGAGGCGCCTCTCCCACGGTTCCCGCTGCACAAGATACTTAGTTACACTTTATGCATTTTTAAATTGCACTTCATCAAATGGCAAAATAATCTCATGTTTTACATTAATTACTGACATGTGCAGCCAGAGAGCATTAAAAACTACTCTAAACTGCTCTCAGTTTGCAGTTTTTCGAGGTTTTTAATTAAAACCGAACATAATTATTGTACTTTTACTAACTGGTGCACACAAATCAACACTTCTTCATAGAACAAAGCTTATCAGTTAGTGTATTCATTTCAAAAGTGCTTCCTCACCGAGGCTTCGCCGAGAGGCTCCTCGTGAATTGCGGGTGTGGGAGGCGTCTCCTATAGAACAACAACAAACAAGCCCACATAAACAACACAAAGGTAATAAAAAGTAGCATTTCAGAAACTTTAATCAAAACGACAGCAGCCAAAGACCACAATTAGTATTTATAGCTCAAATGTGTAATTGTATTGGAGAAAGTCTTTTTTGTTTCGTTTTGTTTTTTTGTCACAAACAAACAGACGGCCGATTAAAGGATTTGTTTTTCCATTTAGGGAAACCGAGTCAGCTTCCATGCTAATAGCTTTTGTTCTGGGAGGTGCTCACCGCTTTATCATTTATTAATGAAAACATTTAATTCATCTACCAGGATTCATGCTAAAGTTAAATACACATGAGAGATTCAGAAGTCTGCAGCATGCTCAAAGGATATATCTCACAGGTCGACATAATCCAAAATGACCACGAGTGCAATGGAAATGCCATGCACTGAAAGGTTAGACTTAATACTCCTTTCAGGAAGAAGGCATTCATATTTGGAACACCTTATCCCTGAACAGGTTTGGCAGCTCTGCAGCCTATCACAACATCTCATTAATTTTTTTTTTTTTCCCAGCTGTTTCTGCAGAGGTGCCAAGACGGAACGTGTCGTTCAAACACCCTTCTCAGATTTAAATTATGTGCAAACAGCTTTCAAAGAAAGAAAGGAAAAAAGAAAGAGTGGAAAAGGTCTTGTGCTCCTTGCAACAGCAGCCACCGTTCTTACGTGAGGATGTTGGAAGGAGAGACCAGGTGTTAACGTGACAAGTTAAAGTGGGATAACGGGGACCTTTGCTTAAAAGGCCCACGAGGGTTCTGAAATGGCCAAGCAGATGTCAAGCTTTGCAGAGGGGAACAAGGGAAAGCAAAAAGCTCGCTGGACCATGGGCGTGAATTAGGTCGGCCAATGATGCGATGCGGAGGAACTTTTGCTTTCTCATTCACAGCCACATGAGTGCTGAAGTATGTGTGTGATATTTTTGCTTGGTTGGTTGTTTTTAGATGATAAAAACAAGATTTGCATGACATCGTTTCAAGCTCATGCATGTTTCCCATGACTGACAAAGAGGTTAGGGGGCAGGTTAGCTTTACCGCTTGCTTCCGCTTGCTTGTTTCTTGGCTGGGCGTCTTGTAGTGGATGTGGCTGCTGTCGGCGCTGCTCGGCCTGTCGCGGGACCACAGCTTTTTCAGAGGGAGAGTTCGAGGGGGAGCTGTTGGGACTTTGGAACTAGAGAAGAGAGTCTCTTTAAATTCTGAGTAGTTCTGTAAATGATCCTCATGTGGCTCCTGTTGTCCGAGCAAGTCCCTCCTAATCTGCTGATGGAGTTGAGCTTGTAGCTCCTGACGTGATGTAGCGGCTTCAGTGTGGTATTTGGTTGCTGCTGTGTTTTCCTCGATCACGTCTGTGGCTGATAGTGCATCATCACCCACACGTGACTTGTGTACGGGGTTCACAACTTTGTTCTCTTTATTCAGAGATTTCTTTGATCTCTGTGGCTTGAGAGGAACTATTCTAGTGACTTCAGAGTGCGACTCGCCACTTTTGCTCCACTCTTTTGCTCCCTCGGGACTCGGGTCTCTTATTTTCCGCTTTTCAATATGCCTCCTGTCACTCACAGCCCTGTCCCCGTTAGCCTTTGGGAGAGAATCCACAGAGGTTTCAAAGTTCTTTGGTCTCTCCTGACGACTGTTGAGCTCATACTGGCAATTCCTCACATTCTCGTTTGTTACATTCCTTTGTTTGTCCGTTGAGGTGGCGTATCCGTTTTCATGAATGTAATTCCCTATTAATACAGGATCATGAAGCCCATTAGTTGTTACTGTACCATCCATAGTTTCCTGTCTCGGAGATTTTCCAGTTCGAGTGGACTCCCAGGGTGTTACCGTGAGCGTGTCCCTACCCACACGAGACGGCTTTTCATCTTTACAGCGAGCGTCCAGCGCGCCTTCATAAGCATCCTGCTTGTCAAGCATTATGGCATCACCTGTCGCCTATGTTGACATAGAGTAAACAGTTGCATTAGCCTCCTCCATCTTTGATAGTATTCCTACCCCAATCCAAAACTATAAATGATCACTGGAGAAATAAAGTGGTGACCGGTGAGTTCATATTTCGAGAAATGTTGGTCTACGTTTGGGCTCCCTGCTGCTGAGGATTGGTGAAGTAGAGAGGATGGGACAAGGCTTGAGCCAACGCAAATATTTTATAGAAATGGTGACACGTAGGAAAATAAAGATAAGGTTGGGAATAGAATCTCATTCTTACTGGTTTCCTCTCAGGGGTTCCTCCAGGAGGAGTAGCGGAGGAAAGGCGTTTCTCTCTCTGGGCCATCTTGCTGTTAGGCTGCCTCAAAGCCCTCTTCAGCTCATTGATGCTGGCCTGGTGCTTTTGTAGAACATCTTCAGGCTTATCCAAGAACTGCTGCTCATACACAAGGGAGGGCACACCAGGGACAAAACGATTAACAGACAGCTACATCGTCCTTCTGGCTACACGTCTTCATATAGACAGTGAAAGTTTGCATTTAAAAACGTTCCTCTTTAAGTGTTGTGATTTAGCCGTTTACAGCGAGCGGCAGTCGACGACTCCGACAGGCCGAAATCTGCAACATTATCTTTAAGAGTAGTAAACATAACCTGGAACGTGAGCTCTGTGACTGTTGATGGTAGTTTATTAAACAGTGCAGTCGGTGACAAGAATGCCGGTAAAAACATATGCACACACACACACACACACACAGAGCATAGAGCCAACAAGAGAAGACGAGCAGTACCTCCTGTTTGGGCCGAGCCGTGGCCAGATCCTTGTCCAACAGATGAGGGAGCCAGAGGTGGGGTAGGTGAGATGAAGGTAAGGGTTTTGAGCAAAGGTTTGGATTTTTTTTTTTTTTTTTTTTTTTTAGTGAGCAGAATCATGCAGAGAAAGAGGTGAAAGGTGCTGCAGGTGATTCAAAAGGCAGGCGGCCAGACAAACACAGACAGACGACTGTCTCGAGGCTTTGGACTAAGACGTTTAAGTCCCTGAATGCTGTGCCAAGAACATTAAAGCCAATTGGTAATTAATACAGTAATTAATAGACTGGGGGGGGGGGGTGTTCCCATGAGTTTTCATCCAAAGAACTGGTGTGAAGGATATAAAACCACAACTGAACAGACTCCTCAGTCACTTACGTAATGCTTGATAACATCCCAAAGAAGAAAAACGTGGGAATTTTGCATCAATGCAGAGCAAATTTTTCTCAACTAAAATGATAGTTTGTTTTTTTCATAGCATCCCAGCCATAATACTAGAGGTACTGATACACTGAGCTGTCGTCGTCGTCATCATCATCACCATCATCATCATCATCATCATCATCATCATCATCAGGGCTTTAGGGCCATCTGTTTATCCTGCTAATCACAGTCAATCCCACCAATTTCACACTGTTAAAAGATCATGAGTGTGTGTCGATAATTAAACAAAGAAGCGATTTTTTTTTTCCTCCCCCCCACAGGAGTCTGATTATTACAGACATCCTGAATAAGACTATCGATTAAATGCCTGTGAAATTAAATGCAGTATGAATTTTGACAAAAGCTATTTCCCAGTGGGCCAACTGAAAACTGAAGGAGAAAGAGCCTGAATAGAGGGATATTAAACATTTTGCATCCATTCATTTTGAAGCTCAATTCATGCAGTTTCCATGGATTACTGCAATCCTGAAAATCAAGACACGAACAGCAATATCATTCATCATTCAGGTCGTGCAGACGCGCACACACACACAAGAGTACGGTGCATGACCTACAACAACCCAAACCACACAGACAAAAGTGCCCATGGCCAAAATACCTCTGGTTTTGAGTCTACGGGCGAGCCTGCCTCCTCCCCCTGCAGGAGAGGACAAGGGAGGGGGACAAATGTTAAGAGAGAATTCGGCAGAGGTTAGCATGAGGTTAGCAAGGTGTGAAAACATTAAAGCAGTGAGAAGAGGATTGCTCATTAATAAAAAAAAAACAAACCCACACACACACATCTGAGCTAAAGAGGGCAAGTTACATTTTGGGAGGATTCGTAGAGAAGCAGGAGATGAAGGAATTAGGCCAAAGAGAGCAAAAAAAAATAAAATAATGGACAGCAGTCTCAGATGGAAGGATGAAGATTGTTAGCCAAAGTTCAGGAGGGATTTTTTTTTTCCTTGTAGTTTTTTTTTTCCCAAGTGAGGTGAAGGAACTTCTTCAAAGTGCGAGGCAGTTTACAGATAAGGAGGGTGGTGTTACTTTAAGGACTGGACGAGGATGTGGGTCATCACCTCGACACGAACACGGTGAGGTCTTTTTTTCAGCTACAGACTGAAGTCAGCTTTCTTTTACCTTGAGTTCCAGAGTCCTGGTGGGCGTTGAGATGTTGGACCCCCGAATGTGCTCTAGATCTTGATGCATCTCCAGCTCCTGGTCAGTGTAATGGTCCTGGTCTTGATCCTGGTCTTGATAATGGTACTGATCGTGGTCTAGATCCAGGCTGCCCTCTTGGTCCAGGTCCTCTCTGGACATGAACTGCGTCCGCTCGCTGGAGCTCCGCTGAGACAGCTGGTCCATGCTATCACCCAGAGCTGAGGCTGGTTCAATGCAAGAGGGGGGATGTTAAAGTCCTCACATGGTACGACCCATTTTACTGAGCGATTCCAGATAAGAGAGGGTGTCGCTTTAACGGCCGTAACACAGCATCGCACGAGCTGTTGCACAAGTATGTCAACGTCAACGTACACGTTCTAAATATTCTTTTTTTTTCTTAAAGGTCACGATGGCCTGAAGCCGACCCAGCGTACGCTAGGTGAGATGTTACTTCCTACATAATCTAGAAAACATGAGTAAAGCCTGGAGGGAAAGCGTTCTCACCTCCGTCAATGCTTCGGGGCAGCAGGTACCTCTTACTAACGGAGCGATCAAACTGTGGGGCAGGCCTGTCAATCAGAGCACTGGCCTGTCTGGTTTGGGCTTGAGTGCGCCCACTGTAGCGGAACTTGGAGCCAATCACCAGGAAGCCCTTGGGAGGCGGCTCTGGGGAAACCAACCTGCAGAAAAAGATTCATTTATACAGTTTAAATATTTTATTTCTATTACACAGAAGGATCTATCAGAGGGGAGGAACTGGAGAAATGGGTTTACAAGTCCAGTATAATTTCTTGAGAAAATAGAATAAAGACCAAAGTTGGAGGTAGTTCAACGGACAGTCAGAAACGTCCTCATTTTCCTCTTGAACAAGCAAAACAACATAAAAAAAAACTTACTGACTGTAAAAACAGAACATTAAACCGAATGAAATATTCATTTTAATCATCAACTTGTGGAATTGTGTTCACATATCACAGTAATACCATGTGTAGATGAATATATATATTTATAAAAGACTAAAATGAAAGTATTCTGCAGCACAAAAGCCTATTTTCAGCAGCGTGTGATTACTCTCAGGGCCTCTATGAAGCCTCAGGTATCTGATTATCTGTGTTCCAGCTGCCTTCCACAGGTGAACAGAGGCGGGAACTGCCAGTCAACATGGACTGTCATTGGGTGTCATCCTGTGGACTGGATGTGGAAGTACATATTGGATCAGATCAGGTGTCAATCAAAAGGTCAGACTGCAGCTGCCATTTTTTGTTTTCTTGTGAACAGAGTTACACATTCATCCATGGAGTCAGAAAAGGGAATCTGTCGGGACACACAGACTCTGCCACCGTGCTTCCGGCGAGCTGAGTCCTGAGATTATGAAGGAGTTAGGAGGATTTGAACTGTGCACAAGTTTTCAGTTGAAGTTCAAACAAGTGCACATGGTGGCTTTCACTTTCACTGCACGGGTGTGGAACTCAAAGCAGTTGTAGTTTGGTCGTTTTTAGCCCAAATCCAAGTATTTGTGGGTGAGTGTTGAGGAAGACTCGGATTATACTGGAGGATGCGTATGAGCATCATGAAGACAGATGTCTTGTTTCATTCCTGTGTGTGAGTGGATATGTTCTCTACTAAGAAATCATGGCAGAGGGGAAAAAATTCAAGGTATCTAAAAAGAAATGGGTCAGATGTCACTAGAAAAATGTCAGCAATTCTGCGCAACCCTGTCGTTTAGCAAGACCTCATCAGTTAGCTTCAAGTTCTTACCTTTAAAACAGTGCTCCAACTAAAGTTTTGACGCATTCGTGTGGTCAGTGTCACATGTAGGGGGAGGGGTCTACTGTGCGGAGGGCTGCGGTGTTTGCAGCCGCTACAAACTAGGGTGCAGAGAGAGTCTGTGTGTGGGTGGGAGTCCTACCTGAAGAAGGTGTGGTGCTCAATGCAAACCTTCCACAGTCGCTTCGAGGCCCGGTGGTTGGGCAGCTTGAAGCCTATGGTGCTCTCAAACTGTTCATACTGAGCAGTGAGGGAAAAGGGAAGGGATGGGCGGGGGGGGGGGGGGTGATGATAGAGGAGGAGGAAGACGAAGTAGGTGAACAAGAAAAGAAGAGTGAAGGGAGTGAGTGCAGGGGAGGGGGGTTGGAGGGATGTGGCAGGGTGAATTGTGTTTACTTCACAGCAATGGAAAAATCAATGTTTTTTCTGTTTACTCAGAAATATTCGCTGCGTCTTCCAGAGCCGTGTTCGTTAGATTTGCTCTAACCAACCTACAAATGAGCCGTTCACTCCATCAGATGTTCAGCCATGTGACGAGGAGCAGCAGTTTTCCAATCAATAGGTTATTAGCAATATAACAGCTCTTTAAACACGAAGAGAAGTCCTATCACGAGAGGAAGACGACTTTTGTTCCATAAAAAAAAAAGAAGATGGAAAAAAAACACATCACGCGGCGAAGAAAGGGTTTTAAAACACAGTGACGACCCTCCTGGCAAATTTGAGGCGACAGCTGACATAGGAGGACATTTTCGAAGAAAAAGTAAACAGCGTATGCACAGAGCGGCCTCGGTGCTCACTATGACGGCGTCGTTCTCCGTTTAACGGCGGGTATAAAACACACCGCAGATACCCTGAAGGACACAGATTGATGGGGGGAAAAAAGAAGAAGAAGAGCAAACCATAATAATTTTAGGAAGTTGAAAAGCACTAAAATCCTCCATGAAAGTGAAAATCCTCCTGACAGGCTAATGATGCATTTAAAGTCACAATTGAGGAAGTGAGAAGGAGGAAGAGGATAAAGGCACGAGCTTCAGTATCAGTGCAATCTAGAAGTAAGAACAGAACCTCTAGGGGCTAAAAATAATCCCCTGGAAAAACTGCACATCAGTTGTCAAACCTCCAAAGAAGCAAACTGTGAAATGGCTTCTTCTGCTGCTGCTGAAGTCTTTTTTACAACTGTGGAATCATGAGAAGTGGCTCTTTACCCAGCAATCATTCACTCAACTCGCCGCAGCTTTGCCAGGGTGACTCGTACGCTGCGCTGCGTGCATTAATTCCACACTAAAATAAATCCTAGTATTTCTTTACCTCTCCAGGCCGGATCTTGATGTAGAAGTTGCTTCTCTTGTAGGAGATCTTGAGGATCTTTGGCCAAGCGAAGCGGTTGATCCTCAGACGATCGCGGTAAATGAGCAGGCCGTTGGCGCTCACGCCAAGCATGATGTCGATTCCTTCTGAATCCTGGTGAAGACAAGAACAGAGCAAGGGGACACCTTGGAACAAGTTCAGGTACACACTAACCAAGTCTGGAGTCGATTTGGGTTGAGCAAAATCTCCTTGTGGATGTTGTTCCTTAAAATACCGCCACAGCATAAATGGTTTGTATCATGGTTGTGGAACACAGAGCAGCCATCATCACTACGCCGCTGCTCCCTACGATGCCATCAGTAAAAGTCCTCCACATCTGTCACAAGTCAACATGGAGAAGTTGGCAAACTACTGCGGCTGAAAATGTTCAAGTTTTAGAGGTCAGTTTGGCAGCGTATCAACAGCGTCCTCGCCAAGGTCGTGTCACAACAGCAGCGTACGATGGAACGTTGGTGTGCTGCGTCTGACAGAGCAGAGACCCTGTGTAGTGTACATTAAATATTTATAACATGAATGTTGCCCTGACATTTTTGTTGTGTTCTGTTCGTGTGTTATCTCTGTACCTTAGCATGATGCAGGTCCACACCGTACATTGAGAGCTTCTTTGCATTTTCTAGAAAGTTCACCTCTGCCTCTGCTGGACTCATCCCTCTACAGTGGAGGTACAAAAAGATGATTCATCATTCCAAATGTGCGACCGATCAAACATTTGCCGTAATCAGAGTGGCACTGACATCTTATTTTCTCTGACCTGTAGTTCCGGTGCAGTTCCATCACCCTCTCCTCCAGTTCCCGTGTCTGGTTGGGGGCAAAACGGAAATCGCAGACGTAATCTGGGCCGTGCTCCTCTGGTTCATAGTCTCCCAGCTCAGCCTGGACGGTGTAGGACCCCAAAAGTGCGTGCGTAACAAAAGAGCAGGGCAGACGGCCGGAGAGGATATCGTCCCTCAGCTGCAGGCACAGGTAGTACCTACAGAAACACACATGCAGCTGACATGTCAAGTCTCCAGGGAGCAGAGAGACACACGAGTCACATGTCATACATGAAGATGATGCACTGAACACACTAAAACCCAGAAATGAGTTAGTGTTGTTACACAGCCGGTTCCCTTGACTCTGAGCCGGTGGGTTTTTGGTCCAAGGGTTGAAATGAGGACCATCTTTACACAGGATTGTTTGAACTGGACATGTAAGGCCACACTTGGGAATTTAGAAGCATTTATATCTTAAAAAGGCGCTTGCTGCAGAGGCTCCAGAGGTTGTCACGCACATCAAACCCCTAACATGTAGAAGACACACGAAGACGCTGAGTAGCCGGAGTTTTTACATCTCTACTGGTCATATATGAACACGCTAAGGCTAAAATGAATGCAATCAGTTGGTTCAGTTGGTGTATTTGGCATTAATGATCAGTATATTTACAGAGAGGTGGAGCCAAACCTGAATACATTTTGTTTTTTCAGATAAACACAAATAGTAAAATGATATTTTGAAAATATTTACATGTGACAACATGTATTTCAGGGCAGGAGGTCCTGCTACAAGTCAGTTTTGTGTATCATGGCATTTTACAGAAAGTGTGTCTTTGCATGGTTGCTAACATGTAGCATTGTAGCTAACCGAAGGCGTTGCCTACTTTGTGACTGGGAGCATGGTGGCTGTACAGTATAGTTCTCACTTGCTCTCTCTCTCTCTCTCTCTCTCTCTCTCTCTCTCTCTCTCACTCCCTCCCCTAAATTCCATGAAAATCAGCAGAGTATTTTGTATGTACAGTAATACCGGTAGAAGACAAACAATGACAGGAAATGACCTCAGCTGAGTAGACTAATCCTCAACACTGATTGACCAAGAAGTGGAAAAATAAAAACGTCTCTCTTACTTACACAACTATTGTTACTTGTTGAGGTTTTACAGTATTAATTCTATTTTCCCTGGAACATACGATCACCATCATAACAGAGCTGCGGTTGGGTGCTGTGTGCGGGACCGTTGGCAGAGTAACACTCACAACATCTCCATCCCACAACTATTTCACAGCTACTCACGCAGAGATCTCAGTGTCCTGCAGCAAAAAAGATCCAAATCAAAACCACAGAGCAAAGAGTTCCAACGCCATCTACTTTTAGGTGGAAACAGGCTCCAGTGAGGATTCTGTCAGTGAGTGCCGCAAAGTTGGAGAAATGTCTCCCATACTTGTGTTTTAAGTGCAATTTCAAGAAACAGACCCTTTTAAGTAGAGGCTTCATGAATTATTCCATAAATACATGTGTGCTTTTTCAGCTTTTATTCACTTCTGATTTAAAAACTTCTAATCTAATGTGTAACTTCTTAAAGTCGGTCCACTGTTGCCTGTCAGTATCGGGAGTTCTGAGCATTTTATCGTTTGAAGTGTGAAGTTTTGGCCTATAGGAGTGGTGTTTTCCTTCGGTGAGTCAACTCTATATGATGCGGTTTTATTAGATGCAGTTAAAATCCCGCCGAACTCTGGACCTGGACGGTCTCGGGTCTGGGGCAGAGCGCAGCACCAAAGGGGGGGACAGGTCAGAACCTATGGATCCTCTAAGTGCTGCAATCCAGTGGATGCCAGATATCGACTGTTCTGCTACATCTTTGCAGCTTTGCACTCACAGTGGATTACATGCCTTATATCCAAATGCAAGGAGGGATTTTGGAGAAGATCCATGGCAAGTGTGGAGAACACGCCTGCTCACTTTCAGAATGTTGTGCACTTTAGCAGGAGGGGGAAAACACACACACACACACACACACACACACACACACTATCTGACAGATGCAAATGTTTGCAGGGATTTAAATTTCATCCCATGACAGAACAAAAGATGTAAAACTAAAAAAAAACAAAAAAACCTCAAGGTGCAGATCTTTCTGTACACTTCAGTTCCGTGTTGATAAAAACATCTAACAAGGTCACTTCAGTGACTCTAATGTGTCTCGCGGCGCAGACGTGAGCTCAGCTGGGTTTGGATTCGTCGGCCTTGTGGCACCGCGACCCTCGGTGAGGAAGTGTTACCGTTTACCATCCGTTTAAATTGGCATCGTCAATGTATTTACTATTCCAGACGTTTGTTCGGTGTAACCTTGGTTTAAGTACTCTTTTACAGTAAGTGGCATAACAGGGAGAGGGAATTCACCTTCAAATCCGGCGACAATATTTTTCCAGACGTATCATCAGTCAATCAGTTCACTTCATCAACTGAATATTTACCAGCTTCAAGGGCATCATCAGAATCTAAATGACTATTTCATCGCGTCTGAGGACTATTCCTGTTTGTTGGTGCTGGCGGGTCTGATAAATCATTCTCTGTCAAACTAAAATTCAGACGTATGGTTATGCATTTATTTGACGTGGTTTTGGAAACGTTCAAACCAGTCGTGGGATTACTCGGTCTGAATCAGCTCCCTCGGATTTAAAAATTAAACGGGCCTTGATTTTATTCATTCAGACGGTAGAAGTCTTGTCACTTACATGGATGATATTGTTGAATGATACGAGTCACGTGCTTCTATAAAGCCTGTAGGACATCATTATAAATATACACTAGTGGAGTCCGGGGATAACCTAATTTCATCGCGTACTCCTGGGCTGCTTACATCTGCTCCGTTGGCCTGGGGTCAAATATCTCTGCCGTGCAGCCTCCAGGTCTGGAGGAGGAACATGCAGACCCTTCTCCATTGGCGCACTCATGTCATCTCTTGTTCTAATAGGCAGCCAATCCTGCACCCAACCCCTTCAGTCATAGTGCACTCTGGATTACAGTGCCTTCCTCATGCCATCAAACCTTTCCTTTGCCGCTCCTACTTTGGATTGAAGCTTTTGATACCTGGAGAGATTTGCGTCAAAGCAAAAAAAAAAAAAAAAAAACGTTCTTAAACACCTCCAGATTAGATGTTATATAACAGCGTGTCTTCTCGGTTTTAGAAAACGCGAGGCTGGATAACCTGGAGAGCTGCTTAAGGGCCGTTACAGGATCCGACTCGGGGAAAAAAAGGCGTCTATGTGAAACACTGAAAGTCATTTGCCTTGTGGCATTAAAGCAGAATGGTTCAGATTGAAATTTGAGTTATTCATATATGCTCGATTAATGCAAGACTCTATTTAATATAACCTGAAGTCCTGCACAGATAGACCTCTCCAGGGTAAAATAACATAAAAGAATGTGTGAATAGTTCAACTGAGGACAGCCTCTCTCATTGTTATGCTCCTGTATCAAGGCACATGGAAATTTCTCAAAAATATTGTATTTATAGTTTGAACCAGACCGATCGTAATAAGTCTGGGTAGAAAAGAACGAATAAAATAAGAAGTAGATCTTCTGCTCTGGCTACAGTACATGGGTGTGTTTGACTGTCCTGAAAAAAAAGGAAGTAGTGCATTCAGTAAAGCACAGAGAAATGATCACACTCCTCATCTGGAAAGGATAAGATTCACCCTGAAGGATCAGCCAAGAGTCTGAAAGCTATTAAAATGTATGTTACAACAATTGGGGAGGAAGGAAGGAGGAGGGAGCTAAGGAAGTTTCGAGGGGCAAACTCATTTGTAGAGTGGGTAGCCTTTTCCCTTCCCTGAGAGCTGGAGTAATAGTTGTTCTCTGACAAGTCTGGGTCTTACAGGAGGTTTCGCAGATACGGTACATGATTAAGGTCGGAAGCCGGTCGTGTTTATTAGAGTGGGATCAGGAGGAATCCCATCTGTTTGATTTAAAATGTATTTACTTGACAAATGGCTTTCAAAGCAAACGTTCTCAATTGTTCATCTAAATACCTCGTAACAATCTGTATTAATTATTATTACCATTAATGGTAGTACTGATGCTGATAATGGTATCGTACTTTTCACGAGCCAAGACAAATCCTGTCGTGCTTCACAAAGACAAGACTGGCAATTCTTGGAAGTGCAGCCTACCTGGTGATGTCTTCAATGAGTACAGATGGATCTGGGGGGTAGAACTTGACGGAGAATCCCAAAATCCAGGGGCCAACTGAGGACAAATCCCATCCAAAGTACGTTAAACAGAGCAGTAAAGTCTTAGAGAAAGTACCGCATAGATGACAGGAGCAAGGAGTAACACACAAACATCAGGCTTTGCTCACTGCCTGTAAGACCATATCGAGGGTTAAAGTCTGTAAGAACCAGTTTGTGTGTAAGAGAATTTCTGGATGAGACTCGCTGACTTTGTGGGTCAGGGGTTGAGGTTAGAGTTGGTGTAGAGTTGAGCTAGGAATAAAATATCCTAGAGGTCTATGTAAGTCCATTAAAATATTTTAAAAAACAACAAGTTGACTTAAAAAACGACGTGCGGCTACTTCAGACTTCCTGGTTTCTTGCATTCGCTGATCCCGTGCTGACCTGCTCACTCGTTCTCCAGCCCAGTCATCCTCACCTGCCTCTGATCCTCCCATCAGTACCAGTATACATACTAGTTCTCTCCCAGTTCGTCAGTGTTGTCCAGTGGTTTCAGGCCCCTAATCATGACACCTGTTTTCTGTCTTTCCTGAACATGTGTTCTGACCTGCTGCCGGTTTCTGACCTTTTGCGTAGACACAGTATATGTTGGCAGTACTTACCCCGAATTTGCTTTTTAATCTCTTTAGAGGGATCCAACCAGTTCTAGTGGAAAAATAAAAAGACAATCGCTTTAGAGAAATTTGACCTCAGCCAAATCACCCACATTCACATATTTTTTAAGAGGCTTTTTAAGTACTGTACCCTGCTGGCAACACTTACCCATTTTAAATCTATTCCCTAGTTGAAAGCCAAATATATTTCCACTGCAAGACAACAGATAAAGGCTTCTATAAACACTGAGAGCATCAATATTGAGCTATAAATGCCAGCTGAATCTGGCACCCTCAGCTTAATGTCATTGGAGCTTTCATGGTTCTCTATAGACCCCATGCACCAGTTTTAAAAGGCCATGCCATCTAATCACAATTTAAAAGGTTAAAGGAGATGTAGGCCACTCCTGGGCTGTAAATGGTTAACAACAGTTAAAAGGGCAACTAGAGACCCAATGCTTTGTAACACCTAGAGAACACACTCTGGTCAAATGGGCTGTTGACTGATTCTTCTGGTTTGATCAATAAACTATCGGTAACTCAGATGATGCAGGTTAGTTGTTTTGGGGTTTTTTTTTCGAGAGAAAAAACCTAAAAACCTACAACTCTTCAGCTACAGAGCTGCAGTGAAGGGATGGAAGTAAGTGTATGTCCTTAAGAGTCTTTTCTTATCCCCCTTTGTGTGTGTGTGTGTGTGTGTGTGTGTGTGTGTGTGTGTGTGTGTGTGTGTGTGTGTGTGTGTGTGTTTGTGTGTGTGTGTCTGACCTTGGAATTATCTGTGTCCTGGAAAGTAAGGCCAAAGTAGTCCCTCTCCAGCAGGTTCAGATGGCCGCACACCATGTCCAGCAGGGTTTGGCCCTTAGCAAATTTCTGTGACACACATATATTTAAATATATAAGAACACACAGCAGGAGGGAAGGTGCCCTCGTATGAGCTTAGGAACATGTTAATCATCCACTGTAAAACAGTTCTAATCGTACACATCTTTTGGAACGCTCTTATGTCATCCTGCATATGAACATAAAAAAAAAACAACATCAGTTGAGAAAATAATTTAAAAAAAAAATATTGGCGCGCATCCACAAGGTGGCACTTGCGAGCAAACCCTTGCCAAATATTACACTGTTGCACATCAGGTGAGGAAACACATTTTATTTATGTAAATTAAGGCTGCAATCAAAACCACACTTAAGCTAAATTTAAAAAAAAATGGCAAGAGAAAAGCATGATATTTCTAAAAGCCTAACTGTGTGTCACAGTGCCATTTTAAATGAAAATACTTCCTGACCCCATGTCCCGTTCCTCAGACTTGAGGAAACGTCTTTGTTTGATAAAGATCTCCCAAAAATCTCCCCATAATCGTCTTAATGGGTTTTTCAATGAAAATAAGGATAATGATGTAGAAATGAACATTGCCTTTAATATCACAAATGATTCAGCAAACTCAAAAATATCCATCAAAATAACCATACGTATCTTTTCTTTTTTTTTTTGTAAACCACGCATCCCAAAAATAGCTCAAAGGATGTCAGTTGCATGAGGGTCACTTGCTGGATTGATAACTCACAACGAAAAGGAGTATTCTAATCTCTTATCCATCCCAACTGTGGTGTGTGAGATGCTTCCAGTTCTAAGTCTGTCCTCGTCGAGTAGGAGGAGGAGGAGGAGGAGAAGGAGGGGGAGGAGCCACATTGTGTGTGTTTACGTAAGGGGGAGGAACTGGGTTTTGCATCAGTTGCGTTACAACTGACCACACCTATTTTGTATCCGCTCCTCTGAGGTTGAAAATAAGGTCTCTGTTGGATACGCAGGTTTTGGCAAAAGCTTTTCACAAACACACACACACATACACACACACACACACACACACACACACACACACACACACACACACACACACACACACACACACACACCATATTCATCTCCGAGGGAAACCTGGCTCCTATGGCGACAAAGAAACCAAGCAGCTGTTACCATGGAAACAGAAGTAATGGGTCCCTTCTGTATGTGCACGTGCCCTTTCACTTTCTCTGTCTCTGGTTCCTGCCAGGCCACCATGCAGCTTTGATCAAATCTCGTAAGAAACGGTCACAAATCATCGATAATGAAGCAAAAATGTGACTCTCCATCAACTGAACAAAAAAAATGGAAATCGTCCCACTGAGGCGCTGTCAGAAAGCAGTGAGAAGTCGGTGCTGATTAACAAGAGATTTTTTTGTGTGTGTGTGTGGGGGGGGGGGTTGTTGTGGGGGGGGGGGGGGGCATTGCCTATATTCGATTTCTCTGCAAAATGAAATTGCAACACACACCGCAGGTCGTCCGCGAAGCATAGCATCCAATTCAGGAGCAGCTGATGAGATTTCGTTGTCGCTCCAATTGGCCCCAGTCACATTTCTCAATCTAGCTCGGAGGGCTGATTGTGTTAGCAGTCATTTGGGGTAATCCTAGAAAGCCATTTTGCTGATCGCCTCACCCATGCAAACAAGATGAGGAGAGACATACTGTGTGTGTGCGTGTGTGCGTGTGTGTGTGTGTGTGAGTGAATTGGTTAATGGCCGGCCCAGAAGGCGTTATATCTATTGACTGTTGTCTGTCATAGTAATGCAAGCGGAGGGATGGCACTGTGTAATTAAAAAGCTGCAGGAAAGCAGGAGAGATGCGTAAAGGTCAACCTGAAATGGAGAAGCTGATGTTACGCAATAAATGCTGCGATTCCATTCTCCTGCATCAAACTGGCATTAAATCTGCACTTTGATGTGCTCCCGTGACGGAACGAAGGACAAAGAATCTCACCGGAGATCACAAGCTCCCATCCATGGAACCCTCTTACGCACCTTTTTCACACTGAGGAGAGTGGAAGATTTTACAGTCTTCAAGTACAAAATGTATCTCGATCGAAAAATAATAGCACGGAAACTCATTTCATCCGTTTCACCTTTCTGAACCTGTTTGCTTTGTGTGTTTCGCCCCCCTTTTTTTTAACGTGATTGCTTGTGTCCTGTCTGTCAATCATTCACCGTCTGCCCTGCCCCTTTGGTCCACTCCTCTTCTCGTCTGTCTGCGGCTCTTTCTCACTCCCGCCCTCTGCACTCTCTCTCTCTATCCACTTCTACTCCATTTGCGCGTCCTCGTCAAGTGTCCGCCATATTAAGTATCATCCAAAACCGTTTAACTGGGAGTGAGTTATAAAACCCTCTGAGTCTGCATCGATGCTGACTTACTGACCACAAGCACCTGGATGTGTTTGTCCTTTAACACTCTGCACATACGACATTAAGATGATACATACATGGATAATAGAAGATAATTGGGAGTAATTTTGTCTCTGTATTCTTACCCTCCACCTGGATGAAGGGGGCTTCATATTCACATCTGAATGATTGACATTTGAAGGTGGATCCAAACATAGTCAGGACTTCTTCACCACATTTGAACATGTAGGAAAAAAGGCTTTTTAATATATCTGATGCGTTGATGTTTAAATGAATGAGTGTTTTTGGCAATCTGGGCTGTAACTCTCAGGCTCCAAAGTTAAAGGTTCAAAGCACGTTACAGTCCAGCCGTCCACCGGGATTCAGTCACTAAAGGAGTTACATAAGCTAAGTTCCACCGGTCAGGTCGAGCTCCGGTGCTGGCAAGAGTAGAAGCTCATCTGAGCAAGAAAGTGAAGTGAGCTGAACCTGCAGCGGTTCAGGTCTGACGCTGCACTCAGACATCCCGTGAGGCGAAGCAGCAGAGAGCAGCACTGCAGGGAAAAATGCAAGATGGACGCTGTTAGACTGTGAATAAATGATGCAGGATATACCCACATAAACTGATTTAATCACCCTTTAATCTATCTTGAAAGTGGGCCGAGCCTGGCTTCACAGCCATCAATCTTTCATTTGGATGTGACTCATTAACTACATCATGTTTAAGGAGATGGTGGTTTTCTAGAATGAGATGCCCTGAGCATACGGTATGTCTAAGTACATGCGTGATCACACTTCAAACTGCATGCTTGATGCTGCATGCCTGCACAACTCGACACAGGAGGACAGTTCCAGAGACGCTGAGCAGTCAAACATCATCAGAGGACTACCGAGCCCTGGGGGGGGGGGGATTTAAAACACAATTGTAGGGGACAGAGGAAAAATATATTTTTGTGGCCACAAGATATAACTTGTAACCTCATATTATATGTTGAACATGTTGTATACTCCAGTATACATATATATTTTCTCCTCTATGGCTACGTCAGGGCCACAGAGATATTACAGTTTTGTATCATCACTCAGGAAGGATGTGAACAGGAGCCAAATTCTAGCTGCTCCAATAACAGACAGACTTAAAAAAAAATAATACTGAAATATCAGTGGCACAGAATTCACTGATAGAGAAAGCTCTGCCTCTAAGATGAAAAACCCACATGGACTCCTAGTTAACCAGCAAAAGAAGAAGG
Organism: Aulostomus chinensis; assembly: GCF_037954235.1. NCBI lineage: Eukaryota > Metazoa > Chordata > Actinopteri > Syngnathiformes > Aulostomidae > Aulostomus > Aulostomus chinensis. Next base: position 24,818,305 of record NC_141328.1, on the reverse strand, counting down.
AAGAGAATGCACTGTGAAAATGAACATTAGCATTTCATGAGCTGGACCTGCAGTGAACATCCATCCATCCATCTTCTACACCGCTAATCCGTTAAGGGTCGTGGGGGGTGGAGCCTATCCCAGCTGACATTGGGCAGGGTTCACCCTGGACGGGTCGCCAGTCTGTGTCGGGGCCATCAGGAGCAATTAGAGGTTCAGTATCTTGCTCAAGGATACTTCAACATTGTCGTCGGGGGAAGTGAGGATTGAACCAGCGACCCAGTGAACATTCCACTCAGGCAAAGTTGTTTTATACGGTGCGAGTGTTTCCACCTGATTTTACTTTATAAGCAAGATGTTTCATTCAAGAGTTCTTGCGGAAGATCGTAAATTAAAAGGAGGGACAGAGTTGCTGTGGCCTCAGGTGAAGGAGTGGACGGTGTAAATGCACTGGGCCCAATCGATACAGCGCAAGCCAGACGTCAATAAGAGGCTCTGCTGCTTCTGTGTTTTTACATTCAGGCCATGGACATAAGGAGTGTAATTAAAGTAATGACTCTACCGCTCTTGCATTTGTTTTCTATTGCACGGATACACACACACACACACACACACACACACACACGTTCCTATAGTACAGTACACAAACAAGCGCTCCCGGCATCCTTCTCCTCCCCCATCTTTTTATCTTTTCCTTCTCTTTCCCGTTCTATTTCTCCCTCTGTCAAACATAAGAGCACTCATCTATCAACCGCATGGATTTCCTGTCAAAGTGTAATACCTTTAGTGTCACTACCCAGGTGACATGAATGAATCTGTGTGTGTGTGTGTGTGTGTGTGTGTGTGTGTCTGTGTGTGCGCGCTTGCGTGCGTGTGCGCCTCAGTCAGGACTTCTTTCATATTTCTCTCTGGCTCCTGTAAGTAGAATATGTGAGGTCACGTGGCGGGCAGGACGCCATAAAAGGAATAAATTTGACATGAATGAGGTCAGGCAGCCAACAAGATCATTCCCGTCACACATCACTCGACATCAACAGCAGCGGCCAAAGAGCTGGCTTTAACCTGATCCATGGCAGCGCTCTAAGACCTGCCCGGACTGCCGCCTGGCGTGCAGCGCTCTTTCAACACCCTGCTCTACACTCTCAGTTGTGATGTGGGCAAGTGCAATATTCAGATCAAGCAGCAGCAGTGGGAACTACACACGTCTGTTTACAAACTCAAAAGGCTACAGAGTCACGATTCACGGACGCCTGGGTTTGCTCACCTTCCCCCACAATACAGCGCCTCTCACCACCCTTCACCAATCACCCCCCCAGCTTGAATAACAGCAGAACTGTATATCCTGACTCAGTAGCATGTATCACCCAGGGAGACTTAATCCCAGCGAGGTGTGCTGTGCTGAGTCAAGGACTGAATAGCAGCTTCTAAAAATGCTGCATTTCTTGTTACCCTGCTCAGCTTGATATGGAATTAAAGCGTGTGTGTGTGTGTGTGTGTGTGTGTGTGTGTGTGTGTGTGTGTGTGTGTGTGTGTGTGTGTGTGTGTGTGTGTGTGTGTGTGTGTGTGTGTGTGTATGCAGCCTGGCTGTGTTTTGATAGCACAGCAAAACATTTTTAAATACATTCTCTAATTATATTTCTGTATGTTTGCAGAATAGAACAACAATTACCACGGTAAAGACGCGCTGCAGCTGTGAAACCAGTGAAGCAGCAGACTGTCGTTCTGTAAAAGTGCTGCTTTTATCACTGCAGTTCTGAGTATCATTTCAATTGATTCTGATCATTTCTCCTATAGATGCCAATCATGTAATAATCGTAAAAAACAGAGTTTGTGTTGGAATAGTTAGCAATAATCGATTTATTGTTGCAGCGCTACATGGAAGCTGATGTTAAATTCTGATCATTCAGATCTCGATCATCGAGTCCAGATCTCGATGATCCTGGGTTCTGAATCAAAGCCACCAAATGTTTGACGGGATCACGTAAACCAGGCTGAACCAGGAAGAGAATCACCATGTGACTGCTCACATCTGGCCTGGTTTTAAAGACACAAGCTGAACGAATTGATACACATACTGATGAAGTATTCTCTCACTCTGTTGATGATAGAAAAGTAAAGAGCGTACCTCTACTGCAGTCTCGTAGTCGGAGCCATCCAGGAGCGTGACTTTGACAGGGACAGTCTTGGGTCTCTTGTTGCTTTTCTGGGGGGACTTGGAAGCCTTACTGGGGGTCTTCTCAGAACTATCATCCACATCCCCGTGGTCCTCTGGTACCTGGGAGGGAGAAAATCTTTCCTCTGAGTGAATTTCATCCTTTTCCTGGTATCTAAATAATCAGTACTTGTGTTTCAAAGTGATTTAAATGTGAGATCTCTGCTCGTGTGAGGCATGTACTCCAAGATGTTACGCCGCTGACACACACACACACACAGAATGATTTAGTCAGCCTTGCATATCAAACAGAAATGTGGAAGGCCCCCCGAGTGATTGAGAAGCCTCGGTAAAATGATGTACAGCTGCTGTGAGTTCCACTGCACTCCCACCTGATTGGTTCTCCTGGCGTCACCCTCCATTGCACTCTTCATTTCCCCAGCCAAAGCCTTCTCTGTTGTCATAGAAATGGATTGCAGCCCTGCAACCACACATAAACATATTCAGTCAACATCAAGCCTTTTCCTGTTCCAAAAAACTGTGTTTACTGCTGCTAATGTCCAATCTGGCCACAGAGTCCTGATGGATTTGAGTCATGAGGTGCAAAACACATTCCCATCTGTACAAAACATATGAAATCCTCACTTGAGCTGAGTCCTGGTGACATTTTGGGTGTTATGATTGGCCACTGAACAGAAACTTGTGGTGATATCATTATCATATGCGCTATTTGCTATGACCCAGCCTTGCAGATCCAGCGTCTTTGTTTGGTGCACGTGGTCACTGCATTGTGTAAGGATGGATGGTGAAACGGAGAAATAGGGTATAGCTCAGTCTGTGCGGGATCGTAGCCTCCCACAGGAGCACTCTGCATTAAGAGTGTTGGCTTCAGGACGCTCTCTTCTCACACTCGCAAAGGAGATAGCATAAATTACATCAGCCAGAGCCCTGCGGCACCACGCAAGACAGCAGACACACCGAGAGAGAGAAAGAGAGAGAGAGAGAGAGAGAGAGATGACAAGGAGGGAGAGGGCGATGGGATGGATCTGAGGATGAGACAAGAGGAAGGAAAGAGGAGCACAGAATAAAAGGCAGACGTTATGAAAGGGGAGGAAGAGACTGAGACGCGGAACAATGCTGATACAATATTGGGCTGAGCTGGAGACAGATGAGGCCTGTCATTTGAAGGTGACCACTGTTATACTCAAAGTAGACTTTCTTTGACACACAGTGAAATAGCTGATATTCAGTTTGGGAGGTACAGCTATTATCCGAGATAAAGCCCACAATCCGCTTGTGGCTTTATTATGAAGAGTGAGCACAGGGTCACAGGTTGAACATTCCTTCTACGTCAGCTGAAATTTTGTAAGATAACACTGGAAACTCTCTTCTCAGCTAGTTAGATTAGCGCTAGCGGTGAGGCAGCAGAGAATGCAGTCCTCAAAGTCCAAATACACTATTCTCCAAAGCAGTTTTTGGATAAACTGTGAAGAATACGAGATGTTGATGTTTGGTCATGGGCAAATCCCAAACTACTGTCCCCTCCAAGTGCAGTGATTTGATGCAGCAAAAGCTCTGTTGTAACCTCGACCAATACAGATTTTTGTTTGATGTAAGGTCGGCAGTGTTACTTATCATTCGAAAAAGATGAGGCATAAAAAATAATGAATGCAATTCATGGCACTCTTTACGACTGGCGTCATGCATCGATTTAGCTTGTAAATGGAGAGCTGCAAATAACCAGTAGAGGGCAGCAATACAATTTCGATTTTGACCTCTGTAGCTGATCTATTTATACATTTATTTATACACATACCAAAATCTATTTTAATTGAAATGTCCAAAATGCCTGGGCAGCACGATGGTGCAGTGGTCAGCACTGTGGCCTCACAGCAAGAAGGTTCTGGGTTCAAGTCCCGGCTCGGACACAGGATCTTTCTGTGTGGAGTCTGCATGTTCTCCCTGTTCCTGCGTTCCTGTTCCTCCCACAGTCCAAAGACATCAAGAGGGGACGAGGCTGATTCCATCCATCCATCCATCCATTGTCATCCGCTTATTCCTGTTAAGGGTCGTGGGGGGGTGGAGCCTATCCCAGCGGCAACGGGTGAGAGGCGGGGTTCATCCTGGACAGGTCAACAGTCCATCGCAGGGCCAACATAGAGAGACAAACAACCATTCACACTCACATTCACACCTACGGTCAATTTAGAGAATCAATCAGCCTCGTCCCCAAGTGCATGTCTTTGGACTGTGGGAGGAAGCTGGAGTACCAGAGAGAACCCACGCAGGAACAGGGAGAACATGGAGACTCCACACAGAAAGATCCTGTGCCCGAGCAGGGACTCGAACCCTGAACCTTCTTGCTGTGAGGCCACAGTGCTGACCACTGCACCACCATGCCGCCCACGAGGCTGATTAATACTCTAAATTGACCGTAGGTGTGGCTGTGAGGGTGAATGGTTGTCTGTCTATATGTGTTGGCCCTGCAATGGACTGGTGATCCGTCCAGGGTGAACCCCGCCTCTCGCCCAATGTCAGCTGGGATAGGCTCCACCCTCCCACGACCATGAACAGGATAAGCAGTAAAAAATGGATGGATGGGTGGATAGATGGCTCTAAAATGCCTGTGTTGAGCAGGATATCGTTTCATTAATTCAGGCAAAGATCATTTTGAGACTGCTTTCTCTACAGCCCCCTCAGCTGGTGTTCATGGCAGCTAAGCTAACTAGCGGGAGGTCTGGAGCTCCCTAACCCATGCAGAGAAAAGAGAAGGTTATCTGTGTGTTTGTCTGGCACTAAAATGAATCTACAATGGATAACATTTCCCAAAAAGACACAGGACAATGAGATTGCAGATAGTATGCAGCCATTTCCCTGCTTAGCAAAGATATTGGTTACTAATTGCAAAATGATTAGGTTCTTCCTTTCCTCGAGTGTATTATTTATTTTAGAATATCCCAATTTGGAGTCTCAAGAGAAAGGCAGTGAGCAGGAATTGCGCACTCTCCGGCATAATGGAGTCATTTCTAGCTAAGATACCCCAGGAAATGTGTCAGCCCAAGGCAAGTATAATATTGTTGAGGGGCTGGAAAGCTACCTCATTAATGACTAACTAGAAAGCATTTGGCACCCGTAAGTCCATAAAGAAAATGTGTCTCACTTCAAAGCAACTACCAATGAGTAATATAATGCACTATAATTGGTGATTTAAGCTTGAGAACAGGAAATATCAGCTCCTCGGAATATACAAATTACATATTTGTGACAACTTCTGTAATGTAAAGCTCGACTATGGAAAGAGAGAGAGAGAGAGAGAGAGAGAGAGAGAGAAAACCTAAGCTATGACATGAGGTTAACAAGAAGGGGGGATTAGTGAGAGGGGACACGGGAAGTTCTGATAAAAAAAGAACAAAGTCTTCATTAAGGAGGAGCAAAACAGGAGCTTAAGTTGGTCTAATAACAGCCATTGAATTGTTAGTAAACCATAAAAAGATATGGTTCTAATTTCTCTCAAAGACCAGGCCCTAATTAACAATTTCTGCTCAACCAGCTGTCTGAGTATAGCTCTGTATTTACAATTTGGGATGCTGGAACCCAGCATGTCTCAGCTTTCATGATAGGTTGGCCTCCCCCTGCATAATGAAGCCGGATCAAAGAGAAGTGCAGACGGCAGAGGGAAGCCTACAGATGTCACACTCACACGCCGCAGTTTTCCTCTGAAGGGCCTTCAAGTTGTTTAATTAATGTGTAATAATACTGAATCGAAATCATATTCTCCTTATAATATGCGCTGATATCATTTAGAGGTGTTTCATGTTGTGTGGTGTAAAAAAAAAAAAAAAAAAGTTTTTTTTTTTCTAAAATGACTCTGCGTGTGTTCACTTAGCCACCGTGACTCATGTTTATGCATTGAGGCGATCTCAACGTCAGACAGGGAAGCAGCTTATTTACATGAAGAAGCAGTGTCTACCAAAACCTGCCCCACACGTCAGGCATGAAATAGCCATTCGGCCCGGAGGAGCCAGAGACGGAGCAGCTTCCTGCAGTCATGATATTAAAGAGCACATTTTAATTGGTTTGGAACAATATATTCAATATTATTTATCCTATATCAACTTTCCGAGGAATCCTTGGCTAATTAAATGATCATATCACGTCATCATTTCCATGGTAATACTGTCCAAATGAATGGTTCCAAGCCAACTGTCATTAACAGGAGACATTTTTTTTACACTTTTCCCGAGGAGGGATATTAGCCGTGACGCCTCGCTTTCCACCTCTGAGCCACCAGTGGATGTAGCGATGGCGTTGGACCTGCCAAAGGCACCGATGCAATTGCGGAACAGCTTATCTAAAATGGACTCGGAATAAAAAAATAAAAAATAAGTAAACATAACTGCGTGAGCTGCAAGTACTTGCATTTTTGCTGCTCCGTTTATTGTAATAATTAATAACTGAATACATGATATTAAAAGTTTAACCAAATAAATCAACCAAATTTCATTTATAAACCCCAAACTCATAAATCCCATTTGACCTCAAAGGGCGTTACCCTCTGGACGCGATGCGCCACCTCTGAAGCGGTGCTGACTACGTTGTGTTTTACCGGTGTCGTTTTCTGTTGCAAGTGGTCAAATAAAAAAAAAAAAAAAATCACAATAAATTCTGTGACACCACTCAGCATATTACTATACGTTCACTTATGTATCTGAATAAAATCGTATCTCAGGGCCTCCGGTGGTTCCCGCCCATAAATTATCAATGTAATTTCGTGAAACTGATGAGACTGACAATCAATTAGCAAGAGCTAATAGCAGCATAGAAATGCTGAATACATTCCCATGTTTCTGTGTTTTGATAGTTTAGAAACTATAATAGCGACATGTTCTCCACCCAAGAACGCTGACGTCTCCAGAAGAGGTCAATTGCTCTGCTACTTCGGCCGACTTTGACACAGCTGAGCTATTGGATTGTTGTGGAATTCTGAAATCCTCACTCGTAATCCTCAGGGCAGCCTCACAAATCCTCAGCAGATTGTCTTGTTAAACAGGAAGACAAAATATGGGTTGGAAAAAAAAGGGGGGGGGGGTGTTATACAACAAATGCCCCTGATACCACTAGTCTTAGACCCCCGGTCCACCGTGGTTTCCCTTTAAACTCCGGAGTTTCTCCTCCTTTGTTATAAAGCCCAAGCCCAAGAAACACAATGGAATGGAATAAAGAGCACATTTAAGTTCTCTTGAATTCTCTCAGATGATGCAATCACACCTGTCGACTGTAACACCCCCACCAGCGGCGTGGATGTCAAGCCCACGAATCAGCTGTCAGAACAATGTATTAGTGAATCACAGGCAAACTTCAGGAGAATCCTAATAGATCAGTGTCACGGAGTGGGGACTCTCATTACACACACATCATGATCACGAGGCCAATCAATTCCTTCATTTGGGTCACTTTGTGATTCAATCAGTCCATCAGTTCTGGTGTCCGCACGCCTAATCATCTGTGTGAGGGAGAAGATTTAAGTAAAGATGAGTAAGATGTAGCAGCTGCTTCGACTGAAAATTCCTATAATAGTCACTGTCTTCAAACAGACTCCCGTTTCTTCATAAAATCATGCAGCAGCCTTTGGTTGGAGAACTTCAAAGAGCATCAGAGAAAGTCTGACAGCATCAGAGCAGGTGAGGCTCTTTGGTGAGGAGCAGAATTCTCCTGAGGAATCGCTGCATTAAAGATGGAGAACGGTTCCTAAGAGATTGTTGATATTCCAGCTCAACAACCAAACAAACCTCCCACCTTCCCCCTTCAGGATTCTTCAGAAGCCCCTCCCCCTCAAAGGCCAGGTGCGCTCCGAAACAAAGCAACAACGCTAACAAATGGGCTTCTTGACCCAATTATTAACGCATCATCAGCTCCGACCTCCTTAATGATGAGAATGTAACAGTAGTAGATGTGTAAGTGGGTATTTCAGGAAACAATTTTCCATAAGCTTAAGCAATATGTTTATGTAGCTCTCCGACAATAGCAACACGTGGAATTTTCTCTGTCAGGAATCCCTGTTTTTTTCTCCCTCGGGATTAACATGCAGTTTTAAGGAAATGATGACCTATGTAGGAAACCTCCATGTTGGAAAAGACACAAAATATAAAGATAAAAATAACATTGCCCAAGAAAAAAATACACCATGAAGGAATACTTTAACAGATGCCCCTTTGCCACAGTTTTGTCAGACGGCCCCAGTTGTTTCAGTGTGTGCTAGCAAAGCCAAGCTTACGCTCTTTTTTTTCACTTCAGTGGCTGATACATTTTCTAAAATTAACATTTAATTTGAGTTTGTACAGAATAAGCCATATTGTGTACATCTTTCTTGCACCCAATTACATTACGAATTATGCAGCGCTAACGGTGACACAAACATTTACCAAATGTGCTAATGTTGGACAAGCTAGCTAGCCTTCAGCAGATCAGCTAGCACGGCTGTTGATACCGGCCCTGTTATTTTCGTGAAAGGTGTCACTCGTTGGCCGTTTGTAGACGGCAATATTAAAAAGGGTAGTAGCACATAGTACTCAAGTTTCAGCAGTACTTGTGAATATTCAACACTTTAATTCACTCAAGGATTGAGCCATGAGACGAAACCTTGGCTGCTAAGAGTGAATGTATGTACTGTGTTGAAATGAAATCTGTATATGTTCATTTCTGCTACACATTACTTTTAAAGTATTTGGTGTTCTTGTATGAAGAGTAAAATCCGAATTCTATGGTGACCGATTTGAATCCTGAAACAATTATGCAGTATGAGAAGTCTCCTCATACAACTGGGTGCCAAAAACACAGCAGACTTTCGGGAGATAAGCAGTGCTCATAATAAATCATACAACAAGACAGATAAGCAGAACAACTTCTTGTTCTTTTATCACATATACATCCACATGCACACAGACTCCCTTATCACTCTCCTCATTCAGGACTCCATCAGCCTCCCTATGTCACTCTATCTCTGCCAGTGACCTTCTCCTCCTCTACATTTCAGAGTCAGTCCAGATACCCAGCAATCATTACTGAGCATCAGAGGCTCAATACCCAGCCTCCGGCTGTCCTGATGTAACTTCGAATCAACTGCAAGACTTTTAAACTGGATTCATTGAAGTAGAAACACATTCCAGACTCCAGAATGCCAACTCCTCTGCAACAAAGGACACAAATGCTCCAAAACAGTCTTTGTCTGCCGCAAGAGAGCTGAGATAATTTGAGCGAGTACAAGACATGAGGCTAATCATCTGTCTCACCGCACACTGCGACCCCTGATGTCTTCAGAGGATCTTCAAACAAACAGTCTGTGTATTTAGAGGCCCAAAACTGATGCGTCTTCCGGCAGTTGTCAGTTTTCCAGAGGGCTTGTCATTCATTAGCCGCTGGGCAAGAGAAATTTGTCAAACACATCCTGAAAATATGTCACAGTAGTTCAGGGAAACACAGAGACAACAGCTTGTGGATTCTTGAGGAAGAAGAGAAATGTTACTTGGCAGGAGTCACAGTGGGACTGGACATGATGTCAAGTTTTACACGACAGGTGGAAGTTTAATTCGGCCATTCTGAGGAGGCAAAGCTGCACTCTACTGTTAAAAATGTTACTCCTGTAGATTTACATAAGACGATAAATCACAGGGAATTGTCTTTCTAATCCTGCCTAAATTTAGACAGAGAATCTGCCGTTTTAGATTTTGAACACCTCTCAACATTTTTGCATCAGGTTTTCAAGGCCTCATCAACAGAGCTACAGCTGTCTGCTCTATTCTGCAGCTTCAGATTCAAGTGCATAACTCTGAAGCTCTGACCTGCCTAATGAATAAAGAGGCACATTTGTGTTGCCTTTTTTTTGGGGGGGGGGCAGATTCTGTGCTGTTGTAAGAATAGCATCATCCTCTTCAAGCATTTCTTACATAATCAACTTAGGGTTTTAGCCTCCATTGGGTTGTTTTACTTGCAAACACAATATATCTCCACAAAAACAGATTGCAGCAGCTTCTGTCATTATCGAAATACTTTGAAACCAAAAAATGCAACAAAATCACAACTACAGGGTCAGTTTGACTAAATTGCAAACAAAAAAGCAACGACTAAGTTTACCATTTTGAGACCAGCAGGACTAATATGGGAACACATATTTTTGTTTTCTGCCCGACAACAAGCAACTATAACAGCTGACTGTTGCTATAACAAGTATGTCTTTTCAGACACAGTTTACTTGAAGATCAAATGAAGACAAAAATAACTAAAAAAATAATAATAATAACTCAACATCTCAGCTAGATATTGAGAGCTAAACACTAAAAAGACGTTTATTAGCTCTGTTGTCCTGATCCTCGCTTTCATAAGCTCCCCTAATTTGGCTGAAATCCTTCAAACACTGGCCAGGATGTGACATTTTTTTTATGCAAAATTTCCAAAAGTAAAAATAAATTAATACATGGAAAGTTGTGTAAAATGTTCACTTTCAATCGTAGATAACTTACATCCTCTCAAGAAAAAAGTTTTGGACCGTTAGAGGATTTAGACAATGAAATACATTTTCAATGAGGCAGACTTGCGTTCAGCTCGATTGATGAGCTGCTCCCTCATTTTTGCCGTCTTTTTCCCTCTTATAATTGTATCGTCTGACACAATCAGCGACAGGAAATTAGAAAATATCCTTACAGCGACACACAAGCTCCCGAAAACCCTCACCTGATTGTTTCGCACAATCACTTTAGCCCGCCAAACATGCAACGAGGTCGCTAAATAGGATCCTATTTAGATACATTATCTCAAAAGTTTGGTGATGACGGCATTAGTGTCAGAAAATTCACCAGAAGGGATGTGAATTATGCTGCGGACGCTCCGTGCAGATAATCCTATGATCTCCAGGCAGTTTTTCTTCTTCTGCCATCAAGTCTTTTGTGACATCGTTCACAAAAAAGGGAACAAAGCAGCTCCAAACTGTCCCGTTAATTGGGCTATTCATTAATTTGGAGATTATTCAAGATAGCGAACAAGTGCCAACCAAACCATCTGTAACTCCAAATGACTCCAATTATGAATGCGATAGAAAATTGAGAGAAAATCAAGGTGTCTCTTTGTAGTGAGAGTAAAAGTATCTATTTTCCAGTGAGTGCTATGGACAGATTAGGAGCTCTGAGGGCTTTGTGGTGGTTAATCCCACTCCATGGAGTCTTTGACTGAGAACACTTTATCATTAGATGTCATCAGAGTAGAGAGACAAGCCTGCGTCTCATAACAAAAGGATCCATAAAAATAGCTTTATCTTACTGAGCGACTATTAGCATATTGATTTGTGTGACAACATTTTGATATCTGGTTTTGTACTTGTGATTATAAATACATGACCACAAAAGGCAAAAGAAAAATATGCTGTTGATTCGGTTGATGGTAACATTTTGGCACTTTAATCTGACCTTTGATGTCAGAGATAAAGAGACACAGAGAGAGGAGGGAGCGAGCTGCAAACGGCCCAGGTTGGATTCCAGTGCAGGCCTTGATGTGAGGTACATGCTCTAGCTCGTGAGCTACTAAACAGTCCGGAGCTATTAAACATAATTAGACAGATGGGAAATCGGCACTCTTCCCATTAGGTACACATTTGTCTTTTTTTTTTTTTTTTTTTTTAAACCACAACAACCTAAAGGTCAACATAGCCTTTTAAACTGGGTGTAATTAAGGCTGTAGCCTACAGCGTGGGTGCATGTAGCTGCACACCTTATAGCATAGCTTGACGTGCACCCTCATATTTCCTCCTACACACTCATCTCCACCTCCTGCTCGGATCAGAGTTGTTTGCAGTGTTGTACTGTATGTATTTCAGTCAATGTAACGATTCAGTATTTGTTAGTTACAGATTAAAAAAAAAAAAGCATTGCTTCATTCCCCCCAGCATTCTTTGACGTACAGTAAAAACTCAAAGAAGCCCCATCGCCAACTAGTGCTTTGGTGGTGTAAATGCAGGGGGACACAATGTCACGCCTGCAGACGTACGAGTGCTCATGGGGGCCGAGGGTTACTGCTTAGGCTCGGGCGATGGCGTAGACCCAGGGCACAAGCAAAAATCTACCTGTAGCTCTAAGATGTGGAGGTCACGAGGTGAAAATGCCGTAAAACAACTGAACATTATTAGGTTTCCTTTGTCAAAAATCCGACGTCATGATCAGAAAGTTTTGAACAAAAGAATAACAATGATAATAACAGTAAATATCGATCAGTGGAGTCGAGAGTCAAAGTTGTACAAAAAGATTGCCTTTTTTTAAATACACAAACAGAGGCCTCCTACCAAGTACTTGATATATAATACGTATGTGTACTAACTACTGTATCTACATTCAAACCCACCGCATCAGCAACCTCCTCCGTGTTATCCTGCAGCTCCTTCTCCCTCAGCTTTACAATCGGTGCCTGCATGCCTTGTGATGGCATACATAGTGGGTTCATCAATCCTTACTGGGCGGACTGGCTCTGGGAGAACGGGAACAGGATGGTGGGGGTTGGGGGGCGGGTGCGGTGGAGGGATGGCTAGATGTCCTTGTTCAGGAGAACCCAGTTACACACACAAACACACACCCTCCAAACCTCTGGCACTCAGCAGTCTTGGAAGCAGATTGCAGAGCAGGAGTCTTCAGTCTGCTGCAAATCATGTCACACCACAACAGAAATAAATGATTCGTCGCCTGAACCAATGAGGCTGCAAGTTCATCGTCCCCAAGAGAATGCACGCCTCGGGGGGGCTGAGCGACCTGGATCATAGTAGTATAAACACTCTGTCATGGAAAAGAGTCCACACAACCGCACAACAGGAGCCGGTTTCTACACTTCAACATCTCAAGTTCCTCAGTTTGGGGTTTGTTCTTGTTTTGTTTTGTTTTTTTGAGCTGATACGAAAGGACAGATTGTGAGATTGCAAACTGCTTCATTACTGCCCGGAGACAAAGAAGGTGGCGAATGCGCATCTCAAAATTATTAGAGCAGCGGGGTCGTTGAAAAGTTAATCCTCACTCATTAAAACGAATCAGGCAGTGAAATCTCTCAAAATAAGCTGTCAAAATACACCATTTGATTTATGAGATTAATATCTTGAATAATCAGTTTACACGAGTGAAAGAGCAACCTCTTCCCTTCTACACCACCAAAGTCAAATAACATCCAGTTCGTCAAAGGGGTCGTGTCAGAATATGTAACGGGAGTACTTCACTAAAGGTCAAGGGAAACCTGAGATCCAAATACACGACTGCAATATTGAGACGGCGATCCTATTTGGATTTTCTTAAACACAAGTAAACATCGCTGTAAACAACGTTACCATACTGGCACTTCTCATGCTGAGCCACATCAGACTTGTTAAACATGCCACAGGAGTTCATAAAAGAGTTCATGTACTGGGCAAATACTGTAATTCAATATAACCTGGTGATCATCATTACCGCAGCCGGACGGAGTGAATAAGCAGAGCAGGAACAAGAAATCACCTTTTAATTTACGACGGACAGAACAGAGCTCCGAAGGCACCGCCCACTTTTTCAATAACTCAGGAAATGAATGTTCTGGTTAGTTGTTTTTTTTTTTAACTGAGGAGTTTAAGCCTGGAACCTATAAACTAATGACCGCCAGATGAATTGTGACCACAAAATTAAACCTGCGATGATAAATCAATGAGCTGATTAGTCAATTAATTAACAGCTGAAGATGAGTTAATCAAGATGATCGATGAAGAGCTTGGGTTTGGACAGAATAAGAAATTTTTGGAGTCTCGATGTTCTCCCTGTTCCTGCGTGGGTTCTCTCTGGTACTCCAGCTTCCTCCCACAGTCCAAAGACATCAAGAGGGGACGAGGCTGATTGATACTCTAAATTGACCGTAGGTGTGACTGTGACTGTGAATGGTTGTCTGTCTCTATGTGTTGGTCCTGTGATGGACTGGTGACCCGTCCTGGGTGAACCCCACCTCTCAACTGAAGGCTGCTGGGATAGGCTCCACCCCACACCCCTCCTCCACCCTTAACAGGCTAAGCGGTAGCAAATGGAACAATTCAGTACTTCATCCTGAAACTAATCAGCAGATTAATCGATGATGGAGATATTTGTCCGTTGCAGCCTGACTCATTATTTCATTTGGAAAAAATAAAAATAAACACTGTAAACAAATGGAAAAAAAAAAGGGTACAAGACTGCATAGCAAACGGACATTGGCTGTTATGTACAGTGTAGGATTGTGGGTAGCGCAGTATTTGTACTTATCGGGGAGATCAGAAATAAAAAATACTTATCTAAAACGAGGTTGATATCATAAAAGCAGGAGCAGATACCAGAGTTTCACAACCTGGTCGCTCAGGCGAGTCGACCTCAGACGTTACGACACTGCGGCTCGTCGTTTACAGCAGAGTTTCACAACCAGAACCTCGCTGTTGAACTCCGAAAGATTTTCTGTCACGTGGTTTTGTTTTGTTTTTCAAAATTTGGGGTCGATGAATTCCTTTGGAAAAAAACAAATGCAATTCAGACATGAACTTGTATCGAATTTAATTACATTTTATCACAGCAGTGATAGTCACACCCATTCAGAGACAATCATCTTTCTCCCGTCTCCACGTTAAAAGCGTCATCTTCACGCTGCGCCTCCAGCACAGTTCATTTTCCTTCTATTTGACCAAGAGCAGGGTGTCGCCACTAATGATAGTTAACACACAGACATCAGGCGTGCTTTTTTAAAATGCAGTTACCATGGAAACCCTAGCCTAACATCATCTGTCAAGCATATCAAAATAAGACAAAGAAAAAAGGGGGAAAAAACAGAGAGAAACAGCCTGTAGGCATTATTTTGGTAGCTGACACACTTTTGAGATGGAGGGAGAGGTGAGCCATCTCACAGAACTGCGCCGAAGAAAGTGACAGGTCACGTAGAGGAGGTGGAGACCAACAGTTTAACGAGTGATGTCAGCTTCCACTTGGCAAAACAAAGTTTTTCATCAGAACGAGAGGTTGTTAAAATGTGGAATCTTTTGTTTGTGTGTCAGTGAGCAGAATCAGCACGGTGAAACTTTGGTGGGTTGTTGACAAGTCCAGTCAGATCATTCAGGGGCCAGTATGCAACAGCTGATGTAAAATTTTATAAATATAGACGGTCGTTAAAGTGGTGTTGTCACGATACTGGATTTCACACTTCGATTGAAGAATACTGTTATTCCATTCGATTTTCGATACTACGCAACCACTCAGAATTTAGTGCAAAAATGTTTTTTTTATTTGAAGAAAAACAGAGAACTTTGTTCTTGAGGTAGAGAACTTTTTCAGCTAGCTAGCGCTCGCTAACAAGACAACACATTAACGTAAACACTGATAGATGTGATAACTCTAGGCAACACATACTTCAAGCTATACTGTTACCAACCTCTTTGAATTCCTTACACAGGTCCGGCTGTCTGTCTTGAAGGTGCTTTGCTAAATTCGTTGTGTTCGCTCCTTTTGTCGGCACAGCTCTGCTGCATCTCTTGCATATCGACTTGCTACTGTCCTTTGGCTTTCCTTTTTCATCCAACTCAAATCCAAATAACCTCCGAACAGCACTTCTGCTGTTCTGTTTATTTATTAAAACTGGTTGCAAAGGTCCTTCAGATGCCATCTCATGACAGTTTACACACGTAGAGCGACGACACTAAAAAAAATACAGCCAGCAGTGTTTGTGTGTGCGAGGCAGGAGGGGAGGGGCTGCTTTACGATGGCTCGCTCCCCAGGGCAGCGCTCTGTGTGTTTGTGTGTGTGTGTGTGTGTGTGTGTTGGCCGCGGCGGCGCATGTGTAAACCAAGGAGGCACGTAGAGTATCGATACATCTACACAATGGATTTACCGTTTTTATTTTTCAAAATCGATATTTAATCGATAAATCGATATTTTTGACAACACTACGTCAAAGTCAAAGCTCCACCCCTCTTTGAGATTCTACCTGATTCCCTACAACACCGTCACACTGCTGAAAATGTTCAGGAAAGTTTCAAATCTTCAAATGTAGGACATAACCGTTTACTATTAAACAACATAGACGCATCAGTATGACGCCAAACTGTGAGGCTGATTTCAACCAACCTTGGTGGAGGGTTTAACAAGGACCCAGGCAGAACCTGTTCGACTTTTTTGCACACATCAGTCATAGCGCCACCTGGTGGCAAGAGAAGCCGGTGAAGTTTTTGTTTGAGCTGTGTTACCATGGCGTTGCAGCCAATCTTGATACTCCGCCAAGAAGCACAAAACTGTTGTTTGGTCTTTTCTAAACCCCGCACACTTGTCGAGAGTCTCGGGCTGAAAACTTGTACGAACTGAACTCAAGTCACAGTCGTGGCGCCGCTGAGTAGCAGCGGGAAGTTTAATGTAACAAACATCAATTGAAATACATCAAAACGATGCTTTTGTTTTCATCTGATGGACAGCAACATGACACATGTGATCTAGCGCCACCTAGTGAATGCTGCAAGTGATATTTATGCTTTATTAGAGCCCTTGAATGAAAATGCCAGGGGCTGAAAGTTTACCCCGGTGGGGCGGAGCGGAGCGGGTTTGTGCTCTGTGGGTCCTAGTCCATGTATTCTGATCTCCCGTCCAACAATGATCTCAACCCTCCTCATGTCAACACTCTCTCAACCCAAACTTGTCACCACAGCTTTTCAAGTGTGTCGAAATAGCTTTGCTTTTTTAATCACCTCAGGTGAAATGAAGGCGTTGAACAACAGGATCAGTCATGACACCAGCTTTTATCCCAGCACCCACCACAGTAGAGACTCAAACACCGTCGTCCGTCTGCATTTGATTTGTGGTTTTGTTGTGATGATGCCAGTAGAATTAATCTGAGTCAGGGCGAGTTACCAGTCGTAACTGTAATACAATGTCAGGGAAGAGATCGCGAGAAAATTAAAGGTCTTACCGGGTTCACCACTGTATCCTCCAAAACATCATTTGTTATGATGCTGCAAAAAGTGACACTTTATTACCTGCTGTTATCTTTAATATACCTTTGAAAGCTCCTGTCATGACTGAGCTCCGTGTGTTTATCTTGTGGAGAATTCCAATTTGCCTGTGAACACACCACTGGCCCCACATCAATGAACTATTACAAATCGATCAAAGGATGCCTTGAAATAGGACTCAGGGGAAAATAGTACCCGAGTGCGCTCCCTTTACATGAGAAGGCACGCTGTATTTATGTGCACATGAAAATCTGCACTCTGCAGTTGCACACCCTGACCTTTAACCTTGGCATGTGCGTTGGTAACAGATTGCTTAGAGATCACACACTGACCAGAAAGAGTGAGCATCCACCTTATAACCTTGTCTTTGCTTAAAGAGAGGGAAAAGCGGGAGGGAAAAAGAGGAGGAACGCGCCGCGTAATCGCTGTTACCTGGAGTAACATTCACCCGTGAAACATCGTAGGTATTCAATACTTCCTCCTGTAGGTTTTTAACACAACATCCACCCACGCAAAGAGTCTTTGCCCTTTAACAATCGAAGGAGCGTAACAGAGCAGTCACACCTATGTAATGCACACTGGGCGGGCTGAAAGTGGAGCAGATGAGAGAGAAGGAAAATGAGTCAGGAGGCTGCACGAAGGGACGGACCAACAGATGGATGGATTGTAGATCTAATTTGCCCCCTCCTTGTCTTGTCAGATTCAAGGGGCCGGGAGTTTGTGTTGCCTGTGGTGTCGCTGCTCTTTCTGTTCCCAGAGACACAATAAACAGAGAGATATAATGTAACTTTACAGTCGGACTCGTCTGAGGGTGTCCTAGCACAATTCTGTAAAATATATCTATATCTATAGATAAAGATATATATAGATATAGATATATAGATATCCAATGGGAAGCAACTGCTTGAATTGGGACACCGCTGCCTCAAATTTGGCCACTTTTTTTTAATTTGTAGGCTTCTCAGAAAATGCTGCTCCATTAACATAAGTTGTCTGGTATTTTAGGAATAAATTATCCAGCACAAAGGTTTATATTGAACTTTTACAAAGCAAATTAGCCTGAAAGAGGTTTACTATTTGATTGTGGAGTTAGAATACAATTATATAATTTAGAGTTGCAGCTCTTAAGATGTAGACTATTAAAGCCCCCTTGCAGAGATACTCAATGCAAGTTTACACGCAGGTGATTTCCTACAGCAATTACCTAATTAACTATTGATCAAAGTCCCTTTCCTGTGTTTCTATTTCAGGCAAAGAATGTCCTCCATCGTCTCAACTTTCTACAGATTTCCCTCATCAACGGTCCACTTTCTCCCAATCCAATTCACACATTTCATCTATGAGACCTTCCGATGGCCGAGGCACCCACGCCTGCCCCCTCTGCCACACCCGCGACAATACACACCATCTCCAATTAGCTCATTATCTTCAGCATCAGCGGTTAATAGCCCACAGCTCCACGCAAAGAAACCGAGCCTCTCCAACGCACTCGCATGTCCTAGAATAGGTTGGCACCGGTGGGCTGTACAGTAACGATGCAGATGGAGATCCGGGGAGACGATAAGAAAGGTGCACCTGCCTGCTGGGCCTTGATACGCGTGAATAAAGGGTGCCCTGATTCCGCGCAGCGTCTTTCACCATGTTAGTGTGAGCAGAGCGAAGTGGCAACACCCTCCGTCCATGACACTGGAGGGACAAAGCGGGGTCTTCGCAGAGCTCGGTTTCCTGCCAGGCGATGCCGCTATGAGGAGGATGCTTCCCGGCGAATGCTTACAATGTCATTTCGTAACAACCGGCGAACGCGCCATGCACCTGTTCCGCTGTCACCGGAGAAACAAATCAAAAGCCTACCTGTCGTGTCAGGTCCCGGTGTTAAGCTTCAATCCCTGCCGGTTCTGCTCAGGAGACGGACGCCGCCTCCGCCCCGGAGCGCCTTTGCTCTGCCGCGGGAGATGCAGCCCTGCAGGCTGGGCAGCAGACGCCGACGAGGATGGCTCGCTTTCGGAGGGGACGAGGAGGAGAGGGGCGTTTTCACGGTGTAAACAGGGGAACTCCTTACGTCGTGCGTGAAATGTGAGGACCGCTGTGCTTGTGACACGCAGCGTCTCACCACTTGCTTAACCTTCCACTCAGGTCATCTTCCCACCTCGGAAGTAACAGGAGGCAGGTTCGACGTACAGAAGATGCTCCAAAATGCCCGCTACAGGATCTTGAAGCTATGAGTAATCGCACTTATTGCAGTGCAACTGATTTTAATGAGTTAAATATGTTTAAGTTATTTGATAGATCCTGGATTTTTTCTCTTTAACATCTGATAGATCATTTTCTGCAGTTGTACGTTTTAATTCAAATTTAGCTTTCTTATTTAAGTTGCTGACTTGAGCCTAGTTCATAAGTCACACTTCCCCCAGCCTCTATTTCCTAAACCTACCCCAACATGAAAACCATTCATAAACAAATGAATTATTTACTAAACACAGGAAATACATGAATTAACCTGTAAGTAAACTTAAACTGGTCGTAATGTCACGTCTTGTGACGCATTACCTCATAAGGATCCACTACATTGCCCAAAAAGGAGGTTGGAACACACGGAATACATTTTTTGATGGTTAGAATGAAATCATAGACGTTTTATTAAACTTTTGTTCATCTTTGGTGATCAGAAAGGACCGCCCCTCAAACAGGACTCAGTGAGAGTTTCAATAGTGCATGACAATGAGTTGGGGGACTGTTCCGTTCATGGCAAACCCCCACAGAAACCCCATCTGTTGGAAACCCTCTCAAACAGTCACATTATTCTAAGGTGTGTACCAAAAACAAAAAACAAAAAACCTGGACCTGGTCTCAAACAAAAGTCCTCATTCTCCTCTGATACCAGAGGTGGCGCGTCCGCCTGTGTTTGTAGCAGCACTCTTTTTCAAGACATTGGAGGTCATAGAATGCTGATAAAAATGTTGTTTAGAGTGAGAAAAAAAGGTTTTTCTTGTATCAAGCTATTCTCCAATTTCCTTCATTATTGTGAAACGCCAAATGTCGTGTATGACTAATATTCACACCTGCAACCCAAAAAAGGATTGCAAATGTTTCATGTTGATATTTTCAAGTTAGGCAAAGATTTTTTTTATTTATATAAACAGCATCACTTATCTTTAAACCTATCTTTTAAATGCGGGTGGATATCATGCAGCCCTAAGAGCTGTTGCGACGGGGCTCATCTCTCGCACTCCTGCTCGTATGGTTGTGGTTTTACAGTGGTCTGGTCTCCGGCTCAGAACCAGAGCTCTGCTTCCCTCTGTTCCTCAGCGTCAGCAGTAAAGGTAAGGCAGTCCAGCGTTGCCTGCCAGACCGGCCACATCATTCCTTTTCCCCCTGCTGTGACGCCAGCAATCGCACGGCAGGCCACTGTCGGTTCTGTGCTTGTCTACGGAGGGCCTCTACTGTTGAGTGGTGGCCTCACGGTGCTCTGGGTTGGACATCACGATGGCGACGACTGGACTGACAGCCTGGACACTTTGTCCAAGACTGAGCTGAAACTCCTCGAGTTTTATATTCATTTTGGAGATCCTCCAACCGTGCATTTCTGCTTTAATCCCAATACCTGCTGCTGGGAGCTTTCCTTCATCTATCCAGACATGTTTGGATGGTGGAGAGGCCTGGTGATCCTGCCTCTGCTCACAGCCTTGGTGAACACCTCAAGCAAATGTTCCCTTCTGTAGGAACTGCATGGAGGGAATGTTCACGGCCCACAGGAAAACAGAGCTCCAGTGACCCATTTTTTCACTTCACACCACAGTAGAACTGAAACCATGTTTTTTTTTTTTTTCCAGCTGTCCTACTGGCTTCCATCTTGCTTCCAAAGGAAAGTTTTGGGCAGATGGAGGTCTGTATATTCTCATTCTGGCCGCAGCCCAAACAACAAAGTTCTGCCCTTTGCTGTCCCCCTCGTACACTTGGGTCTGTCTGTCCCCTGGAATGAGCCACAGACATTGGAGAAGCTGTGGCTGCCTGCCCAGGTCTCACCACAGTTGTGCTCAGGATGATGGTGTGACAGTCAGTAATAGCTGGCTTCACATCGGCAGCTTCCTCCTCGGACTCAGATCGCCCCGAGGCCAATCACTTCCTCTGCAGAGCTTCATGTCACTTTCACTCTTGCCTCTGCTGAGCTTCCGCACACATTCGCAGCGCTGGCACAGCCCGGTCACTCCCACATACCTTCATATGAGATGAATCCTCACATGAAGTGTGTATTTCTAACGTTAACAAATATTCACCCACCACCCACAGGCGGCGCAGGTAAGTGGGGGAGATATTTGAACACAGTCACATGACCCACATATTCCCTGTGTTGGCACAATCATGTATTTGCAGCACCTGGGCGCCGTTTCGAAATGGCTTTTCCTCTTAGCTGTCTTGAACCGTCACAACCATGTAGTTATTCCATTGGTACTCCTCAGGTTTTATAAACGGGGATGGATTTGTCTCCCACAGAGCGCACCACGGTTCCCCGCAACCTCAGGAGGCGATCCACCATTCTCTCTGCAAATGTGGTTTCTATAAATAATGTGCACATAGCCAGAGCAAGCTGTTTGCCACTTTATTTTTCTCCTTAACTTACTTGTCAATGCAGAGCTCTCCTGACGTTTCCCCTGGTTCCTGATGACTTGATGATGTTTGTCCCAGCTGTGGGGCATCTTTGATTCTTTCTTCCTCCATCTGCTGGTGAAGCCACAGTGCAAGAGTCAGTTTGACAGGAATGGAACCGCTCACTCGGCAGGAGTCTGATCTTCATCCACGGCTCTCCTCTGGAGGACCGCAGTGACGAGCACCTTCAGCTCCAGCCAGACCCTCTTAAGTGTTTGAGACTCCCTTGACTCATTCAGTTTTATGTTTAGCAAACACCAGATCTCGCTTTAGTCAAGCTTGATGTTTAAATCCCAACTTTGGGAGACTGTGAAGAAATTACAAACCCTGGAGGAGGAAATGTCGTAGTGCCAATTCAGAAATGGAAGACCTGCTGCTTTTATAGCTGATGAGGTTTGTGTTTTAAAGGGTCTCAAGGACCTCCAGTGTTGGACCAGACTGCCGGGGGCTCACACATATATTTGTCTCTTGCATGTTGCAGAAATGTCCCTTTTCAGCATGAGAACACTCAACCTCATGTCACTAGTATCCGTACAGTTTCTGAAGGCTGAAAGCATCCCCATTCTCCAGTGGCTCCTTGTTCACCAGACTCGTCCTCTACTGAGCATCTGTGGGACATTCTGGGTACAATAGTGTGTCCCTGTCCCTGGGAAATACCTGTGAACTCTCCGCGCTCTTGTGGAGGAAGAATCCTCCGCAAGTCTTGGTCCATAATCTGATTCATTTTATGCGAAAGAGAAATGAAATGTGGTTACACTGTTGAAAGCGATTGTTGTTGGAATTTTAAAGGTATTTGCAGATTATCGATTTTATGTACCTGAATTATTTGGTTTCATTCTGTACACCACATGTCCTGCTCTTTTATTCTTATTTGATGTAAGTTCAGCAGATACCGCTGGAGGTTGCAGGCCACTGAGCATGTGAGGTTAGTTTGGAATATTTTATGGTTACTATTCACCCTCCGTTTTCCTGTGCTCGTAAAGTGTCGCTTGCATTTCATCGTAGTATCTCCAGACCTTCATCTGACATTACTCTCGTGAAGAACCGTGCCAGAGCACATCCTTAACGGGCAGCATTTAGTAAAGAGTGTCAGTATTCCCTGCATTGCGAGCAGCGTGCTGAATGGGTGATGTGGGTGATGTATTACACTGGTGACTCATAGGAACCTTGTGTGCTGAACATCCTCTTTTGCTTTCATGCACAAGTGTTCTGTTCAGATGCAAATATGCACACAGGAAAATTACTTCCTGTCACTCCACAGTGGGTTGCGAACAGAAAATGCACAAATTAGCATTAGCATTAGCATGACTTCATCGCCATATGGGGAAGGTTTGTGTAAACTAATGCCAGTGTTTCCCTAATTCTATAACTGAGTTGACAGAAATAATGCATGTATGAGCGCTACGGAGCCCCGGAGTGGCCATAGGGAGAAACACAATAGAGAAAAAATAGAGAAAAAGAATAAATCTCGCTCCCTCAAATTAGTTCTTTTGAGACCACAAGATATATAATAACCTGTGGGGAAAAAAAACTATAGAATAACAAAATGCACTGAACAAGATATATCTTGTGGCAACAAATTAATAAAAATGAGGGAACAAGTCACATCTTGTGGCCTCAAAAAGAAAAGGAATAAAGAAGAATTATGATAATAGTAATTTTACTCTGCTTCTTTGATTCAAAATTTTTGAAATTTGGCATTAAACACACACTCGAAATACAAAAAAAAAAAGGAAAGTAAATGAAGTCTGCAGAAGTTGCCTTACTTTTTACTTTACATATTTATATACAAAACACATAACATATTTGATACATATATATTCAACCAATAAATTGAATCGCAAAACAATTCACAAAAAATAAAAATAAGAAGTTATAGAAATTTCTTAAATAATATAATAACATGAATTATAATCTTTTTTTAATTCATCTGCTATTTTATATTTAATCATTTCCTTAATTTCCAGATTGAGCAATATATTCTTAATTAATTGTCACAACTATTGAACCGGTTTACCCTTCGACAGGCTTACATCTACTTTTTTTGTAGAATACATGACCAGACAGCATAACAAGCCACAGTTTAAGAAGTTCCTCCACAAGGTGGCAGTAATCTACCACCACACTCCTCACTACCACTGTAGCGTGTACTTGCTATTTATGTCCCCTTTCTTAGGCACAAACCTGCTTTCATTCAGCTCCCTGCACTTTAACTACGTAATTACACTCACAACTTCTAGTGGTTTCAGGTCATAACAAGAACCTGGCTTACATTCATGGATTTTGTTGTTCTGTCTCGCATTCACAGAACACCATAAATCTCTTAACTACTAGGAATGCATGCTGTCATATGCTCGTATTCCCAGACACAGACAGTAAATGCTTCTATGGGAATGAAAGGAATTGAATCTGTCTCCTCATATGATTTAGTGGATGTTGAAAATCTGACACACACAGCAATGCCAGGATGTCATACTGTATGTTGTGTGACTTGCTAAAAAGAGCTAGAAAAATATATACAGTTATGGGTCAGTGTTGTTGTAATTTTCCCTCAAAACAAATGGGAGGAGGGACACGGACATCTGGAGAAATCTTAGCCGTAGAAAACTGTGGTACATGCCGTGGTTTCAGTTAATCACGTCTTAAATCCTTCATGGTTCATTTTGTTTAATCCTTCCTCAATCAGGGGCCCATCAGAGAATTTAAACAACTGACAACTAGGGTTTGTACTCCTTTTTTTTTTCTAACAAGTTTTTTTGGCAGTTGATGACAGCTTCAGTATGCACAGTGCAAATTCAAGTCAAGAGTTCTGTCTGGATCAGGAAACTGGAGGTTAAAAAAAAAAACGTGTACTCCCGCCTGTTTGGAAATGTGCTGAAGTGTTTATGGAATAGCTAACTTCATCTAATACATACACAAACATAAGCCCCTGAAAACGATAAAAACCTTGGACGTAGGTTTTCTGAACAACGTGCACTGCGCATCTGACCTTGACCCTACAAGTCATCACTGGCACTCAAAAACTTAGCCAGACTTGTTACCTATACGGTCTGACATAAAAATCTGACCACACTGAAAAAGCTCATGTCTAAATTGTCAGATCAGATGGGGGTCATGGAAGTGAGCACACACTGAATAACTCATCTCTCCTGACCTCACAGGCGCATTCTTGTTGCCCCGTCTACACAACGCGCTGTGACATGACCCTGGGGTTGTCTGACAGGTATATGTTTCCTTTAAAGCTGTGGTCCTCCAAATTAGAGTTCAGTATACTGTCTAAATGATTTTGAAGCTTTAATTTAAACGTGAAATAGTTACATAATTTCACTTTGTTCTTAATGGATCCATCCATGTGGCGATGATGCCACAGAAATGCCTTTGAGCAGCACGCTGTCAGGCCGTGCAGCAGTTTGTTTACTTAGTCTCCTGTTCTCTGGAGGAACACCAACACTGCTGCTGCTGCCCCCCCCCCAGCTACTGTCAATCGAATGTGACATCGTCTTCCCCCTCCTCCTCCTCCTCCTCCTTCTGCAGGAGGAGCATTTCTAAATTCCCTTCATTGTAAGCTAAATATTTATTGCAAAGAGGAGTGATTATATGTGACTTCAGCTGGACATTAAGTTTACATTAAAAAAAATTTAAAAAGTCATCAATATTCACCATAAACCCAAAGAAACAAAATGCACGCGTTCAGTGACAACTGTACCTGAAAGTATACTCATAATAAAACTGAGCTTAGCCCTCAAGCTAACGTAGCGTGTTGGATATTTAGGGATCTTTTGCTTTTACCTGAGATGCATCCATCCATCCATCCATCCATCCATCCATCCACTTTCTATATCGCTTATCCGTTAAGGGTCACGGGGGGGCTGGAGCCTACCCCAGCTGACATTGGGTGAGACGTGCGGTTCACCCTGTCGGGTAGCTTGTCTGTCGGAGGGCCATCAGGAGCAATTAGGGGTTCAGTATCTTGCTAAGGGATACTTGGACATAGTCACCGGGGGAAGTGAGGATCGAACGAGCGACCCTTCAGTTGCTAGACGGTCGCTCTACCTCGGAGCCATCCCTCGATACATACAGAGAGAGAGAGAGAGCAAATATGTCCTGCCTGGGGACTTCAGTCCACCTTCATTTTGTTTGTTTTCAAACCAGAAACAAACTGGACAGGTCAGGCGATGTTGCATTGCATACTCAAGGCAAATTGTGATCTGTCATTTGGAGCTTTATTTTTAAAATTTGATTGATCAGCTTTGCAGATTCAAGCATTTTGTATTCTGTGGTCAGTGACAGCGAGGAGCCCTGACAGACCAGTTTCCTCTTAGAACGTTTGGTATAACTGAAAGGAACTTTGGTTTGGATGAAGGGAGGATGCTTTGGACCAGTGTCTGCACGGAGGTGCAGGTGGAGCCAGCTGGACGCACCAGCCCTGTAATGGAGATTGGACTCCTCCACTCTCCAAACAGGGTCCCTGCAGGATGAGATCCCTGAGGTTCCAAGGAGACGCCTTGTTCCTGGTCTATGCAGCAGGATGGGCTGAGGCAGGCCTGTATGGGCCTGGCAGCTGTGCCAGTGGTGGGACATGCCACGCTGGGAGCTAAGAACTGTTGCAGGAGCCAAGTAAGTGTGGTTAGAATATTAGTTTGTTGATGGGTAACAGCTGGGGTAATGAGGATGATTGGCAACATTTGGAACTTATCCATGTCCGAGTAAGGACAAGATGATGGCGGCAACCAGAATACAGGAGCATGATCTTGGTACTGAGTAGTGGATCAAAGTTGGTAGATAATGGATCCCTCACCATTAAAAGACTTAATTAACTTTGAATGACATTCTAATTTCTCCAGGATCAGATGTCTCTCATTAAAACATGGCCAACTTTTTTGCATGAAGAATGTCTCTCATTAATTCTGGAAAAACAAGGTAATTTTTCCAGGAGTTTTCCAATGAACGTTGCTTAACTTAATAATTTATATCACACACACACTTGGTGAAAAAGTTGAGGTTTCATGGCACTGTTCTAGTTTACCAAAGACCTTGTTTTTCCCTGTGACTCACACACACACACACACACACACACACACAAAACCCTACGCTGCATGTGCACGGCAGGTGTAGCTCATAAAAAGGTACATTCCGCAGCACATCCGCTCTGCCAGGGTTCAATACATCCATGTTCAATGTAGCCAGACATGTTTCAGGATGGTAAACAGCAGTGTGTGTGAGTGTGTGAGAGTTTGTGCGTGTGTGTGCGTGCGTGCGCGCTACATAAACATCTCTCGAGGCACCATCTGCATCAGCTCATCCAGTATTGTATTTGAAGTTAAATGGTCAAACAATCATCACATCATATGAATCTGTAAGAAAGTTTTGTCACCTTTAGATGAGAGTGGAAGCCAGAAATGATAAGATTGGAATGAAACAAGCTGTGCCGCTGTTTTGAAAACTCACAAGCAAGAAAACAGGAAAACGCTGATTTGTCTTTTAGTGTGTGTGTGTGTGTGTGTGTGTGTGTGTGTGTGTGTGTGTGTGTGTGTTTGTGCGCTCACCTGTGTTAAAGGGTGAAGAGCCAGTTTTGGGCGTTATCAAAACAGTCCTGCCATGTTTGAATCAGGTAGCAAGCTATAAATATTCATTGGAAGAAACCTGAACGCAGCATTAATTCAGACAGGCCTCAAAGTCAAGCTGGGCTCACATCCTTGCTATGTTGCTATGCTATCCCACCCACTTTCCTACTCATTTAATTGTAACTGGCATTCAAAGAGCCATATTTTACCACTTCATTCTGCTGCCATGTCCTTCTTCCTCTGCGTGCTGTCTTGCGCCCCACATCCACCTCACCTCCTTCTCTACCTGCTCTATCTGATTTCATCAGTGTCACTTCATTGTTGCTCACTCTGTTCTGCTCATGGAAGGGCAGGGAGGTCCCAGAACAGAGCCCTACCACTTAAACAGTGTGACATCAGTGCCATCTTGAAGACACTGAGATCTTGGTGGATATTTCTGCGCCTTACATGTTAATATTGTTTGTACAATTCTCATGAAGACAGCTGTTTCCTCCGGACACAACCTTCCTGTTTACCTGAGCATCCCCGGCGTAAGGTATGTAATGGAGCTAACAAATCCTTTTGATTGAAAGGGCCAGTGCCGCCAACGCTGACAGCTGGCCCCTGTGTGGCTTCACACCTGC
This sequence comes from Aulostomus chinensis, assembly GCF_037954235.1. Lineage (NCBI taxonomy): Eukaryota > Metazoa > Chordata > Actinopteri > Syngnathiformes > Aulostomidae > Aulostomus > Aulostomus chinensis. Next base: position 24,790,345 of record NC_141328.1, on the reverse strand, counting down.
TAAAGATGTTGTGTAATGTTAGCGGCCTGCCTGTGAGGAAGCGTGACTGGTCCTGCAAGGAAAGAACCAAACAGACCCTCAGATGAGCATCCGCATCATTCTCAGCATGACAACAGTTTTTTCAGGTGTGTGTCTCACGTGTTCATTAACTGATTTTCCACATTCTTCTCTATCATCTTTTACTTGTTTATCTTTAGAAATATGCATGGTGTCTTTTTTTCTAAATATCAAGCAATTTCTAATCAATATTCCCACTGATGCCCTGTCATTTTCTTTAGTTTTTAAAGTGATGGATATTTTAGTTAGGTAGTTCTCATTTGTTTTGTGGTTTGGTTTTTCAACTAGAAGCTTATGAATGTATAAGAATATAACCTGGTAGTTTCATCAGGCATAAACTCAATGGGCCTCGTGTGTGCTTCCACGGATTTAATATCAAATGTTTCCATAAAGTTATACAAGAACTTGGGAAGAGTGATCAATACTTTTGTTTTCCCATTTTTTATACGATAAACTTTATTTTCCTCATAGGGGAATTTTTCTTGGACATGAATGCTGCACGTATTAATGTCTCCTCCTTTAACAGCACAAGCTACATATGGACAAAATAACACTGACTGTACCAGGAAAGAATTCAGAGACTTGGTTTTGACCATTCACAACCTCAAACATGCAACAACTGACATGCTGGGAAGTATTAGAGATAATAAAAACAAGACAAAGTTCATAAGAAAAACGTTTTACTGTTAAATTATCACTTTAAAAGTTTTAGAGATTAGTTTTAGCCGGATTTCAGCTGCAGCAGTTTTAACTTTACACTGAATGCTTCTAAAACGCAATTTAACCTTAAAATGTAAAGGCAAAAATTATTGATCTCCTTGTGAATGATCCCTTTGTTCAGGTCTGATATTGCCAAGGTAATTGTCATCTAAACCCTCAACAAACATGACTTGACCCACCACAGATGAAATTCTGATATTTCATTACTTCTGGAAGATGAATGTCCACCTCACAGATGTCAAGTGAAGCTTTGTGTTTTTATTGGAGAGCACGAACCATATCGCTGCCTCTGGAGCTCCATATGCACCGACATCACCGCAGTAAAATCCAAACACATCCAAAAAAAGTTACTCAGCATCAATCAGCTGGGAATGCTGAAAACCACAGCCAATAAGCATGAGTCATTTCCCTGAATACTTGTTCAATTAAATAAAAACACAATGATGACCCACGTCTGGGTGAAAAAGCTCTGCACACCCACATGAAAGCACTAACGGAGGACAGTCTTACATTTCATTTGTAGAGAGGATATCATGGTGCGTATTAATGTCACTTTAACACCTAACAGATGGAAAATGATCCATTTTTACTCAATGACATATGCGTATGCAGGCCCAACCAGTTGGCGAATATATTCACTGCTATGGCAGGCAGTTGTTCAGCCTCAGCAGTGAATATTGTTGGTATGAATACCAATGCTTGGCTGCTTTTAATAGCATTAGTAAGTTAAGACTGAAATAATGGCAAAACAAAGAAGTGTCCTTAAGTTTGTACGAATAAGACTTCATGAGGTGGAGGGGGAAGAACAGTCACACTTAAACAATACACACTTTGAGTTAAAGCATCGGAAGACACACATCGCATGGTGATCACTGTTAGTGATGCGCCCGCTGAGGATGACATCCACAAGTCCTGAAGTTGTCCTCTTGGGGTTTCTTTAAAAAAAAAAAAAAAAAAAAAAGATGATTCAGCTGCCCGTCCAAGCTCAGCACAGCAGAGAAATGCTCACCATCCCCCATCAGTCAGAGGTGATTGGGGGTAAGGTGAGGTCACAGATCTCCACTGCTGGAGCTTCTCTGGTCAGAGTAATGTAGCTTGCTGTTCAGGGCCGGAGAACTGATCCCTCCAACGGGTGGAAATTGATTCTCATACCTGTTCTAATGCCGTGGAACAGGTTTGGAGAACAAAGATGGATCTGTTTGCTGGAGCAGACGATGCGCAACACTGAGCATGGTTCGCCATGAGTGCTTGAGATAATCCCCCATTCCAGTGTGGACGTCTTCTCTCACCCACGGTGATTTTACTCTCAGGCATCGTGTGCATTACCCGTGCTACCTGTCTGAAGTTTTATCTTACATGTTCTTGTCTTTGTCAACACCGACATGTCTTTATGAGAGAGCAGGGGTACACAGGTGCAGTTAGACAGCACAATCCTCCACCTCCTGTTGTTGGACCAGTGGCGGATGGCCTCTACAGTAAAAGACTGTCTGGGTGGAGTGTGTCTTTACTCTGCCCTTCTTTCTGTTTCTTGGGATCTACTTGTTTACTGTGAGGCAGGAGTGCCTCACTGAAACTTAATACTTTGTCTTGTGGGATTCTGTTTGATTTATGTGAAACGTGTTTGGCCGTAATATGACACTGAGAACTGACTATACAATTAATATGGCCCCTGTATGAAATGTGCTTTTAGTAACATATTGTAATTCCATATTTTACATCCAGAACTTGGATTTTTGTCCTCCAAGACTCAGTCCCAATGCTCCACTGGTATTTGGAACATGCTGTTCTCAGAACTGAGCTCCAGTCACACAGAGAATGTATACTGCAGGTGCAGACCTGAGCAGGAGCCCAACATAACACCCAGAACTTTATTTTCATCTGTTCAGAACCTGAAAGTAAAAACTGATATTTTCTTTAGCAGAGAATGATTCCGCAGCCTGCAATTCAGAGTCACGAGCAGTAACTCATCAAAGCCGTCCTCTCGCCAAACGAGCTTGTAGAAAGTGTTCTTCCCTGTTTCCACTGTGGTCTTACTTTTTCAAACAAACCATGTTTGATGCTGAATGCATTTGCTCAGCAACTCCATGATCTTATTGTTTACACCAGAAACCAGAAATCTGCTGAATGCCTGGAAAAGAAAGCCTTTTCACTTCAGTTTCACTTTTTGTACCTGTGTTGTTTGGAGCATGTTTTTGGTTATTTACAGAGTGGAGTGCAGAAGTAGGCATAATATTACAACTCAACAAACGTCTGGGGGGCAGGGACTCGCCTATAATCAATATGACGGCTGTCAGTCAAAGAGTAGAAGAAATCTTCTTCAATGATGGTGGTTATTCAGCGAGTCGAGTTAAGTCCCAAAAAACATTAAAAGCCATCTTTACACAGGGGCGGCACGGTGGTGCAGTGGTCAGCACTGTCGCCTCACAGCAAGAAGGTTCCAGGTTCCTCCCACGGTCCAAAGACATCAAGAGGGGACCAGGTTAATCCAGACTCTAAATTGACTGTAGGCGTGGTTGGGAGTGTGAATGGTTGTCTGTCTTTATGTGTTGGCCCTGCGATGGACTGGTGACCCAGAGTGAACCCCGCCTCTTGCCTGAAGGCTGTTGGGATAGGCTCCAGTCCCCTGGAACCCTTAGCAGCATAAGTGGTTGAAAATGAATGGATGGATCTTTACACATACAATGAAATTCAGCTGTTGAGTAACACTTTTTGTAAGTTTGAGTTGGGTGGTCGAGTGTTGGGGCAGCATAGTCCAACACTCTGAGGACAAAAGCTCTCCCTCTGCACCTCTGTACATCTGCAGAATAACAATGTGGAACGGAAAGTGAAACCATCCATAAGGGTTCATCTCTACTTGATCCTCTCCATCATTTACACCTAAAAATGTAGGTACAGTATATAGAGCCCGGCAGGGAAAACACCGTGACTTTTCTTCAAGTACACCCTCATGATTTCAAAGACGGGGGAAAGCTGGCGATGGTGGGCTGGTGGGTTGAAGCCAGATTGTATAGTGGTGCCTCTCACTCTGCACATTTAATTCCATTTCATATGAAACATTAATTATAGATTCATGTTGTAATAAACATCCAAACTAGCAGGGGCATTTATGGTGCTTGTAGTGACTCATTACTACCCCATAACTGCTGATTTTGCGACAATGAAGCCAACTCACCCCGGTCGTGAGAGGAGCTGCATGATTAAGCCACTATAATTGGTCTTTCTCTTGATTGTTGACATGATTCACCACCAAAGAAGCACTCATCAGCAGTCTCACGGATACGTGGTGTGAAGATGGCCGGACATGAGACTGATTCATGTGCACGCATTCCCAGGTGGATAAAACTAAAAAAGGAAATGATGCCTGCAGGTGAGTGTACACACTTTTATCAAGATGACTAAATGTTGCTTCACACATTTTCTTTGACTTTGTGTAGTCGAACAGTTACAGTTGAATTGCATGCACTGATTATTGTCACTGGGCTCTCACTACTTCACAAAAGAGGTGCACATCCGGACAGACTTTCCTACCCAGATTCCAAACATACAGACCTATAGTACTAATTTCTGTTTACTTTCAGATGGAAGAGGTGTTTATATGCTAGTAAAATATCATACCCTTAGCATCAGTTTACCGGTCTATGCAGAAACAGATGTTCTAATTTCCAAACATTTTTTGTTTATTATCATTGCTCAGGAAGTTCAAGGTTAACTTTATTTTCCCCAGTGGGGCTATTGGTTCTACAGCCAGCAGTCAACACAAAAATTAACGGTTTAAAAACTAACAGGATGAAATAAATAAGTAAAAAGTCATGAAACTTATTTAAAAGCCCAATGGCCACAGAGACAAAAGAGTTTTTATGTCTGGTTGTCCTTGCCCGTGGCACCGCAAATCTGTGGCCCGAGGGAAGCAACGTAAAGTAGCCATGAAGGGGATGACTCCGGCCTGCCAGAACAGAACGAGCCTTCTTTAGTGTCCTGGTCTTCAAAATGTCCTCCAGGTTGTCCAAGGGGATTCCCACAACCTTGCTACAAAGCTTAACAATTCCCTGGAGTGGATTTTTGTTTTTGTTTTTTTGGCTCAGAGGCCCGTACCAGCTCATAAAAGAAAAGGTAAGCACAGATTCAATAAAACACAAGTAACACATTCTCAAAAACATACAATGGACAATGAAATTTTAAAACAACAACAACAAAACCCAAACAGCTTTCTTGCACACAGCATCCACTTGTGGCACAAATGTGAGCTTATCATCAATCAGGGTGCTAAGGTTCTTATAGACGAACCACCTCAGCCGACAGGTTATTGATGACAACAGGGTTTTCCCCCAAATTTACAATCATCTCTTTAGTTTCAGTGACATTAATGTCAAGAAAGAAGATTTACGTCATCATTTAAATCATGAACCACAGGGCCATGATCCAAGTTGCCCTGATCAACGAATGAGAGAATAATAGAGTCGTCAGCATATTTCATGATGTGGTGCCCTTCGTACTGACTCTGACAAGAATTTGTGTACAGAACAAGCAATAGTGGTGATAAGACACAATCTTGGAGGGAGCCAGTGGATGATAAAACAATGTCAGACAGTACACCATTGACTTTCACATGTTGTGATCTCTCTGTTAAGAAATCCAGAAGCCAACAAATTAGCCCCGGATCTGCACTGTGGGTCCTCAGTCTCTGTGCTAAGACATGAGGCTGGATACAATTAAAAGCTGAAGAAAAGTCAGTCCCAGCACCCTCTGAATGCCACAGGATCATGTTCAGAAGGTTGCTGATGGAATCATCCACCCCCCCCCCCCCACACACACACACACACACAGGACCTACAGTAAGCGAACTGCAGGGGGTACAGATCAGCCTGAACCATGGACAAGTGTGCCTCTTAAACAATTTTTTCAAATATCTTCATGATGAGCATCTCGGTTTCTTCCTCTGTCCCTTCCCTCCTTTGGGACTCATGATTGAGGTACATCATTTCACGTTGTCCCCTGAGCCATGCAGTGTGCTCCTCCTCCCCCGGGTCATACAACTTTAAGATGGAATTGCCGTATTTAGGTGCGGCTTTTACTAAGACGTCTCTGAATTGATGCCTCCCACGTCCACCAGTAGAGGATGCAGCATGCTAACTGATAAAAAAAAAAGATTCTAGTGTGTCTGATTGCACTCTGTGACTATTGAGTCACATCTGTCCTAATCATTTTCCCAGGCTCTGTGCATGATGGAATAGAATTGCAGCATCTATTACCTGCATACCCCCCCCCCCCCCCCCCCCCATTGGGGTTTAGACTCATTGAGGATGGTGGCTGTCCCTGCCTCACACAACCCATCGCCCTTTCTAGCCCGTTCCTCTTCACAACCAACTCCAGGTTGTCACCTGTTGTGGAGAGAGCTTTTGACATCCGTAACACCAGGTGTTAGTGGCGCATGTCTGATATGTGCCGGGGGAAAATGGATGGAAATCTGAATCACTCTGAAATGGGGGGGGGGGGGGGGGGGGCAGTAGGGGATCAGCAGGGGATCAGAACAGCAACCAGAACCTCCAGCAAGCAGCTGGGGAGAGACACACGCTGGCAACACTGTTATGCAACAGACCATAATTATGATCTGATTAATGATGCTGTTTCTCTTTCTAAGTCGTGTCAGTGTTGTCACCTTTTAAATGCTACCAGTCACCTTGCCAAAGGGTTGCCGTTGAAAATGAGCCAACTGGCACGTTTGCAGGAATGTTAACAACATGTGCTTTCTCTGTGAAATAGAATTGGAACGTAGACATGTGATTGGACATGTGTGACTGACTAGATCCAGAGTTACAAGATCAGACAGGGCAAACGGAGTTATTTTATTATTATTTGTTTAATAATCGCTCCAGGACAGCCAGGAAGTCCTCCTCCCTAATAGCAGCCTCACTGTCTCCCCTCTCTTCCCCCATCGCTTTGAAACAACATTCTTCCCTCTCTACAGCCTCACCGTGTCTCCTCTCCTCCCTCTCATCTGCTGTCTCTGGCTTTGGTCACCTCTCCCTCCATCTGCCTCAGCTCCAGCGCAAACCTCTCATCTCTCTCCTCCATATCCTGTAGTATGTACCCTCCATGACATCCACACAAATTTTCATGAATTTTCATGGGGTAATGGACGCTGAGGCTGTTTCCCTCTGGGGCCACCTGCCTCTGAACTAAACCGCTGTCAAACAAATCTACACTCTCAGTTTACTTTCATGTGAATGTTGCAACAGCCAGAAAGAATTACACAACCAAGTACGGAATGTAACTGTAGAGAAAGGTTGTCAAAAAAAAAACAAATACTGTGGGTGACAACCATTTCACCTCCTTGACTCAACTTCTGTTGGCACCAATAGCACCACCCTCTTTTCACCATGCCATTAAGGTAGTAAACAGGTAGAACACCATCCGCCGTACTCCATCGCGTCTTCTCTCCCTGATGTATGAACGCACCGTACATTTATTTGGGAATTTCTGTGTTGTGATTGATGCAGTGGTGATTTCGCTGCACACCAATTTGAACTGACTTATCAGTTTATGGGTGGATTTGAAAAGCAACAGGACAAATTTGCCCGTTTTGTCTTTTATTTTTGTCAGGTGAAAACAGCTGCAATTTTTAGTGTCAGGGAAAAAAACGAGTGCATCGAACGTGGTACTTGAAATGGGTTTGAGAGAGAGTTTGGGGTGAGGCGAAGACAGAAAATCAGGAGGGGTCCGAGCAGAAGGGAATAGAGAGATAAGTATGCTGCCAATGACACCGAAAAATGAATAAACGGAACTTGCAGCAGTGTGTGGATGAGTTTGGGGCAGCTGGTTTAAGAGAGTGGAAGGACGGCACGACATGATCCTACTTACAAGGAAGCACAGAGTTAATCACAGGAACTAAGCGTGAGGAATAAACGAAGAATTCCAATTCCCCGAGGCTGTATCTACCGCACCGTCTGAGACAACAATCTAGTGGATACAAAACCAGACATGATGATACACTGTGTTGTGGAGGAGATGATGGGAAGCAGGTGTGAGGGCAGAGCAGATTATTGAGTGACTGACCGGGTGGTGGTGGTGGTGGTGGTGGTGGGGAAGGGGGGGAGGGGGGGGTATTATGAAGCATGGTCAACCTAGCCTGGCATCAATCTTGAAGAGAACATTGGTTCCAGAACAGCTGATCTAAGTTAGTTCAACCAAATGGTTCTCACTTTGGGGCGAGAGTGATGCTAGCTTTGATGTGGACTGAATGAACAGCGTGTGGCGAGGAACTTGCATGTCCTTTCATGGATTCTCACATTTTTTGTCACAAATCACTCCATTTCCGCGGGCAAGTTCTATTTTTTTCATGCAACGGGCACAGGAGAAAAGGACGCAGAGAGAGAAAAAAGGTTTTTGAACACCAAAATGTATCTGATGCACTTCATGTCAAGACCTATGCATGTGCTAAATTCTGTATCCATTTATCTGAGAATCACTTTTTTCTGATACAGGTTATCTGAATCGATGTAGCTTCATCTTACACCCGAAACAACTGATTTTTACACCCCTAACATCCGTGTTTGTACTTTTTTTTTTTTTTTTTACTCCTGCTGCTGAAACAGCGAAAAAAAGAAGTGCTAGTGTTGCGGAAAACAAGCATACCTTTTGGTAGAGCACAGTGAATATGCTATCAAGTTTTCCCCGAAGTGCAGATTTCCTTCACCGCCTCAAGATCCCAACAACGCCCCTGGCGCTTGCAGCAGATGTGATGCTACAACATGCACTGATACACTGCACTATTTAATTCCCTGCGGTTATCAAGTGAAATATGGCTCTGATAGACAAGCCTATTCAGATGAATGAGAATGTAATAATCATCCAAGCTTCATTTATACAAGTACAAACATTGAACTCTTAGGTCAGTTAATAAACTTGTTTTCCTCCCTTCCTTTTTTTCCCACCTCTTCTTAGAGATGTTTATCACTGATGTCGGAATTTTGTTTGCTACTGGTGTTCCAATCTTTGCTGGATGTTTTCCTGTTGTGTAACACTGTGCGTAACGCAACCGAAGCGTCAGACTCCCAGTCGGCCACCAGTCCATTATTTCTGCTGCATACCTACTATGTTTCCGTTGTATTGGGTTTTGGCATGAACAGGTTATGAGACATCAAGATAAACTGAGACAGTTAATGTCGAGAATGTCTCTTTTACTGTCTTAGTTGACCAGGTAAAATGAACAATCACAGAAAAAGATTAAAGACAACTCCTGCTGATTTTGTTGAGAGCGCATTTTTCACTTTGATAGCCTCCACATTGAAGGGTGCACCGTCGAAATGGTATTACGATAAGAGTCGAACGAAGTGTGAGGAAGTGAACATCCTCCACAAGTACTTAGGCAAAAATCCCATCAGTTTGTGGTCGTGACTTGGTGAATGGCCTGACTAACAGTCACCACCTGGGACCAAAGCGCTCAGCCCGCCAAGGGAGGAAACTCCTGTGTCTTTTTGAATAACAGTGCTGCTGGAATTTTGAACTGAAATGAATGCAGAGCCCATGAAGTTACCTGAGAACTTATAGGAGATCACCTGTTATCTCTGTGTCATTACCGAACGCAGTAAATCAGGAGCTGCCAGGTGTTGGATGAACCGGAGAAATGTAAGACTTCATTCCGTTATCCGTCTCAAACACTTTTGGACCCACAAAGGAGCAAGACTAGGGGTCAGTACTTGTTCAGCATTTCTAGGGTAGTCAAAGCTGAAGGGCATATTGTTCAAGTTAGCAACTTTAGCTTCTGACGGGATCATGTTGTTATTGTTAGTGTGTGACAACGTCAGAAGACCGATCACTGGAATTGTCTGAGTTATTACCGCTATTCCAACTTTGACCATATGTGGTTAGTTGTGTCAACCTGGAAACCAGTAGAATAGATTAGTGTGGCAGGAGTGAGGGAGACACCTGCTGACTGCGAGGTGTGAAATGCTGTTCATTGCATCTTTAAATTTCGAATGTGCTGAAATTGGAGCTCGGATTTTATTGGTATCTTGTTTGCTTATCATAATTTTGATAAAACATCAGTTGAATATTGAGTTCATTGAGTGTAAACTAGGAGGTCAAGTGGGAACACTCCACACATTCCACACCTGAGCGAACCAGTATTTTCATGTTAATCTGTTCCATGAGGTAAGATACGACAAAGAAGTCAAATGTTATGAAAGACTTTTCCTCGGATGATTTATCTTTGCGGTGGAGAACTCTGCAGATTCGTGCCTCGGGGGCAGCTATGCATTTTTCTTGAACGAACTGAGACAAACGCACACGTATTCTCATAGACAGGAAGTTTGCGGTTTGGCATGCGGGGACACCGGAGTCGGGGGATGCTAAGACTGGGAGATGGGAAACTTTGAAAAATCTGACAATATTGGATATCCCACAAGGCTGTTGAAGCAGGTTTGATTTTGCTCACCATGGCATGTTGCATGTGCTTGCCCTGTGCACAAATATGTCTCCTGGATGTTGATGTAGGTAGGTTATATTCATTCGGTGGTTGTGACACTCTTGTGCTTATGATCCTTCTCCCCACTTGAGCGACAGGGTCTTCCTGCTGCTCCCATATCAGCAAGTCTTCGCCATGACACTGTAAGTCATGTCATCAAATAAGCATTTGTGACACCATCAATTGAAAAGATTACACTTGAGGTGTCACTCCAATTACAGGGGACAATTGGAAATACTTGTGTAGTGGCAAACCAGTGGGTTGCTCACTTTGGCAGGAGAGTGCAAGTCAAAACGAGAAGCACCGGCCAACTTGAAGTGCTTCCATGCTGCCGTGTCTTAAAAGACATTCCACATTTTCTCCTGTGATATATACTTTTCCGGGACAAATGATTACCCTCTTTAAAATCCAAGTATAAAGGAGGGCGCTGTCCCTACAAACGATGCACGACATACCGAGCAAATCCAACAAATTCAGTTAAATGTTTGATATCAAACTATCAAATTCATCCTGATGAAAGTATTGTACTATCCTTGATAACAGAACAAGGTTTGTCTGAGAAAGAACATTTCTAGAATACTCTTTATTTATACAAGGTCAGTTGCACTGGGGCCATTGTTAAAAAGAGCGGTTGATTCTTTGAGACATGATGCTGGCCAGTCGTAATACCTAACCCACTATTACTGGTCACTTATACATAGAATCTCTCATTCCAAGCCTGCACGCTATGTTCTGCATTTTTGCTTTTATATGAATTTATTAATTTTTTTTTGAATGCTTTAAACTGAAACCAAACATACATAACAAAGGGTTTAATTTTTTTTGACCAAATTAATGCTTATACTGCACTGCTGTTCCCCAAAAAATATGTTTTTACAGATGAACTTGTCTTTTATTGTCATTTTACGTACAGTGCACAGTATAATTTGTCCTCTGCATTTAATTCATCCTCAGGAGCAGTGAGGTATGTTTCCCCCATGTCAGCAATACTGACCAAGTATTATATGGCCGGCAAAACCACACAGACATGGAGAGAACATGAAAACCCCACACGGAGCAGAGCTGGGATTGGTAACTTAATCCTTCACGTCTTGCTGTGAGGTAACAATGCAATCATAGAGCCGCTGTGGCGCCCAGTGATTTGTTAGACTTTTGCAGTAGACTCAAGTAGCCAGATGGTTTTTCCAGCATAGAAGAAAAATGTCTGGCTCCACCCATCATCATTCTGATTCAGTAGAACTAAATTGTCTGAGCCAATAATAATCGCTGTGGGATGCACATAGGATGCCTCTGACTTCCTTATTTAATGATCCTTGGCATTTTTTGGGTGTGGGTCACTACTAGTTCGCCAGAGTCTGCTGTTGTTTCATATGATGAGAGGAACTTTGAGAAAGGCAGAATGCAAAAATTGGAAGAAGCCAAGCGTACTGACTGAAACAGACACCCAAGACTACGGCCTTCTGGCAACAGACTGGAAAATTGTTACATTCCTCGCGTCCCCCATAGCCTGCCGTATTGTCCCTGTGGGTATTTATTCTCTACTGCAACTGAGTGGTGTGCTGTCAGTTTTCGAGCAAATTCCGCAGTGACATTAAATGTTGAATTGGAAACACAATTAATGTTACCTGTAAAAATGCCACTTCACATCCAAACTCCTCCCCAGTTGTTGAGGCCTGAACCGAAGCTGTAACCACCTGCATGGTTTTCAAGCGATGCGGTTTCCTCATAAATCTTGAGCAACAGCTCAGGCAGCCATGTTCTCTCAGAGCGGCAGTGAAGACACGTGCCACGGCTTCTGTTTCGTCAAGTCATTACTGTCATGCAAATTCCAATTAACTGTTGACTGCAACAGATCCGCCGAGGCCTGTTATCAAAGGAGATGACCACTTCTCAGATTGATATGTGGAATTCGCGCACACACACACACACACACACACACACACACACACACACACACACACACACACACACACCTGCCTTTTCATCAGCAACAGAACGACATCACCATTCCTTCAGCATAGTGTTACTTTCCAGTGACAGTCCAGTATTCACCCTTCTCTCAACTCGCGACTGAGTGATGAAAGTGATGCTGTGACTGAAATACGTCAGCAACAGTAACCGTGTGTTCCACGTTACCTTTTGTCCACTATGACGCTGTCAGATGATACAACAAATTTCATGATCAAGGCCTTACTTGAGAACATGAGCATCGTACTGCAGCTGATTTTAAATCTTGCAACTTGCACTTTGAGCCAATGACTTACAAAAGATGGCCGTCCGCTTTTAGTGTTCCCTAGAGACAAATACCTTGATAAATACCTCTTGCATTATTTCAAGTCCAAACACAAACTGTAGTTGCAAAAACCCTCCGTGTGACTAACATCGAACCTGAAGAAAGGCCAGAATGTTTCACTGTCAGACAATGCTTTGTTTCCTCAGCTGAACATTTTATAGGGTGATTACAGTCAAGTAGAGAATAATAAGACACCCTGACAACCATCTACAATAATCCAGCATCTTTTAGTTGACTACACTCTGATTTGGTATAAATATGGAAGAATGAGAAGACATCAGTGAGATATTAAAAAGATAAACTGTAATACTGTGGGTCATTATGGATTTAATAGCAAGTAGTCACTGCACCACATTCTTTTGCTATTTCACATCAGTGCCAAAAGCTACATCCAGTTTACTATGATTATTGTATTATTCCAGTTATTTAACTATTAATAGTGAACATTATACCAATTACTGTCAGTCTTCACACATGACCTTCCTTTTTTAATAGTTAATCTATAATAACCCAGTGGTACGTCATACAATAATACCCCCGTACAAGATTTAATAATTCATACATGAAACTATTTTCATTTTTGTGCTAATAACATGTAATTTTTGCTCCCTGTATTCACTTGTTTGAGTAATAGACATGGAAACACACATGGACAGCGTAATATATTATGTATTTTCAAAGTATTACTGTCAAATATGAACATCCTACGACGATATAAACCAAAAAATATATAATGATAATACAACAGAAATTAAGTAGACAACTCAGTTCCTATTGTTGATATTTTTCCATTTCCTTTCATTCGTATTGCATGTTTTCTTACTTGTTATTCATTACATTTTAGATTCTCTACTTTCTTTTACTGCCGGAAATTTCGCTGTTGCGGGACTAATAAAGAATTATCTGCTTATCCCGACTCCCTATTATCTGTTAATACTTTGATGAACAAACGTTTGTGTTGTTGTGTACACCATTATTTGTTGACAAAAAAATCTATCACTGCAACGGGAGGCGAGTGAGAAGATGAGAGCAAACAGACGGAAATGAAAAGCTCAGTCAACATGTTTTCTCCTTTGTGCACGTTATCAAATTCCAGGCACGTCTTTTGGAAGGTTGTAGAGACACTCGGATTTAAATGTCGCTGTTAATAAACCTCTGAAGATAGAACAAGGCTGGTTATATCAGCCGCAACGCCAAGAACTTTCCAACGGTTCTTCTTTGTCAGTTCATTTTATCTGTGCATGTCTCAGGTTTTTAAAGTTTTTTTGTTTTTTTTTTACTTATTCAACTGATCTGCCTGCATCCTACAGACAGACAACCGTCGCATTCCCAGGACTTTTGTCCTCCGCAAGTGCTGCTGTAACGTATCCCTGTTGTAGCCGTCTTCTATTGTGATTTTTAAAACTTAAACAAACCGTTGAAATTATTTTGTCTACTCCTCTGTTTTATGCGTGTCCATCAAAACAAATCTTAAAAATGTTCTTAAAAAAGAAAAAAAAAAACAAAACCAAAACCTCAGCACATTAATCATCCCTAAAAGCCACAATTCGGTGGGCAAATTTATCATAAATCAGAGTTGGCAGAGTTTATTTTCACTCGCTGGATAAAAACATGCAGACCTGCGGTCGGTGGTTCAAACTATGTATGTTACCAAACCTCAGGCATTTTACAGGCGGTTTTGCATCGGTGTGAAATAAAGACTGAAGTTTGTCCTGTCTGAAGAAAAAATATCACAACATCAGTTCTTATTGAAGAGTGCAACTTTGACGCAACAAAAAACCCTGTTTTAAAGGTCAGAATCTGGATTTTTATACTAAGAGAAAAGGTAAAAAAAATTGTGTTTATTACAGTCTTCTATTGAATTATGTATTTTACAGTGGATGTGTGTATGTCTTTGATATCCAACTATTTGTGTGTGCAAATAGCTGATTGTTCTCCTTGTCGTTTCTAGGGAACAACCATTGTTACACCGTACTTTGTTCAGTCTTTGGACATCTGAGGGAGACTTTTCATTCGTTAAAAGTTATGTCGTTAACTAATCAAATCGCAAAGACTTCCAAATGTCGTGATGTTTACAGCTACAGCTGCCGCCTGTTTTTCAGTTATCAGTTCTTCTAGATGTTGAAGGATGTTGCTGACGATGACGCTTGTCTGAGGGTGCGAGAGAGGAGCTTCTCCAAATTAAGAAAACAAAACAACCTTGGATGCTGAAGTCCACTACGACACAGGACCTCCTGAGAAGCTGTCATAGTATCAATCGGACCGGTCTCCTATGATGATGTCATCAATTACTTCCATCCATCCATCCATTTTCTTAACTGTTTATCTGTTAAGAGTCGCGGGGGGGGGGGGGGGGGTGGTGGTAGAGCCTATCCCAGCCGACATTGCGCGAGCGGCGGGGTTCACCCCGGACGGGTCGCCAGTCCATCGCAGGTCTTCAATGACTTTGGATGCTTAATTCAAAAGATTGAGGTCCAGTGTGATCAGTTTGATATCGTATTTTCATCTTTGAGTGTGTTCAGTCTAAACTTTTCTGCGTGATATTTTTCTTCAAGCAGCGATTCTCGTGTCACTCTTATTTTAATCAGTATTTGTGTGAACTTTTTTCTGTGTTGCAGAACTACCACCATTTATAAAGGTGACTGTGCTTTGGCCTTCCCCATCAGAGGTCGAGGAGGGTGGGGCACCGAACCAGCCTGAACCTCCGCTGACCTTGGCAGAATTGTAGAGTGTCTCTGCGATCAAATAACAATCCTGATCCCTCTGGCATCCAGGAACCTAGCAAAACTCAAAGCAAAGAGCTGGAGGGTCGAGAGGTCTGAGCTTTGTCTGTGGGGAGGCCCACAGCAAAGAAAACATTACCGTGAAATTATTATGTGAACGTTGAGCTAATAAAGCCTATTAAGGAAAGCACGAGATGTATACATTATTTCACACCCTTACACAAACGACACATCAGGTATGTGGGCATCATATTATTCTAAACAGACGTCTTAAAGAAAAAAATAGCACCACCCTCCAAATCGAGGAGAAAGCCAAGCATAACAAAATGTGTCGAGATTCTTGTGCTGTAAATGTAGAACTCGCATCTGCAAACGTCAATGCCTTTGAGTGTGGAAATGTTTATGACAGGAGTAGTCATGGTTGTCTGTCAATTGCCTGGAACCAACAAAAATTAACTGTTTAGCACAAAATACCTGCTCAATAAATGAAGCATAGCATGAACAACAAACTTTAAGCCGAGGCTGAGGCCTCGAACCTGCTGTCGCATGGTGAGGATCTCTGTACAAAAATTTCCCAGGGTTTACTGTGGGAATAAGACTGTACTCCCTGAAAAATGTTATTGGTGCTCACTGCAGGAGCTTTGGACTGAAGCTCCAGGGTAGGCTTATTTAGACTTAGCGTGACATTCCAGGAAGATAGGTGGTATTCCAGCTTCAAAAGGTCCAGTTAGCTTCACATCCTGTCTCAGGAGGGGAAAGGTGCTCGTGGGGCAGAAATGCAACACTGCCATATTAAATTCAACATGAGATTTACATAAGATAAAGCATGCATAAATTATAAAGAAACACAACAAGAAAACACAGTCAAAACCCCCTCTCTTCATCTCAGGATAACATGCAGGAGTCATAACAGGATCACTTACTTCTTATCTGGAGAAAACAACGTTGTTTTTTCTCCAGATAATGACTAAATTAACCAATTTACACCAGAAAACTAAACCTGAGAGCCTTAAGACCATTAAACTGTTTTGTTTTCACATGACGGATGACAAATAGATCCTGTTTTCAAGAGGAAGAACAAATCTATCGTAACAACATAATGAACTTAAGACCCTGCTATCACAACCGCTGCTGTTGTTGGTTACAGCAAATAGCCGTTAAATGTCAAGTCAATTTCAACCAGCTGCTTGGTATATGACACAAAAAAAAGACGCAGGAGATTAAAGAATAAAAAGAAAAGGAGTGGAATTATTATTTTGTTAACAGCTGCTTTGTTTTTTATCCTTACGGAACAATATTTGACTATTTTCTTGCTTTAAACCTTTTAACTAGTATTTTTTTTCACTCGATTGCGTCTCTTTTTATCCAGTTTTAAGGTTTTGTAATCTGTTTTCTATTTCATTCTATTATTCTGTTATTTTGTCTGTATATGAAAACAACAGCTTGGGGCTCCTGAAGACCTTTCACCTCCCATCAAATGTTTATTTACCACTGGCTGACTTCTTGACAGGTCGACGTCACACGTGAGTCTTTGATGACCCACCTGGCCGTTGCGCGCTTCCCTGTTCACTCGAAGATACAAATCTATTGCACTGGTTACTTTTATCGTGTGCTATGGTCTAAAATTGTTTGCTTTTACAGTCGACACCTGGGGTGACTCAGAGGCGTGACAGTGAGTGAAACACTCTTAACTGCAATAACTTAAACGAGCTTAATAAGTTTAGTTTGATTTATAGTTGGTTTGAGGCAGGACCCTCAGTCGTCGGAATGCGGGGGAAGGTCTGTGGAGTTTGAGTTAATAAATGTCAGTAAAAGTCGTTTGGCCATCCGAACAATTTCTTAAAACGAGGGTTAAATCCCGGCGGTTGACCTCGTTCACACCTGACAGGTTTTAAAGGCTGCAGGGAGCCCAGCTGTGAAGCACCTATAGCATCTCAGACTGGAGTACATCTTTGACTGCGGAGAAGCTCAGCTAATCCCATAAGAGTGCATTTCACCGAGTCTGGTTATTTATTCTCACCGTATGTCGTCTGGCTCAAATTACTACGCACTGGAGGGGTGCTGTAGTCAAATATTTACAAGGGGAATGGACTGGTATTTTCATGCTATGTATGAAGCAAAGTGCAAATGTGAAAATTACTTTATAGTCTGTGGTTTAAAAACAGAAAAAGCAACCAGACGAACAGTTATGTCTCTTTAATGCCACGAAACAGAGCTCACTGGTCAGAGTGAACTCAGATTTACATGAAACTGAGCAGCTAACGCTTCCCAATACATCGAGCTCAGTAAAGTCCCAATGAATTACAATTTAAATGGTGACAAAAAAAAAGAAATAGATTTTTTTTTTGTATTTGTATTATCCTCTCATACTAGTATGTATTATCGTCGACAATCGTGAAAAACACTATTACCGGGCGGTGTGGCAAGACATAGACAAGAAAAGACAAGATGAATGTCAAATGAGCATTGCAATCATCTGCTCCTTTAATGAGTGACTATTCTGGGGATTAGCTTCTGAGGTAACAGTGAATATTAACCACCGAGAATTCCCGGAACCCAAGAAGATGTAATCAAGAATCTGTAATTTAGCTAATTCAGAAAATTAATGATAAACCTTCTGAAGATTACTCCGGCTTTTTTCAAAATAAGGAATTTTGAGCCAACAAAAAAAAAAAATTCTGCCAAATCAAAAAAAAAAGGTTGTCTTTCCTCTCTCTTCTTTTCCCTCGCTGTGTCAGTGTCTGCTTTATGTATTTGGATGATATTTATCCTGATGTACCCAAATGAATATGGGACAGTTCCGCCCCTGTCACGTCAATGAGTTTTGGAACTGATGATGAATGATGACAGATAATTTTTGAAGATTTGAAAACACAAGTAGACGCTGACGTAAATCGATGCATGTACATATCGGACATAAAAAGTAGGGACACAACTGTTCCCAAAAAAGTTTGAATGATGATTTAGAAACACTTTTTTTGATCATGTTGTGTATGTTGTTATATTACAGCCCTGGTTTAAAGGAACAGTGAGTAAGATTTAAGGGGATATTTTGTTGAAACTGAATGACACATTTTCATTGGTATCATTGGTATCCTTTTCCCCCTCCTATGTTTAGATCACTTTGATTCACAACGAGCTCACTCATGATCATCCCTGGATGATGTTATGAATTCAACCACGGCTTCATTTGTTCCCTGACATAGAAGACTTGGCGAACAAGAGCAGGAATTCTCAAAGTTCTTGTTCCTGCTACTAGCAATTGTGGTTTGTTTGAGAACACAAATTATGACAAATGTAGGATGATACATGAATTAGCCAGCACACCACCATGGGTTCTTTTCAAGCTGTATATGCTAGCGACTGTAGGCTACTTATAATTGTTTCAGCTGAAATTGTGTTTCTCATCACACAAGCCCCGACAAATGATCCCCGTCAGTCACAATTTGATCAGTTCGGTAAGATGATATTATGGGAGTTAAAAGAGCGGCACAATCAAACTATTTATGCATATTTAAGTTAGTAGCACTACCTGTGAGTAGCTCTTTTAAATGAGGGTCCCTCCAGCACGGATGTCATAAATGCCACCTAGAGTGAAATCCAGAGAATTACCTGGCGGCGACAAGCTTCATGAGCCCTGTGTGAACTCATCGGAAAACAGCTTGAATATAAAAACACGATGCGCTGCAGTTTGCAACATAACCACTAGATTTCAGGAAAGCTTACACACGGCCCCTTTAACAAAACTGTGAACACATAATGAGGCTCTGCTCTTCTGTTTATATTAAAAGGTCCATTACACAGAATGTAGCATTCCTGTGTATTTATTCATAAATTTCCACACATTATACAATAAATCCACACATGTAAGACTGCGTTGATGTATCTCTCGTGTATCGTCAGACATCTTTATCCAGTCTAAACAGTAGTTCCAATAAAAGACATTTAAAATTTTACATATGTTACACATGTATACAGTCTGTGTTGATCTTTTGTTGAGTGATTCGGCTAACCAGGGAAGTAAAACTATCAATTACAAGTTTAACTGATGTGCTTCACGATATTATATCATGTTAACGTCCACTTTGCTTTTAAGATCCGAGCTGCACAACAATGCAACCATAACCAGCTAGATTTGGCTTTGTCGCACTTTCATCATAGCTTTTTAAATTATAGTAAACTCCTCTAACCAAGATGATGCATTCTTGTGGAATTTATTGAGATAATACCAAAAAACAAACAAACACTGCTCAATTCGGCGACCAGTTAACTTTGGTAATAAACAACTCAAAAATAGATACAACACGCACGACTGATGGTATTATTTGAGTAACCGAAACAGAGAAACAGTAGTGAGGCACAGGAGACACAGGATGGAGTCAATTCAGTATGAGTGGGGAGGGCATGTGTATCCCTGGGGGTCCGGAACATAGCCAATCAACTACCGTGCTGCACATGACTTTATCTATTTGTGACTTAGCTTGATGGAATGCAACACACTTGAACTGTAGTGTGAGGGGGTAATAATTTACAACTTTTTTCTTCCCCTTCAAGACGAACTCAGTGAAAGCTCCCGTCTTGACGGATGAGTTGTGACTGGTTCCCAGGAAATCATCTTTATTTTGCATACAAGTTTTCCCTTAAAGAAACATGACAATTTTTTTTTTTTTGGGGGGGGGGGGGTATGCTTATTATCCATTATTTTTAGTTCCAGACATGTAGATGGGTACCCCTCTCTCACCTCTATGTGTATGAGGTCCAGACCCCCTAGCTAACTGCTCGTTAGCTTAGTGGCTATGAACGCTAGCAGCAGAGCAGTAGAGAAGAGCCGACTGTGTGAAAAGTCATTTAATATGCTTTCAAGAGGTCTTTGCCTGCATTGATAGAATCGTGGGTTAAAAGTTTAAACATGGGTTTAAAGTCAGATGTACCCTCGGAACTACTTTCCTGAGCAGGTGGAGTGAGTCGATGCAGCACTTTAAAAGTCCCATCTTAACGCTGATCAACAAAACATCTGTGAATGTCTAGAACAACACCACTTACTGTATCATGGCTGACTTTGTAAGGGTGGATGGGGAGGATTACTCCTGACGGGACCCCTATGCTAGCGTTTATTGCAGGTGAGCTAACTTGCAGTCAGTCGTAGAGTGGGAGTTTGGAGCTGGCTGTCCATCTGCTTGTCTGACACTTAAATCGTCGAAAATAAGCATATTACCCAAAAAGTTAGAGTGTTTCTTTCCTACATTTTTCATCTTTTTGTTGATAAATTCTATGCAAAAACCAAGGGCTTATACTACCAAGCAAGATCTGCTACTGAACGAGGTAAATTAACACTACCAAAGGTTCTTCACCTTTCAGTGGAGCACACTGTCATGATAACTTCTGCTGCAAGCCAAACCTCCAGCAGGGTTTATGTTTTAGGTGAGAGATCGAAACATATAATAGCATCACCTACTGACCAATCAGGCCCCTTGGACATTGCTGAGATTGATTTAAGAGCCTTGTGCTTGTCTACCTTTGCAAGTAACCGTATCTACTGGTTTCAATTATGCTTTCTTTTCTTTTCGTTTTCTCTTTTTTGCTAATTTTCCTTCCTGGCTTTGGTTGCAACAACTGTGTGGCTTTTAATCTGTTTTGTTTCAGATTTACATCTCTCACATTTCACCTCTCTTCGCTGAACCCGCCTCTCTCAAACTCTCAACTCTACGGTTTTACATTAGTTAGGAGTTTTCAAGCTAATGATCAAACACCCCGGTTATGTTGAACTTGCTTCGTAGTACAGCCCCCAGGCGTCTCCGTAGTTTTCTAATTTCCCTGTTTGAAGTACTGAAACACATTCATTTCTAATGAAAATAAATGAGTCTGAATGAGTCACATATAATAGTTTTTCTAAAAGCTAAGGGATTTTAAGAACAGGTGGCTGCTCCCTTACTCAGACATGAGTGAGTAGTGCTTACACATTTGTTGCTTGAATTAATTGCAATGTGGTAGCAATTTTTTATAGCCAGAGCACAACACAATAGCATAACTCCCTGGCTACTCATGCATGTGAGTAGTTTTCTGACTATCTATCTCCAGCTCTGATTCTGTTCATGCAGCTGCAGCACACGAGGTCTCCCGGCATATAACAAGGGACAGTCTCAATTTAATTATGACTCATTTGGACCAAACGATGGATGTAAAGTCATCTACAGTCGAAGTTGACACTATGTACAGAGGTAAAAGACCAATAGTTCAGTTTCAAACAGCACAGATATTATATTTTTAATACTATTTTTAATATTATTGCTGAAAAAAATGACATGTCAAACTGAATACATTCCAGTTTGCCTCTAAACAGTCCTATTAACCAAAGCTGTAAAATATGCCAGGTAACACAAGGGTACATATGATCATTTTTTTCTTTGCATTTGCCAGTATTTTTAAAAATATCACAAGATCATACCTTGCACCAACTTTCCTGGTCTCCTTGTCGCATTTTCTGCCTTCCAACATCATCGTAGAAATGTCCTTGTTGTCTTTTATATATAGAAATTGCTTACAAGTATAGCTTATCTCTTTGTTTTGAAAGATAGAGTCAAGTGTAGTCCACAACACCACTCTGTTAACCAGGTGTGAATACAAAGGCCCGGCCGTATCAAGCTCGACAAAAGCAAGGTCACTGGATATATATTAGGGTGAAAGTAATCCTTATGCAGCTCTCAAGAAGGAACAAAAAGGATAGCCTCCAGGGATCTGTATCAAATTTGCAAAAGCGTTCGTGAACACTCGGCCTGATGAAACTTGCTCCAAGAGTTATGATGCTAAGGAATGTCGGCAGTGTCAAACTCCAAAGTTCTTTCCTTTATGTGAGTGTACCTGTGGAAGCAAGTGTGCAAAACAGAAGGTGAAGGGGCTGAAGAGAAGGATCCACTCCCCGGAGGAGAAGAAGAAGAAGAAGAAGGAGACGGAGGGGCATCTGTCAGTCGGGGCCAGGGACTCTCTGATGGCTCCTGATCGGCACAGTCTGCTCGGGCCTTCAGAGAACAAAATCAAATAATGAGAGGGTGAGAGAGCCAGATTTTTTGCCTCTACCTCCAAAAATATTGGAGCTTTCAGTCCCTTTGGTACAACCAATTATTATGTCCTCCCTACCTCATAAATACTAGCTTCTTCTAAACCCCAGCAAGAGTTTGACTTAAAGAAAAAATGTTCGCCTTACGATAACCCTGGTGACATCATCTGGGTCTGACTTTCAGACCTTTGTTCAGCTTCTTCCACAGAGCAGCAGGGTAACACTCCCGTTGATAAAACTTCATGTGCTGAGCACCAGTCTCAATATTCAAAAATGATCTTTAATAGGTGTTTATCCATGTTGCAAACTAACCATGCCTGTTACCTCTTAAAATATCATAGTAATCGACAATATCCGTCAAGAAATTTTAATTTGTCTTGAATTTTCTTTCTTTCTCCGCAACATTTTGCTGCTGAGTCCTGAGAAGGGCTTCAGGTAAACTTTTGGAGGAATGTAAAGTACTTTTTGTTGAAGTGCTTCTTAGCTAATGTGAGTTGAACACGATGAAGGCCGAGATCAGTAGAAAGAATTCACAAAACTGGACCCAAAACATTTGAAGACATTAGACCTGATTTAAATTGTGAGATTTTGGTTCTAAAAGTTAAAATACTATGAATAAGATGTCTCCTACTTCCCTGAAAACTCTCCACCCAGTATACACAGTTTGGGCCTCATTCACCAACTGTTTATAAGCAGAATTTGCTCCTTGAAATCCAACAACTCAGTTTCGGATTTCAGGGGTTCTTCTTAAGGTCCGTTGAGTGCTGCCGTGTTTGCTAATTGGCTGTCGCGTTTTCTGAAGTTCTACAGTTGTATGACTTCACGGGATAACAAATCTATGAAGTTTAAGAATTATTTTCATTATTTTACAATGGATTTTTATGATATCAGACTCATCACTGATGCTGACACACACTGTTGGTCTTTCCGATAGAGGCCCAATCAGCTGGTCCAGGTCAGATAACTCACTCCAGTGTCTGTAGATTTACAGTTCAAACATTTATTTACACAGCTTTTTTCAGTTTGATAGGTCAAACTGTGTCATTTGACAACTTCATCGGTTTGCCCTTTCTCTCCGGTCCTCACTGAGATAATCTCATGCTTCATTTTTGTTTTTTTTTTATTGTACATCCAGAACTGAGGCTACAAATTATGAGTTTAGAGTTGCTGCTCTCCCGTCTTCGGATGTCAGAGACTTCATTCAATTCCAGTTTTAATTTGGGTTTCTGTAAGGGACTTCTGTGTTGTGCAAACAGACCTGCAGCCTCATGTTCCTTTCTGGAGATTGGTGGGGCATTTAATGATGCAAACTGGTATTTATGAAGACAACAGAATTCATCATCAAACCGCAGGTGTGAGCAATTCTGCAGTTTAAGAATGCGTCATAAATCTGACATGGGCTTTTGTCAGGAACAAGTTTTACACAAATAGTGTTGAACAGGGCCCAATGTTAGTTTCAAGCTTTGACATCATATTTATACAAGTTGCAGACTGGATCGCGACTGAATTCTTAACTTGAGTGGAATAAATCATTCTTTTTGTGTGCAGATAGTCACTGAAAAAACATTCTTCAAGGGATCCATTCAAATCAGCAGTCTACTGTCAAGCATAGTTATGAGACTTGCAAACTATGAATGTTATGTTCCTGAAAATTACGGTACTTGATAATGCCATTCTAGCCTGTGCAATGTGTTAAAAGCTTTATAATTTATTAAAAAAATATCTGAACTGTTGCTTTCTAACTCTATAAAACAACAAGTGGGATATGATCTTTTTTATGACGCTCAAACAACAAAGAACCACCATTCAGTCTGGGTTGTTCTTTATCTTGATTGGTTACATTTACTTCACAAAGATCTAATAACACTTGAACAGAAACGGTGACGTGACACTGACCTCTGCAGACAAAAATCATGGCATGCAGGATCTGCGTCGAGTGCAGCACAGATGCAGCGCCGAGTCTTCGCCCCCTCCTCTTCCGTCGATGGTCTCCCTACGTCGCGTCGGATTCGCTGAGGTCCCTGGTAGCTCGACATTCCATAGGGCACTGTGCGTCTAAGAGGACGAAATAAACAGAAACCTTTTTTTTCTCCAACAATAATAAAATGAGCAAAACATCTGCTTCTTGGGGATTTTTACGAGAGAGATCAAATGTGTGAAGATCCTTAAAGCCCTTAAGTCAGCTGTGAATTAAATATTGTTCTTGATATAGGCTGTGAGATGAACAGGTCCTGGAGGGGACATGAAGGTGAAGAAAAATGATGGCGAACGGAAAAGAAAAGTACACTACTTTATGTTTTTCGCAATCCCACCAAGTTTTTTGCAAAATCTTGCAGTATTTTTCTCTTTTCCAACTCTTTTTTTTTTTTTTTTTTTTTTTTACACAGTTCACGCTATATGAAAAGTTTTGCAGGAGTTTGCAAAACCTTTGCAGGATCTTTGAAAAGTTTTACAAGATCACGGCGAGTTTTTTTTCTCTTCTCTCTTTCTAAATCATCACCTTTTTTTCCACTCCATCCCTCTTGTGGGGCTCTGTAAGGATTTGACAGGGCCAATAGTATGAGGGCTGTATATTTAGATGTAAGCAATACGCGCAGAAAAGCTCGACTTCTCAACATTAAAAAAAAAACTGTCAAAGTTTCAATGCATCTTAAATATCTGTGTCAAGGATGGTGTGGCTGTCCAGAGTTTTCACTGAATCTGGCTTGTGTTTTATGTTCTCTTGCAGATGAAATTTTTGCCAGTGAGCGTATGTTTTTAGTTAAGTGACCAATGGGAATTGCCGATGGAAAAACATAGAGGGCGTCTGAAAAAGAATTGTAAAACTGAAATATAACTTCCATAGATCGACCATATCAGTGTTTATATTCTTTCACCCTCATCCCTCCATCTGGACGCCACCCTACATACTGTAGGCTACAGAGAGCCGGGAGTTGGCATCCCTCTGCTCCATTTCATCTTTTCACTCATCTGTTTTTCTCTGACCTATGATGGATTTCTTCAAACCCACAAGAGTGCTTTGGGTTTAAGGGGCTACGGTCTCAAGGGACACAAATCAAAACAAAAGACTTTTAGGTGTCTCTGAGGGATTTGTACAAGAGGAAGGTCTGTCTTTGAAGGAGAAAGTAATCCGTCAATCATTTTTTCACAAAACATTTTAAGTTCTGTTTGGTTAGTTTAGATTAGATTAGATTCAACTGTGTCATTGTGCATGTCACAGGTACAAGTCGACAAAATCCAGACATAAAACATTAGCTGATGACAGTGGCTTTGGGTCCACTGATTGATGTGAGATCGTCTGTGGGTTGAATGTGACTGAATACCTGCTATTGAGTCATGTAGGCCTGACCCTGCTGCCTGACTGCTTAAAAACCTGACTGAACTTTTAGCCCTTTAGCCTTTGGGTCAAAGCTCTGCTGTAATCTTTCACCAGAAATACGGACATCAGCTGTCAGGTTTGGACAAACCTGCCAATTGAGCAAAATGGAGAGCTGACTCACATCATTTTAATCGTAAGTGCAGTCTGGGGGAAACATTTTTCTGTCAACAGAAACATTCGTCATTCAAGCCCACACAAGACACTCGAAGGCTACGAGCAGCAGTTGATTTCAGAGGCCCTCAGTAGGAGAGGTTGGAGGATGACCGTCTCCTTTAACCCAGGCTTTCAAACTCAAATACTGCACCAATCTTGTGATTAAAACTCACATTCAGAGAAGAGTTTGTTTCAAGGTGAACTGCGCTGCTCCTGACGGTAAACAACTGCAGCAGGAAACATTTTTTTTCATTGGTTGCAAATCACAGGTTTCATTTGCTCGTAAACAAAAGTGCAGAGATTCCAGCAGGAATGTTTTCGGACAATGAGCAACAAAGGCTGGATTTCTTTGCATGCCAAAAGTAAATGGAGAAATATTGAAGTAGTCAAACAGTGGACAATACGTCTGCATGCATACACCACTGTGCAATATTGTGGACGTTGACCAGACTTGGGAGGTTGCAAAGTACTAATACTACTGTACTTAAGGGTTGTTTTCTTCTGGTTTACTTAAGTAAATAGGCTGAATCAGTACTTCTACTTTTACATTTAATTCAATGTGAAAGTAGAAGGAAATATGGTGTTGTACTGTGTACAAATTTCAAAGACACATTCTGAGATGTGCTTTTGGGCTTTAGAAACAAATTGTATTCGCTGATTTATTGATTGATTGATTGATTGAACATCTGGGCTGCAGAGAACGTGACCATCTGGTATTGATAAAAGCAGCAAGCCTGTCACATCTTTTCTTCATCTTCTGTGGTTTAATCTTCTGCACCTGTATTGTCTGAAAGCGATGGTTGATGGGAACGAATGGGATCTTCTGTTTGTCTGTTCACATCAAACTGCTAACTCTTCCGTCCTCTGGCAACCTGACATTTCCAAAAACAATAAGAACGAGATGAAGTTTAAATCCTCCCTCCTCTACATCATCGCTCATTTCTCAGTTTCGTCTATCTGTGAGTCCACATCATTCATGTTGTTGTGGTCACCATGGCGGCCGTGCGACTTCTGCACAATCAGCTTGCACATGCAGTTGCTAGGCAAAGGCATCAAGGAA
The DNA here is from genome assembly GCF_037954235.1 of Aulostomus chinensis. Lineage (NCBI taxonomy): Eukaryota > Metazoa > Chordata > Actinopteri > Syngnathiformes > Aulostomidae > Aulostomus > Aulostomus chinensis. Next base: position 24,763,443 of record NC_141328.1, on the reverse strand, counting down.
CACAGTGCACACTACTAGTTTGCTTAGAGCGGGTACAGGTTAAAAAGTAACTCCTAGTAATAAATATTAAACAAGAATGACAAAAAACCAGAAATGCCTTTATCTTGTCCATTCTGGGCAACTGTGGATGCATCCTGGTCCACTGTGACAACATCCAGGTCGTTATGCAATACTGAAAACATACTCCTGCTAATTCTACTCAGTTTCCTGTGAAAAATCCATTCTACGTTCTAGAAAGTGGCGCTTAATGAGAGTGGTGCTTAGTGCAACGTGAACCCACTGACAAACACTCTCACTGTTTTAATATGTTGCAGTTCATGTAAATATCCCACTCAGTCTTTAAAGTATGTCAGTTTGTCCCAACTTGCTTTGCTAATAAGATGTACTGTTTACCTGAAACTGCCATTAGCAGTCTTGGCACAAGAAGACAGAGCAAGAAATGATGCTTTCCTGGGGTCTTGCCAAGAACGGCAGCCCGGGTGTGTGTGTGTGTCTGTGTGTCTGTGTGTGTGAACGTGTATGTGCGTGCGTGTGCGCGCAGGTGGGGGGGAGTGACTAGGCAACAAAGAACAAAACACCATTCCTCGAAATTTACCTGCAGCATGCATTTTAAACATACTTTGGGATAAGTAGGGGCATCAGAGGGGGGGAGGGTGGGGTGGGACTCCAACACACCCCAATTTGAGTGACAGAAAGACTCCTTATGAATAAATGCAGTTGTTGAGAGATCATTAGAGCGTCACAGCAAAATAATTTTGTGGGCAAACCCCTGCCAGTTATCTGCTTCTTGACAGATTCCCCCTCCAATCTCTCTACTTCCACACACGATTTCCATACATCTCTGCTTTTAACCTCCTTTAACATTGTGGCTACCATCCTCTCATCCAAGAGGCTTCTTCAGTTTGAGTTCTTCAGAACCCGGATAACTGAGAATCATCACCAAACAGATGAATTCTACCACAGAACTTGGTAAATCTGAGAATTTGAGCGTCACAGTAAAGTTCTTTTCCCTTTCTTTTCCCCAGAGAGTTGGGATGTGAATGCAAATGAATGCTTCGTCTCAATCAGGAGCTGTTTTTACAGAGACATGAATTATCACTCCTACAAAAACACATCTGATTTTATTCTTCTCTAACTTGACGCCTTCATTTAATGGTCACAACGAGCCAAGACCGTTGCTCATACAGGCCATTGCGAGGATTGTGAAATAAAGTGGATAAAGGAGCGGGAATTGATTATATTTGGTAATAAGAATCCCTGGTGTCAAACTTTCCGGTACAATTTCCTATCTGCTGGGCTTGCCATCACTTGAACCATGACCTCGCCTGGCGCCTCACTGAGGCAGTAAGATAGGCCTATACCTGGCGTGACTTGCTTACTGGCTTGGGGGCATGACAGCCATTTGTGTTGCACAAACAGTGGCACAAGCCAGCTCCAGCTGCGTGCTAATAGTCCCTCCAAGCTTAATCTCTTCCAACAAAGGAAAAATGACAATTCAAGGCCCGGGAGACTCCTGATCAAAGCAGCAACTTCATGAGGCCTGCATTTCTTTAAGAATTGAAATGATTTTTTATTGGAGAAAGCATGTCTTACTCGGGAGTATTGATCCAGATGATATCCAAATGGCAGTAATAGATGCACTCTTTGTCCTTGTAGGAATAACAGGTGCACCGCTTGGATCTGGATTTTGCCTCCGGTGCTTCAGACAAACCAGCGGCTCCACCCGAGCTGAACGCCCTGCTGGAGTCCGGGATACCTCCACGGTTGACCTCGGATATGACCGAAGCGTCACACGTCAAGACACCTTGTAGTGTGTGAGAAAAAAAATATTATAAACAGGTAAGAAAATAACCACTCTGACAAATAAAATCCTGAAGCTTGCAGATAGGTATCAAACGTACCTTTCAAGAGAATTAATGCCAGTATTTTGAAAAGCATGATGGAGAAAAAAAAATCCATGCTGTGTGAGATATTCCCGAAATGAATGACGGCCGGATGAGAGCGCAGCGCGCGTATTTAATCCACAACCAGCCCTGAGTGAAAATCCATGAGTTTTTGTTTCCATGTGCAGCTCATCTCATACGATCCAGACTTCAAATAACGGCTGAGAGGATTCATATTTACGGCTTCATGTCATAAATCCTACCTGTGACTTGGAGTGAGAGGAAAGTCTCCGCGCCTCGGCCGCGCTGCAAAGTGATTCTTTGGAGTAAAGCGAGTAACAAAGCTCTCCAGAATCACTGCCCTCCTCTTAAAAGAGCAAATGAAAAGATAAAGAGGCTTTGGAGAGGCTCGGGTACACACCCCTTTCTGACAACACACAGACTGCGTGGAGGCGACGCACTCCGTTAGCGCTCCTGTTGAGGCATGACATGAAAATATGGAATTTAAGTTTAGGATAGAAGCTTTAATCTCTGCCCGGCACCCCCGCAGCATCACTCTGCTAAATCAAATCAATTCACCTTCGTGACGTTTTCTTTCGTCTAATCTGTTTTGTGTTTTCTCTTTTATTGTTTCCTGTCTCGCCCATTAAACAAAACCACCCAGTTAGAAACACAAACTCGGGGCACATTAGGATCAAAAGTGTGGAAAATTGGATGATGCAATTAGTAAGCTCGACTTGCATGCTTCTGTGTTGTATAAGAGCAGAGAGGCTCAGCCTGCCCGGAGGCGCGGAGGAGGTGATGACGGTGCAGCAGTTTGACACCAATTTTGTGAGATTCCCAAAGGTCAATGTAAACAAAGGAGGGATGCCTCGGTTACTATGAAGCAGACAGAGGAAATGTTCAAACAGCATCTTGAGAACATTCAAAATCCTCAACATTTCTGGGAATCGTCAAATCCCTGTCAGATTCCAGGTCCAGAGGGCCAATCGGTTATTACTTTTTGGCTTCAGACCTACTTTTTTTGAGGTGTATAATCCAACTGAACTGGAAAAACCCACCTCAGGGCCATGCAAGACAGCGCTGATGATCAATGAAACTTCATACATACGTTCACATGCTATTTTATTCGTTACACCTCATAAAACAGCACTCGGGTACATCCTCTTTTCATATTCGGTTTTATTGAATCTTGAGGGTTGGCGATTTATTTTAAGGCTTCTACGGAAGATGACATTCAAGTAATCTGCTTTTTTTCATGATTAATTCTTGCTTCGTGCCTATAACGTCTTGAAAATTAGAGCAATGATCATCTCATCTCATCTCATCTCATGATGATTCCAAATCACCTCTCTTGTTCATCCAACAAGCCAAAACCCAAAGAATTTTCATTTTCCATCAGAAATTATATAAAAAAAAATACTGATATTTAAGAGTCTAGAAACAGCAAATATTTGTCATAATTATTGGGAAAAAAAATACCTTCAGCCACTCATCAAAATCAATTCATTATCTTCCAGTGAACAAATTGATGAGTAGGTAATTTGCTGCAGCTCTGATATAGTCTAGTGGGCGTCTTGGAGGCTGTGATATTGTTCATCTGTGCTGGGTCCCACTCAGAGATTTCTCGAGTATTTTGTCTGTTCCGTTTATATGAATTACATTTGTCAAAGTATGTGGAGCTCCTCTGAGGGCTGCATGATCGGTGCCAACGACTGCAAGCAGGCAAACAGTGCCAGCATGTATCTTGGCTCGGCGAGACCTCAGAGATGTATCAAGATGTTCGATTTTGTGATCATTTTCATCAAATTGGAACATTTAAGTGTTTGAAAAGTTAGATATCCCTGCTGTGGGCTTTCTTCTTTTCACAGGCTGGACAGGTAGCTCAGTTGACTGATATGTTCCACAACAGCTGATGTCAAGACGCAAACGCGAATTGACCAAAAGCTCATCAGAAAATATGTTCTCATTTGGCAGATATAGTTCTGATTGCTTATCAGAATTCTCTCTTGAGATGGTGGCCCCGCTTTGATCATTAACCGCTCTTGTCTACATTTTTCATGGGGATGAATGATTGCAATTTGAAGATAAAATCTGTGTGTCTTTCGTGTGCATGTGTGAAGCTCTTGTCACTGCATATCCACAGCTGCACTTTGAAGTGTTTCAGATGGGACACAGACTTCTTGGCCCCATCTGAAGGTAATTCCGAGTGTTTGGCTGAATTATGTTTTGCATGAGGACCAAAGCTGTATTAATGCCCCTGTAGTCGGCTGTTTTGAGGCTGAAACACCTGAATTAATCAAACCAAAATATTAAATATGTCAGACTCGAAGAAAAAAAAAATACGCTCAGAGTTCATCTGTGTCACGTGACTTGAAAGACGGCTAAGACAGAAGTCAGAATGTACATTGCACGTACAACATGTCTGACAGAATAGAAATAGCCTGCAGGACACTGGCGAGGATCTTTCATAGACATCTACATACAATACAGCAGCTCCCAACAAGAGCATCCAAGATAGGAAGAAAGAACAGAAGGACTGGGTTACAGTTTAGACGTGTGGAGTGAAAACAGGTTATGTGCAGATGATATAAAAAATATCAATCTATTCCAGGTGGGTGGAAAGTTAAAAAAAAATACAATGCATGCCGCATCATCTGTCATGAGGCAGGGCAACGATCTGCCAGCAGAGCAACAAAGGTGTTTTCCAAGTCCAAATATTGGACCGCTGACAGGGTTGCTCACCTGGTGTCAATCAACTCCTGCGGATCAAGTGTTTCTGTTACTGAACACCAGATTGAAGGTAAAGAATACGCAAAACAAGCAAAAACTGCAGGGTTGCAGGTAAAGTCTGGCGGCAGAGATACCTCGTAGGAACCCCGACTGTGTATGAGCTCATAAATAAGTCATAAATAGACATTCAGTGATTTATTGGCCAGCATATCTAAAACGCTGGCAGGTTTCAGCGAGGGCCACATGTGAAAGTAGGTTTGCACAACGCTTTTTATGCCTGCACACAACAGTTCATTTAAAACAAAAGGAAATTGCGGTCAATTTGTTTCATTTGATCTGAGTTCCGTTGAATTGATTCCATATTTACATTAATAAATATTGGAGCTGCAGTCAGAAACTCTTACCAGAAGCTGCATAGAGTTATTATGAAAGCTACTGTAAATGGAAACGTTTGGGAATTTGAACATGTTGAGCATGCAAATCAGTATTTTATTTGCCTCTATCAAGATTACTATAAAACAAACCTGCTGCTTGGAGCTGACATCTTGGTGTTGCTTCCTGCAGTTAAAATTACTACCTAAGCCTGCACTGCTGTAAAGAACTGAATAAAAACGCATGTAATTGATGTTTCTCCATAGGTTTTGTGAATAATGACCCTAGAATCAACCAGTAGCTGTTGGATTTGACAATACAGAGCTCCAGGATTATTATTTTTTCTTTGGCTCGATGGACTGAACTTTCCCGTGCAGTTCTCACTCTCTGGTTATGCAGTACAGTAAATGTCCAGTTCTCAGGTTCCCCTCATGAAATTCCTCAAAGATTGTGCTGTACAGTTCTCTGTGGCACCTTTCCAATAAACTAAGTCTGTCTCCTTTTTTTTCTTTCTTTCCAACGTCAAGACTGATTTCAGCTAAAATAGATGGAAAAATACCAGAGAAAAGACCCCCTCATGCTTCCGTCGAGGCATGTCATGCATAATAAAAATGTACATTCAACCCCCCATATTTAAGGCTTTCAGGATTATATGACATTGCATGATAAAATGGCATGAGGTTCTGTTACATTGAACAGAACATGTTCTTACTTTGTCTTACCTCCAAGTTTCAGAGCCTGCTTGTCACATTTACTTGAGTTAACAAGGGGAATCAGCTACCTGCACTGAATTACTCACTCTCGCATACCTACTCCCTGAAGAATGTGTGTATAGTTTCTACATAGGTGGGTTATTTACACTACATAGGAAGTGAAGTAGTTATGAGAGGAACTTTAATTTGCTTCTGAATCATTTGACAATCAGCAGACATGTAAGTGAGTGTACGGCAGACAGAATTGCTCATTCGTCCCTCCCCTCTCTGGAATGATAATGGGTTTGTGTGAAATTGCAGCTTTCTGGATCTTCACATTAGTGTTCTCACCTCTGATCACTAAGAATTGTCAACTGGACCGTTACCAGACAAAGATGTGGATTTGCCTCGTAGAAGTAGTTTTGTTGCTGTTGCTGTTGGCTTATTTTAACTGCGGGAGAGAAGCAACACGCATCCGTCTTTTCTTTCTTTTGTCCTCAGCTTGTCACACACTTATACACTCACCATTTATCTCTTTTAGCTCCAAACATGTGCTCTTACCCTCTCAGCCTGCGTCACCTGATTAATGTCTGCCAAGTATGTGTCACAAATGCATTTCTGTGGAAAGGGACACTTATGAGAGCGGGTAAGTTTTCACCTGCTTCAGCTTGTGTTCATACAAGAGGAGTCAGCCAGTGGGAAACAGATAAAAGACAAAGAGAAACAGGCAGAAAGAACAGGGTAGAAAAAAAAACCAAAAAATGTATTTGAAACTAGAGAATTGCTCGAAAGTTTGTCTATTGAGCAAAACTTTTTTTTTTCTTTTTATTGAACATTTTGAACATCAAACAAGCACAAAGTCCCCGCCAACTGTTTGGCGGACAGGAATGAATCTAAGCGGAAAGAAACGAGGCGAAGGGCTTGCTGCTCTTCAGAGGCTGACGGATGATGTCACACTATCATGAAAGAATGCTTCAGCAGCACCAATATTGAACTGTTAGCTTGTCAGCTTCAGTTTTATTTATGCCCCTAGTTTTGCTGAATCTAAATAAAAGAAACCTGAAAAGCAAAATTTCAGCAAGTGCATGTGGCAAGTGCATGTCCCCCTGAGAGAGGGGTGAGGCGATGAGTTGTAATTTGCAACTTCACCACTAGATGTCACTAAATATTGATCCTTTAAAAGTGAAGAAGAGAATGTGCCAAATGGTTCCACTCCTCTTATTCACAGCACAAACTCTTTCCATGTTGTCTGGTTTACAAAAACAGTTGGCTGACAACTTTGTTTTATGTATTTTAATTTTTACAAGCTTTACCAAACTGAAGAGTTGTTCCTTTTTGGCTCTTTCTCCATGAGGCCTTGTACCCTGTGATATTTTGTTCACGAAGTTATTGTCTGGCCAACGAATGAGTCAACACTTGCCAAAGCATGCTGTTAAATGGAGCCAGATTAATTTATTCAAAGTTCATCCAAAACTTTGCAAGGACTCGGTCCAACTCCAGCGTCTTCTGAGGATATGCCGGCAGCTCCTGAGCCCTGAAGTGAAGCTGCCGGGCCTCCGGAGAGACCGCTGTCAGTCTGCTCAGCAAACCAGCACTGTTGATGTCCCCTGGGAGTACAATCAGCAGCTGGGACGTCTATACTTGGTTGGCCACAGACAATAGAATAAAATAGAAATAATTTCCTTTGGGAAAGTTGACAGCCTCTGAATGTTTGACTTTCACACAGCTCCTATAGTTCACTTTATCCCCTGATAAGTGTTTCACCATTCAAGGTGTTTTGTCATCATTTAATTATTTCATTCATTGTATGTTACCCTTTCACTTTTGCAGCTATGAATGGACATTTAGCTTGAAATAACAGCTGACTGCTTCAGTTGTTGCTCCATAAATCTTTGTCTTTGTCATATTAGCACTTCGGTGATGAAAATCCTCTCTGCATCCTACCGCCATTTGTTCAGTTTTCTGCCCTGTTCTTTACCTCACAGTGGTAATTCAATGTATGTACGTACTGTATTCTTACTTCCCGCCAGCCGCTGCGTGTGAAGTGGTGATTATAAGTGCCCTGGATCTTGTTAGCAGATTGCAGCCAAGTGCAGTGGAACCCAGGCTTGACTATGAGGCGTAGCTATGTGACACAAAGCCAGGGGATTTACGGACTTACCTCTGGAGTTGTGTGGAGCTAATAAGGAGGGGAGCAAAGGAAAAACAATAAATAGGTAGCATTACCATCCCAAGACTGTGGATATATAAGCCTGTTGAAATGAATCTGATTAACTGGGAGTTAAAATGGTTCCACACATCAAATCAGGGTAAGAAAATCAGGCTCATGAAAAGATGGATTTTGCCTCTGAGCCAAGGATTCATGAAGCCCCTTTTTCAATATAAACCTGCTCTTCATTCCTGTACTCCCGTCTTGAAAACCGTGACATTTTTTTCTTCCATGTGAGCGTGACACAACTCCTCACTCAAAAGAGGAGGAATAAGACAAGAATAAGTTTGTACTTTTAAGAATACTGGTGAGGACTGGTCCCTCAAAGGTACATTTGTTACCTCAAAACTAGCAGGACTGGCCTTCGCATGGCCAGAATTACACTGTTTGACAAACAGAAACTGAATTTCTACCCTTTTGGATTCACACTAGTAATCTGACAGCATTGGTGGAGTGCTCTTCCTTGTTAAGTACATGTCACCACTTGCAGAATGGACAGTCTGACCTCAACTCCTCCCCTGCCTGGGCACATTACAGCGTATATGGCACAGGACACATCTACCGCATCCCAAACTTCTTCTTCTTTATCATAAATCTGTGAAGGGAGACAGAGTGAAAGATGGGTTTATGGCCAAGCTGACCTTCCTACCAAACAGAACATCATTCCAGTCTTTATCACAATAAAGGCAGCTGAATACCTCCATTATAAGTTACAGCTGATGCATCTGGTTTCCACAGATTTTCAGCTTTGTGGTCACTGTTTAGGAGCATATGGTTTATTAAGACTGGTGCCTATTACTCCCATGAATCTGTATGACCAGTGAGTGATGGTATGGAGATTTACAGGGGGGGGATACAAAGTGGTTGAATCAGCATTGCCTCCTTATTTTAAAAAATAAATGTAAATGGAGGTATAAAAAAAAAAAAAAATTCAGCACTTGATCCATAGAAAATCTGACAACATGTTTGAAAGAGACGTAGCTGTGGTTTTAAACTAAAAACATTATTGTAACAATAGCATTGTTCATGCTGGATAAGGAGGAAAGTGGTTAGCCAAAATTATAGGCATAATGAGGTACAACTTCTCCCAGAGAATTCTCTTGAGGGGTTTACTGCAAAACCAAAGAATGTTGAACAGAGAAACTATGCCTCAAAGTAAAAGTTTGCCAAGAAAGCTGACCCCTGGGTGGCACCTCAGGAATTATCAAGAAATACAGTTTTGGATTAAAGGTTTTGAAACACGGAGAGTGTAAAAGTCAGCTCCCAGAACCAAAATGCTGTCTAAACCTGACATCCCGCAGCGGTGACACAAAAGTAACGCTTTGATTCTTCTGAAGCTAATCCATTTATGTGAAGATAATGCACAAATTTTATTATACGATATTAAATAACAATCACATTTGTGCTTGGCCAAAATATTCTTCCAGCAAACTTTTGAACTTTTGGCTTCAATACCCAGATACACTTTCAACCAAGGCTGCCCAAAGTAGGGCCTGCCAGGGGGTTCATTTTGGCCCACCAGATGTTTAAAAACAAAAACACCCCCCCTTCCACAAAATGGTTGAATATTTTTAAAATAACATAACATTATATTGAATATCACTGCTTTCACTGTTTTCTTTTTTTGTGAGTTTTTATTTTATGAATTTTTTTAACATGGAATCCCAAATCAATAATTGTCGAATTCATGAATTTATCAGGGGACACTTTGCATAGGACATCTGTTGCCCAAACTGAAGTTTGACAGAAAAAGGAAAGGACAGTCAAAGAGGGTGGCACACACTCAAATAAAAAAGAAATTTTGACGACATAATACATGTTTGCCTTTTGCCTGCAGCCAACCAATAATTTTCATTTATTGAACCTCCCAAGGGAAAAAACTTTGGGCCACCTGCTCAAATACGGGCCGTAAATTCCTTCCACATATTCAAACAAATATTTCGTCTTGTTTTTTTCATTCGATGTAAAGGTTTCATTTTATTTATTTTATTTTCATAAGTCTGCTGAAAATTTTTTGGGCAGCACTCAATTGGCTGTTTTAACTGATTGCTGTTCCTGCTTATTTCAGTCTGTCAGCTCTAAATCTGACTCAGATATTTTATTGACAACTTTTTGGACAGAAACCTAACAAATATGTACATCTTATGTGGAGCAAACACGATGAAAGAAAAGCGTACATTTTTCTCATCCGTGGCTCGCCCAAACAGATGATGTTGATGAAATTTGAGGGAAAACAAATCCCATCTTATAGCCATCTGTTTTGGAAATGAAATATTGCACAACACAAACACAATAATTCTGTTCTTTGTCTTGGCTCTTTGAAGAAAGTCAGTTCTTCCAGCCATATGTTGTATTTTGTTATAATCACCATTTCACTAAAATAGCATACAAATGAAAGAAACATACAGGCACTGAGGCTTGTGTACATTCTGGAAGAGGTTTTGACATCCCAGTTGAGTGATCATATTACTCACTGCTGACAGGTCACACATATATCACATTTTATTTTAAAGCCCTGTTAATTATCACCTCTCCCCTTTTATTTTTGTCAAAGTCTAAAATGTTGTTTTCTTTTATTGGTGGCATGTAGCGGAGCAAGAAAAATGCACATCAATTCTCAGGGGAACTCTACCCTTTTATTCAGTGCTTGAGGGGAATCTGACCTCAGAGAAATCTCCAGTCACAGAAGAGACAAGTTTAAAGTGTTTAAAACAATGAATCTAGATGTTTTGGAGACATATTGAAATGTAATTATGTTGGAATAGTAAGATGAGAAGAATAGCAATCATCTCACATGCTGCACACCAACCCTTCTTGGTTCTTTCACATTACCATAGGAAACACATGGCAGCTCATTTGACACCGGCTGATTTTTTTTAGCAAATTTTTTTTTTCTACATTGTAAAACAAGATTGGTTTCTGTCGCCAAGAAACATAAACAGACTGGCTGCAATCCACATGATGTGTGAGTTTCTCCATGACTCATTTAGGATTTTTTATTTATACATATGCGTCAAAGTTTGAAGATGGAGCTTGATAGATGGATAGATTTATTTGACAAAATTTATTTCATACAGACAGGCTCCATGTAAGATGCTTTTTTATTATAGTATTATATACTTTATTTCGGTTTTAATCCTCTGTTACATTACGGAATGACAAATGGAATCTGAAATTGTCCTTCAAAGTTCAACAGTCAGCAGAACATGGGGGGAAATCTAATTCAACAATTTGCACAGCACCAGGACCACCTGGTAAGCGAGAGACTCAAGTCTTTGCAAAGACCCCAAACGGCAGCCTCTAGACTTGCCCGCAGGCTGACACAGACCCCTCAACACTTATTTTCCTTCGTAATCCTCCTGTCAAAATTGCCGATCGCAAACTTTGTCCTGGAGACATTTGTTATCTTAAATCACACAGAAAAAATGAAGTAAAATCAATATCCAAACATGCCTTTCAATAAAATCAATATACATTCTTTTATTTGTGTCTAAAATAATACTAAAATAATTTTGATCATGATGGTGATTTTTGGAGATGCATGAGAAAATTAGGGGGGAAAAAAAAACGCTCACACTGTAGGGTAACAAATATCCTTAATGTTGAAGAACAGATCCCAGCGTATGCAAAGTTAAATTTAATGTAATGATTTATAACTTTAATCTGAATTATACGCTGATGGCTAAACAGATATGACACAAATGATTATGGTAATTTTGCTTATTAGGAAGGGAATATTTCATGCTTACAGGAAAAAATGTTATTCAGTATTTGGAATTTGAATAGAACAAGTTAAGAGAAGTGCAGTGTTCTTCTAGACGAGAGTTTAGTGACATCAAGTGGCGATTTAATAGAAGTGTGGAGGGTTGATGGCAGTTAAGACGTTTTGGTCACGTTTTAAGACATTATATACTAATAGAGTTCATTCACAAACTCTAATCTAATCTTTTCTCTCAGCGTTTTCTAAATCTGATAATAATGTGAACCATTTAAAAATAAACTCAGAGGATCTATTAAATGGTGAAAATATAGGGCTTTTAAAAAAACAACAACCATCTATCGTCATTAACAACAAACAAACCATCGAAACGAAAGAAAAATCCCCATAAATTGCCTCCCAAGTCGGTTGCTTTACAAGCTCAACATATTTTATAGTCTCACAGCACGTTTATTGAATCAATATCCATTTTCTTCATTTGTCTTTTGGTTTGAGAATTTGTGGCCTAAATCGAGAAGATAGAAAAAATGGTAGACTTTTCAAAATTAAACTAACATAACACCTTTTATCACTCGGACTATTTGGGGTGATTAACTTTTGGCCTTACTGTGTTAAGGGAGAAAATGCTCCACGTTCAGGTCACATATGAGCTTTTCATATCAATCAAGATTTTTTTTTTGCTAATCTCCAACAAATTTTTATATACTGTATGTATATAGGTCATTTTACAGTGGGATTCTACGGGAACGAACGTGGGACAATCTTCTTTCCAGTTGTTTGTGGTTACCATGACAACCGTTTTGGCTCTCTTGAAGGCTGTTGCTTGCTAACTACAGGAACTGCTATAACTTCAAAGGGAACTCATCCATGTTACAATATAAGGTAAATAGTTAAATGTCGATTTTGTTGCACCTGTCTGCCGTGTTTCGCGTTAGCAATGATTGACGTTAGCATCACAAGCTACGTAGGAGACTCCTGAGGCGTGGAAGCTACGACTTATTCTGCTGTACGATAATTTGTATAAAGAGCGACTTGTGGGGTCGGCTCTATGTCTTTTGTATATTATGTATTCAATAGTTTAAGCCTTAAATGTGAATTGCGTTTGAGGTTTGGCGGTGCTCTTACTGTTAAATGCTGGTAAAGCTAACACATGAGCTCCCAAACCAGTGGAGTCGCTGAATTAATTACGTATAATTTGTTGCAATGGCGTGTTGACACACTTGTGGTTCAAACAAATTTTGTCTAATCCTGATTCACTGTCTTTCCCCTTGCAAAGATCTGGATGTAAAGACTTATATGATAATGGCAAAGGTGAAAAGCAGTGAGTATAGTTTTTCAAAATCTAACATTTTATCATTTTATATGAAGTCATATAAACTATTGTCATGCAACTAAACATTAAGGAGTGCTACATGTGGGTTACTGAGGTCAAATATCAGGTGTTGTCCGATGCCAGGGCTAGAAGGCTAAAAATAAAAATCAGTGACTGCAGCATACCTAGTTTTATTGAGTTGCAATGACAATCCTGATGAAGACATTTTGAATATAAATTGTTCCTTGATCCTTTCCAGCCATTGATCCATTAGCTAGTAGGCTGGACAGTCTGTTTTTTTTTTTTTTTTTTTTTGTTTTTTGTTTTTACACTTTATATTGGCATGAGGTGGAGGATCGTTTATTAGCCAGTGGAATAAGCTGCACTGTAGTCTGGTGGCACCACAGGGGATTTTTCTGTGTCTTTGCCAAGGACAACAGAGTGAACAGGCTGTGGTCGGGGTGGGCGTTCTCTCTAATTATCATTTTTGGCTTTGCACAAGCACCTCACCTCATTGATATTTTCATTTTGGTTTAAAGTGTCTCTAATTTGGTCACAACAGTTATTCCTAACGTAATAATCATGTTGTCTCAGTCCCCAGGGAGGGAAAGATTGGTGTCTTTTACAAATGTGGCCTGTTCAACACCATACAGGACGTTCTGCACCAAAGACCAGGCTGGGTTGAAGTCAAAGAGTGAGTAGGGCTGTTATGGTTATTGTAACAGCACTTTCTTTGCTGTAATCGTGGTTAGCTTCCGGTATTCTTTTCATCACAGCGATGGAGACTGGGATTTCTACTGGTGTGATGTGGGCTGGCTCAGGGAGAACTTTGACCATTCTTACATGGAGGAACATGTAAGGATAAACCACTTCCGCAACCATTATGAGGTAAGGCAGCACTAGTGGAGCATGCTAGGAGACATGACAAAACAGAGATTTAAGATGAATCAAGATATATTCAGTTGAAAAGTCACATTGTCTTTTTTCTGCGTTTTATGTTACAGTTGACTCGTAAAAACCTCATGGTGAAAAACTTGAAAAGATACAGAAAAAGTCTTGAAAAGAATGTTGGTCGCATGGAGGCATCCAAGTGTGATTTTTTCCCGTGCACCTTCACACTGCCCAGTGAGTATCATCTCTTCGTAGAAGAGTTCAAAAGAAGCCCTGGAAGCACCTGGATCATGAAGCCGGTGAGATCAATTTGAATACTTGAAATTTGGGGTGTAAAGTTTCATCATCATACAATATCACATTGATCCTTTGAACCAAAACACAGTAATATCATAAAGTCTGACATGATCCAGTTTCAGTTTGATTTGACTCAGGGGCCTGCAATCTGAATGCTATACGCCCACGAGCACAATCAAGTGCATTAACATTATCACGTCAGAACTACAACTTGGTCTCGTAATTTTTTCCTCAACTAAGTGAAACACAACGATCAGTGTATTCTTTTTAAAGCAGATAAAATAAAGTTGATGGCCAAGCTGTTGGAGGTAAAGAGGATGTGCCACCAGGAATTTCAAAATAAAGGTACAACTAAAATGGCAGCTTGCGGTATGGATAAATCAGTGGATTTTGCATCGATTACGTATATCGTCAGTCATCGAATTGATAAATCGATGCAGATCAGGAATCATGACACCCCTAGTTGTTATCAAGTGCAGAATGTAACTCCATCTAGAGAAGCAGACCATTATGCTATATTTAGCTTTGGCCCGGTTTTGTATAAGCTCATTAGATCCCAAATAATTATATGAAATTTAACTCTTATCTTTAAAGGTAGCTAAATCCCAAGGGAAAGGGATCTTCCTCTTCAAGAAACTGAAAGACATTATGGATTGGAAGAAGGTAACGTTTGTTGATTCACTAAAAGCAACGAAAAAGAACACACAGACACACGTACTCATGAATCCTGATCAATAAATGCTGCGCTTTATAGGATGGAACCCGAACAGAGGAACATAAGGATGCAGCTCAAGTTGAGAATTATGTGGTACAGCGCTACATAGAGAACCCCTACCTAATTAACGGTGATGTTTTAAATCAGGGAACACTTTTATTGTAACTCACTTTGGATAATGTGAAAATAGACTATGTAATCCAAGAGAGGCTTTATTGTTTCCATGATTTGTGTCCCCACAGGCAAAAAGTTTGATCTGAGGGTCTACGTTCTGGTCACATCAGTATGTAATCAACTTTCTAAATCACAATTTTATTCAAATTGCCCATTTTTGTTGCATCTGTGAATCACTGTCTTTGCCTTTGTGCTCCAGTATATTCCCTTGAGGGCATGGTTGTACCGAGATGGATTTGCTCGCTTCTCAAGCACACGTTTCTCCCTCAGTAGTATTGATGACAAGTGTATCTTTTTTGGCAGTATAACAGTTTTAAATGTTTATATGCTTTGGTTTTAGCTCCAGTCATCCCTGTAGATAGTTGAGTTTTAAATGCAAAGGCAATGCTGCTTGATGTGACCTATTTTTGGAGGCTGTGTTTGCTGCTTTCTCTTCCAGCCCAATTGAAGGTGTAATTATGTCATTAAAGTCCCCAAATTCTCCTTAGTGCCTCTTATCAGATATGCACCTCACCAATGTGGCTGTTCAAAAAACAGCACCTGACTATGATCCTGAAAAGGTGAATAGATCATCTTATGTTTATGTGAGTCTTACTGAAACCTCCCCTCTTCACATGGTTCAATTTCTCCTCATATCCACGCCTAAATAGGGGTGTAAGTGGCAGATACAGCAGCTTCGAAGGTACCTGACCGCAAAGCACAGCCGAGAGACGGTGGAAACACTGTTCAGAGAGATGGATAACATCTTCATCCGCAGTCTGCAGAGTGTGCAGAAGATCATTATAAATGACAAACATTGCTTTGAGCTCTATGGGTATGACATTCTACTGGATCAGAACCTCAAACCGTAAGTTCTCATGTCATACACGCACACACTCACACACACAAACACACACATACTCCAGCACAGTGGATCGTCTACTCTTATGTTCACCTGCAAAGAAGCACTTAAAAGCATGTGAGCGCACAACATAAGCACGAAAAAAACCACGTGAACAGACAAGCAAACACAGTTTGATTCCTGACATGTTTTACTTGCCCACCTGGATACTGGGAAAACGTTGTATGAGCAACTCAGTAAATCTGTGTACTTGAAAATTGACAGCTGCGTAGTGATCCTGCGGTTTACATGCACACTAATGACAGAGCCTCTTTCCTGTCTAAATACTATAACATTCAATACATTCCAATCTAAGAGCCTTCACCGAACTGTTTGCTTTTCCCCGCGGATTCGTCTAATGCTACTTTAAAGTAAATGTCAGGAGAGTGTCATCACCAGCCATCTCTTTGCAGGTGGTTAATTGAGGTTAATGCCTCTCCATCACACACAGCCAGTAGTCAGGAGGATTACAGGATGAAGTGCAGACTGCTGGAAGACACTTTGAATGTTGTTGATATGGAGGGAAGGTAAATATCTCTTTCTTCAGAGTCAGCATTTACTCGAGCTGTCAAAAGCATACTGTCAGTTCAATTTGGATTTCTGTTTTTGTGCATTATGTCCTTAATAGGAGAGGGCACTCATAAGTACATGTGTAGGAACATATAATGTAATATAAACGCACCTTATAAAAGATCAACATTACAAAATAAACACATATCATAATGTCAGATATCTTAAGACTTGGGGCAGCACGGTGGTGCAGTTGTCAGCACTGTCGCCTCACAGCAGGAATGTTCCGGGTTTGAGCCCCGGCTCCAGCACAGGATCTTTCTGTGTGAGTCTCCATGTTTTCCCTGTGCCTGCGTGGGTTCTCTCCGGTACTTCGGCTTCCTCCCACGGTCCAAAGACATCAAGAGGGGACTAGGCTAATTGATACTCTAAATCAGGGGTGGGCAATCATGTGCCATGGAGGGCCGTGTGTATGCAGGTTTTCCTTCCAACCAAACACTTTAACAGGTGATTCCACTGATTAACACTCTTCTGTGGCTGAAGGTGTGTTAATCAGTGGAATCACCTGTTGAAGTGTTTGGTTGGAAGGAAAACCTGCATACACACGGCCCTCCATGGCACATGATTGCCCACCCCTGCTCTAAATTGACCGTAGATGTGACTGTGAGTGTGAATGGTTGTCTGTCTCTATGTGTTGGCCCTGCGATGGACTGGTGACCCGTCCAGGGTGAACCCCACCTCTCGCCCGAAGGCTGCTGGGATGGGCTCCAGCCCCCCATGACCCTTAAGAGGATAATGGATGGACAGATGGATCATAAGACTTATTTTTAAGACTGTAAACTAAGTTTGGTGTAGACAAGGTGAGCTTAGGGCCTCACGTCTGATGATTGAATTGGGTTTGGTTTCTCGTTTGCGTACCTGTAATCCTGCTGATTCTTGAAAGAGATTCCGAGTTTTTCCTTTCTTTCCCCCAAAAATGTCTCTTGATGTTGACATTGAGCTTGACAACACAATACTCTCTTCATGTGTCATGCATGCTACCTTGAACCGACACATGACAAAGTATTTCAATGCCTTCCAAGTTCAAGACACAACATTCAGAATCAAACAGCTAAGGCTCGAGGAAGTAAGCTTTAAAGCCAGTCTAAATGCAAAGAGTGCCCTCTGTTGGAATCAAGTTTATTAGCATTACAGACTCATCATTAGCATAGAGATTTATTCACTTTTCGCTGCCTTCTCTTGATTTTTTAGGGAAGGGATGATTGGTTTTCCTTAGAGGACATTTGCGATGGGATTGAGACTGTCTATAATTTGTCAGTGTGGGCTGTAGACCTTGCTGTCTCAAGGATTTAGAACAAATTAACAGTATACATTTGGTATGTTATTCAGTCATCTGAATTTATACAGTCTGTGTCCTATTCACACTGACGTACCAAAATTCGATGACTTTTGAAGTGGGGCTCTTTAGGTCTGTAGGAAAGCCTTTGACTTGCTTGCTATTATTCCCTGTACATGTCACATTCTTAGTTTTTTCACTTATCTATAGAAAATGACAAAATTATCACGTGCATGGTGCGTGATTTATAGCATGTTTTTATGTGAAGAACTATTTACCACTCACAAGGTGAATGCTGTACAACTTTTAATCTCTTGTTTTGAGTTGTGACTTGCACTGTACTTAACACTGCTTTATCTCATTAGGTTGACTGGCAAGGAGAAGCGGGTGGGCGGCTATGATCTGATGTGGAATGATGGGCCTGTCTATAAAGAGGACATCAACACAGACATATTTGGCACTTCATGCTTCACTGCCAACACACACTTAGGTCAGCAGACTCTGGTGCTAACGCAACAATAATCCTACTTTTTTAAGACTCCAAAAGGTTTGCAAGTAAAGCAGCTATAAATATGCAAATGTACACATGCAATGTAAACCATGGTAGCTGACCATTTGCTCATGTGACGTGGCATGGCCGCTACATAATGCAATTGTACTTCTCTGCCTTGTTGCAGGGTGTGTGAACGACAGAGACCAGCAGCTACGTCGGCTTCTAAAACCACTTCCATGTCAGAAGAGGTCGTAGTCAATTTCACCAATGTGACATCCGGCTACCACAGTGATTGACATGCAAGATGTCATCACAGTGGCATCTGTTTGTGGGAGGGTCAACAAATAGTTTACTAGCATTAAAAATACTTAATGTGATATTGTTTATCTGTGATAATCTGGTAAAATTTCAGCTGCGGTAGTAAGTAACTAGGTATGTTTACCCAAGTGCTGTTCTAAGTACAGAGTCAAGATTGCTGTATTTTTCTGAAGTATTTATCTTAAGAGGGATTTTTACTTTAACTCCACTGCATTTATCTGAACCCATCGGCTACTTTAAAGAAACATGTTTTGCAAAGTAAACATGTTAAAACTTGATGGACACAATTGAAGCAGCACAGTTACAACACACACAACCTTTAACGTGACTTTTAGAGATCAGTCAGTGGAATACACAAACTGAGTAGGATAAGTACTCTTCTTTTGATACTTGTATATGTTTACGCAAGTAGAATTTTGAATGGACAGTGTACTTTAACCAGAGTACTATTTTATTTTATAGAAACTGCATATTTCTTCTTCCACTCATTTCCAAGTGCCTTGATAATGAGTGAATATGGAAATGTCGACCAACTGATATATTTCTGAAGTGTACAGGAAAAAGCGTGTTAAAATACCAGACGAGTGTAACTGGTTGCTTAGCAGTTACACTCAGTAACGAAATCTGTTGTGATGTGCAGGATCTTTTCATGTGTTCATAAGAATGGCACAGCTACCCTTTGAGTGCAAAACATTTATTTCTATGCCTTACAAATACTTGCATTCAACATTGAGAAAATACATACCACAATCTTTCAGCGTGCGAGTCAACATAATGTACATTTTTTTAATAAATACATCGCCACTCCTGGCCCCTTATCTATGGCTTTGATACTTTACATGAATATTAGGTTACTGAATGCATATCACATCATTTACATTGATGTATTGTTCCAGGAATCAAGTGCACATGTTAAATCACAGAAAACAGTTAAGACACTAATGTAAACAGTGTTCTGAAAACTTCAAGTATGCAGTGAATATGGAGGAGATATGTGTAACATTACCCAACAGCTAAGTTGTGTCGAAATTCTACCGAGTCATAGGATTGACCAATGGTACAGCACAGTAGACGTAAAAGTACATTCAGCTCTAAATATTTTTCCTCGTATGCATGATAATGTAAACATAATAATGAGCAATGATGAGTACAAGTCAACCACAACACTTTTCATAAATATAACTATGGTGTATAAAATCTGGAAAAATATGCATTTACATTCGTAGCAAACATTACACTCTTCAATGATAGAAAGAGCTCAGCTCTATGCAAAATACAGTATATTTCTCGTAGACTACAATTCAAGCTGTTCAAACATGAAAAGCCCTTGTAACCAAAAATTTCAAACCATTGCACAAGTATATCTGAAACAAATAACTGCAGCACACCGCCATTTATATCACCTCCTTTTCAGCCAAAGATGCACGAAGTGAACGTATGTCTTTAAATGAGGCACCAAAGAAAAGATTAAAGCAACATCAAGTAAAATATAGAGAACAAATACATTCCAACATCAAAAAAATCCACTATGGATGGTTATGGTTGTATTCAATGATTAGAATGCCATGGTTTAAATTCACGATGGGATACTTATACTGGAAGCTGTCTGATGGTGTTGTGGATGTCTATTTCTACATTAGTAGGATACTGAGACATGAGCAGTGCAACAGGTTACATAAAAGCTATGTTGTTGTTTTTTAGACTCCTAGTAAAGTTTAGGGTCACAATGTCCAAACATTATGACTGCTATTAATTACTGTACATTTGAAATGACTTCCAGTGTGTTAACCTGTTACTATGCTTCCAAATCGTGGCTGTGTTTTCCCTACACCAGCTGCTAGAACTGATAGGTTTGACCTTTAGAAGGCTGTGGAGCACTAACTCATTTAGACTGCTGCACTACAGCTAGAGCATGTTAAGATTACACAGATTACACAGAAAGCGAGCATAGATTCAAATCCTGCAGCAAGTAACCACTAAGTAAAGCCGTTTAGGTCTACAGGGGTCACTTTGCGACAAAGTGCACATTTTTTGTTTTGCCATTCTGCTTACTACTTAATGAGGCTTTGGGGAGAGATTGTGGCTCTTTTGCAGCTCTTTTCATGGCGGTTTTAGAGGCCTGACCCCCCGCCTCGGTCCCCTGCCAGTCCTTCTCCACTCTCTTCGAGGTCATAGCCTCTCTCTTGCTTGCAACAAAAACACGTTTCTCAGCTCCAGCTGCTTTGATCCCTCCAAGTTCCTTTTTAACATCCGTCTCGGAGTTGGCTCTGACGCGGTTCTTCCTTACTTGACCTTTACCGTTTGAGTTAGCTCCAGGTCCTTGGGGTTGTTTACGGACATTTCCTGCAGCCTGCATGTGCCTGAGATGACTCCTTCCTGCCGAGGGGCTAACTGGGGTCTGGGCTCCACCTCCCCCTTGTGCTCCTGGGCTCCTTCCTTCTTTGGAGGTTTCTCTGGTCTCACTGCTGCTCCTCTTTGCTGGTGCTCCAGGTCGGGTTTTACGCTCAAGCAGTGGGCTGAGTCGTGAGTGGCGTTGGTAGGCATAGGCAGAGCAGCTTCCGTTGCAGAGTGGATAGCGAATGTGACAGTGAGGGCAAACTGGAAATCGGGAGACCTGGTGCTGGGCAGAGGCCGTAGCAGGTGATGGAGGGTTGTTGACGGGTGTGAATGGAAAGGCTCGCTGGCTGTGCCGCAGGCCTTTAGGGGAGTTGAGTCGGGATGGAGGAGCTGTGTGAGGTCTGGGTGGGTGAGCAGTTGTAGTATTGGCAGAGGGGAAGGCTTGTGGCCTGGTGCGGCTCCCAGGTGGCCGGCTGCTCTCTGCCTGCACTGTTTGGATCTGGAGCCACTCCAGCTGCAACAGCCTCTCCAGGTATTTCTCTAAGGGCCCTACTGGTTTGGGGCGGGGGGCACCACGGCCTTCGGTGTGAAGAAACACTGCTAACTGTCTGAGGCTCCAGCTGTTGAAGGGAGGAGGCAGAAAGTCTGGGTAACTGTAGGTGGGTTTCTCGCTCTCGTCTTCGTCACCCACAATCCCGCGGGGTCCTGGGAAGTCGGGAGGAAAGTCATTAGTGTTGATGACCTCAGCCCGGAGGTTGAGATGAGGAGGGGTGCAGGGGGTGCATGGGGATGGCAGCACAGGCAGCCTCTCAGAATCTGACAGGTCACTGGCACTGTCAGTGTCATCATCCTTCTGGTTATAATGCTGCTGCAACACCTCGGGAGTAGGGGCTTGGGAGTGCGTTAGGGGGTGTACTGGCATGTGCCGTAGCCCTGATATTGGGGAGAGGGGCAATGAGAGAGCCCTCCGATTTTTCCCCATCCCCCCACGATTCGGCTGCAGTTCACTGGTGCATTGTGACATCCGTTGATTTTCTCGTTTTTCCTCTTTTCTGTGTGCAGATGAGTGTTGGCGGAGATGAGGCCGCGGATCTCCCTCTTCTTCAGGGCTTTAAGAGTCAGACAAGTCACAGAAGAGATTTAGGGATCTACTGGATTTGGACAGAGAACTGCATTCTGTATGAAAGCCCTCTGCACACATACCTGGAGAGTTTGCTTGTATGACACGTGGTGCCAGATTTCAACCTGCAACCTTTTGACTGTGCACCCTGCAAAACAAACATGCTAGTTAAGACCTTCTTATGAGGTTTGCTCACAATGTTGCACCTTGTATATCTTTTGTTAAAGCATAGAACAAAATGTATCATTTGTTTATCAGGAAGATGCCCTTTACTCACCCTCTGCGCCGCTGCTGCCACTGTGTCCTTATCCTGACCTGGTCCTGGGAGACCGTTTTTCATTTGGCCCGCTGCTTTCTTGATCTTGCCTTTCTTAGAACTGTGAGAACATGATATATTTTTCCTCTGCAGCCTGTGACAAAACAATGTAGTATTCAAGGTGTCTCTGTAAATTGAGGCCTACCTGGCTCCTGGTCCGCTATTTTCAGTATTTTTTACCCGAATCTTCTCCTTGGAGACGACGCGTTTCAGTGGCGTGGAAGCTGTGCGTTCCTGCATGATGGGTCCCATGTTGCATCGAGGTGGCCCCGATAGGATGTTCGCTTTGAGTCCAGCACAGTTCAGTGGTGCTATAGCTAAAGAACCCAGCCGCTATCTCGGATCTGATGATCTGTTCGGAGAATGATGCTCAAAACACCCATTTTGTCAAAAGTGCTGCAATGCATCATGCGCTAACGTCTTCTCCGCTGTTACACTCGTGCCATAGATTCGCCTCTTTGGTGAATAACTCTTGAAACGATTATTTCAATGAAGAGGTAAAAGCAGACGTATCTGGGTTTTTTTTTCAGACGTCACCACCCTCGTTATTAAAAATGTACGACGGTTAAACAGCGTATTGGCTTTGTTTGGCTCCCTGCTAGATAGGTTTGTTTACCTGCTGCTGACTGGCTAGCCGGGACGTCGATGTGTGCGCTGGAGGTGCATTATGGGACTTGGAGTTCAGGTGTCTTTGATGCTCTTTCAAAGGAAATACTTAGACGTCCTCTAATAACTACGTTTGCTATTGATGAATAATACTTAAATTTTATTCGGGAAAATAAACCCACGTGTTTGAATAAATAATTAAAAAATGTTGCACATAAATTAGATTTATTGGGAAGTTACTCAATCTCCCATGAAGCGTCGGTGATATTGTGGTCCGTTGGTAGCTTCCTACTAACTGCGCGCAGGCTACCTGATCGCCATTAAGCGTCATCCACGCGAGCGTGTTGGAGAGGTGGTTATGAATCTGTTTATATGAGAGCAGCCAGTTGCGGAAACTCTATGACGCACGGAGACGCGCAGCTCCATGTTATGGTTTTAAGTGGAGGATCAAACCTCGGCTGCATCCTGCAATTTAAGAGTGAAATTACGCCTCACGTCTGTATCTGGTGAGAACAAGAACACTCGTCATTCAATTCAACCAAATAATAGGCAATTTTAGCAATAATTGGAAATAGATGTGCACTCAGGCACGTACTCCACGAGTACACGCCCACCATCTCTGTCCAGTTTTTGTTGTCACATGTACAACGAAATAGTTGATTTGATCAACTTCCGCCCCCGGATTGTGCTTTTTTTAGGGGTAAAAACTGCACAGAAGTTACAGATAAGTCATTATATTTTTTTTATTCTAAGTGCATCCTGGGATGCAGTGTTTCATAACTTGTGTTTCACAACCCTCTTTACAGGTACGCAGCTCTCCCAGATCATGGATCGAGCTTGGTTTATTGGACAGGAGAGGATTTATCCTCCAATATCTGAACAGCAGATGTCTCGCTCCTTCAGCAGTTTCTCACAGCCCTGCATGACTATCAACCTGACTGAAATGCTGCGTACTGATAAATCTAATGCAGAGAAAAAGCCAGTTCCAATCCGCCCCCCAAGCCCAAGAGCGTCGCTGCCAAAAGCTCGTGAGCTCCACCACAGTCTCTCCTGTGAACCCACACCCAAACCCATCATCCACCAACGGTCACACTCTCTGCCTCCAGTCAGAGGAAAGAAGAAGCAATGCAAACATATTGGCGTACGATTTGTTGACTCTTTAGGCCTCGACCTGGAAGATATCAGGCTTTTCAAATCTGGAGAGGAACCATTTGTACCACATCATGTTACCTTTAGATTACTGATGGCTGCAGAGTTGGCTGATGGAAGGCATCTGGAGATATCTCTGCCATACCTAAAGCCAGTTTTTGCCCAACAACCCGGTGACCATCCAGGATTTCTGCATCGTCTCAAGGAGCAGAAAGTATGTCTGGAGAGAATCTGTTGTTTTGAACTGGGTGTCATTGGAATCACCCAGGTCCTCAATCTGGACTTTGAGAAAGATGTGACAGCCCGCTATTCTTTTACGGAGTGGAAGAGCTGCACAGAAACAAATGCCTCCTGGGTGTCCACCGTCACCAAGACCTGGGAAGGAGGAGGGGGCCAACTCACCTGTGATACATTTCGTTTCCACCTTCCGGTCCCTCCCTTCCTGCAGCCAGGAGCAGTGTTAGAGTTTGCCATCAAATACAAAGTTTGTGGAGCTGAGTACTGGGACAACAACAACGGAGAGAATTACAAGTTAGTTTGCCACAACTACAAGCTCACAGTGCCCAAAGAATGCGAGGATAGCATGGTTCACTTTTTTTAACATGCTGACTAAAGGATAAAGAAAATATTTGAAGCACTTTTATTTAAAATAACTGCATTGTAATTATCATGAACTTCTCTTTCAGACAAAAGTGCTGATCAAAGATTTCTTGGAATAATGTAAGACTCAGGATAAACTCTTCGCTGTGGTGAGCCAGAGTGAAATTACAAACACTAAGTGCACTTAAAAAAATCTGTCGCCGCATTTGTTTTTCTTTTGTATCTTTAATTGCACTGTTTTTGTTTGATTTTCCATGCTACTTCATAAAATTGCACTTTAATGTTGGAGACATGCAATATAAATGACATCAACATGAATACAGTGTTAACATGAAAATTAATTGAAAATGTTAATAAATTATAATTAATCTGCTGTTTCTTCCAGCTTGGGCTGCACAATTAATCAAAATTCAATCTAGCTTACAATATGGCCTACTGCAACTTTTAAATTGCAGGAAACTAACATATTTCTTCAATAATGAATTCATGTTAAAGTACAACTTCAAATTAAATATTTTGGTGCTGCATTGATATCCTGCCTCAGATCTTACTGACTTTAAATATCTTGGTTGTAAATCCTGATGGAAGTCACACCGTTCTAATTTTAATACGGCATCCCACGAAAATGAGAATATTCATATGGAAATTAACATTACCTCTTATGACACAAAACATACCATGATAACATTATCAGTCAAAATAATTGCTATTTTATATATTTCAACATGTTGTAGCCCTCGCTAGATATCTAACATGGAAAGGGTTTTGCTTTCCTTTTTTTGCAATGCATCTGTCAAATCTACTGAACCATTTTTCTCTGCATTTTGAATTGTATTTTAGTAAAATCCTTCCTAATCAAATGTTGAAACCATGAAGATACAGTTTAATTGTCTTTTCAGAATTCCCCAAATGAGCACTTTGCTTATTTTAACAATAAAGCAAAAATAACACATCATGTGTTGTGACTGTTTTAATTATTAGCAGTATTAAAATCTTAATCATTAGTGACTGATGACTCATACTTAAACGAATTGGTCATGCATAATTTCTTCTCTTTAATCACTAATAGTGTAATTTGTCCTTTCCTGAGGGTGAAAGTGATGTGTTGACATGGGCCAACTTTAGCTAAACAGACAAGCGGTAGCTAGGTAACAGGTGCGCGCGTGACTGTTTCAGCATCGTGAATTCGCGCGCTCTGTCCGTCTGTACACAGTTTACAATTTTTCAAGGGGAAAAAGAAACGGAATATGATATTTTAATCGTCTGTTTACCGTGCTTTAGGGCGTCGTTTGACTTCTCAGTAAGTAACTTAGTGTTGTAAGATATTTAAAAACTGATCATATGGCCATTCATTGTCGGAAATTTGTTGGTAGAGACAGTTAGACGACACTTGCTCGCATGAGCAACTAGCACGCAGCTAAGCTAATAAGCTACTCCGCCAAGAAGGGTCTCAATTTGGAGAAGGTTTGGTGTCAAGTATGACTCGTCTAGAGTCGTAACAAATTGCAAACTTTATGTACCGTGCTAGTTATATTCACATCCAGGTTCAGGGTTAATTTGTAAAATAATTCATCATCGCCAGACTCAGCTAATTTGTCAGATAGCTTCTTGGTGTCACTTGTGTTTTAATGGCTTGCATTTGATGATTTTAACCTGATAACATTAAAAGTAATCATTTGAAGGGAGTCAATCTTTACATGCACAGTTGCTGAGTTGGAAGGCTGATATTTTGAAGGCAGCAGAGTCCCAAGCAGCAGTAACTCTGGATGAACTCTCAGTGGGGAAAAATGGCAAATCTTCAAGACACACAGGTGAAAATGCCAACTTTGAAAAACTAGCATGTTGTCTACTGCAATATTTGTAGTGTGAAGCAATGGTGAGACTGAATTTTGATTAATGATTTTATGTGCAGTTGGAGAAAGTAATCGACAGGGCATTAAAGAGCAGGACCATCGAAGCCTTGGACACATTCTTGCAAAGGAACATAAATGAAAGGACCCTCATAAAATGTTCCCAACACTTTCTTGACAAATTGGATAAACTTGTCAACAGAGTGAGCTATAACATTTCATACTTACATGACAGGATTTATGGGTTGTGTGCGCAATTATAAACACATGTGAATTGTTTATGCAGAGTTTGGATCAAAAAGATTACAAATCAGCCAGTTTGTGTCTGGCTATCATCTACAAGTGTGGCAAAAACTTGAAAGTACCTGGTTATGGTGAAGGGCTGTCAGGAATAATAGCTCAAGGCTTAATCAGAAAGATAAGTATCTATTAAGTATGTAGACGCACTGTAGAATTGCTGATAAAAGCATTTATCAGCGAATGATTGTACCTCATCTTGTGCACTTGGTAGAGTGGTTCGAGAAATGCAGGCAGCTTTGGATCCAGGGCGGTACACGGTGGAATGAGACCTTGTTCAACCTTTCTGAGGAATTCTTTGACGCATTAATGGTGAGCTAATGAAAGTAACACATACTTTGTCAAAGAACACATTCCACCCTTCATTGTGTAGAATGTGAAATCTTTTATTTCTTCTGTGTGGCAGATGGTTCATGAAGCATGCAAAGAAGGTATGATTGTAGATTCCTTTTTATTACATTTTTTCCCAGTTATTATGTTTCAAAAATGAAGATTAGTACATTTCAGAACACAACTTGAAATTTAAATTAACATGAATACATTGAATCAAAATTCATAAATGCTTTGAAACATTTAATCTTAATTTGTAGTCACAAAACAACTTAACTCAAGATTTATACAGTAAAAATGTTCATTTTCCTCGCACTGCTGTGCAATATGATTTTCATGATTTTAATTTGATTTTGATCTTTTTATATTTGTGGAAACTTCTTTATAGATTGAGAGAAGGCAGGAATAGGTGTGATAGGAAGTTAGTCAAATTGAATTTCTGAATTTCAACCCTTCAATTATGAATCTCAGAATATAAGAAAGTTTTTCTTTTCACTATGTTGCCTCTTCACATTTTTACAGGAACTTATGAAATTACTGAGTCCTTCCTATATCCTCTTGGGCAGTTGGCATTAGATGCCCGAATCCACATCCTGATCCAAAAGGAGGTTTTGTGATCATTTGATTAACTTATTAACATTAAAGTGTGTTAGTGAGGTCTTATACGCTTACACTTATAATACTTGTAACAATATCTGCATAGGCAATCCGGAAATTTAACATAATTTTGGACAAAATGCCAGTGGAGCTCAAGAAAGAGAGGAAGATCCTAAGATCACAGGAGGCCTCGGATATCATGTATGTCATGACCATCGTTGTTATATTACATCATCTACACGTTCTGCAAACTGATGAATATTCATCATATTTTTCATAGGATCAGGCTTGCTGGTCAGGTATTGGAGGGTGGTGGTAATGTTTTTTTTTAAATTAACATAATTCAATATTTTTCAACAAAAGACACACAAATCTACAATAAAGTCTCTTTGTCTCAGATTATGACTTGCAGACAGCCCTGATGGAGGCACTATGTAGAATGGCCACCCCTGTCCAGAGGAAGGATCAATCAGATCACTGGTTCAGCATGGAACATGTGGCCAGTGCCTTTGTCAAGATCAGGGATTCAGACTTTGAGACGGTTAAGTGCACAATTTTTGTCATGAACATTGACATTTTTTGCAATTCAGTGGAAATATATTGTAGCAGCAGTACAATGCTGACCTTTATGTACATGTCTTTATTTTCAGGATTGTCGCAGGTTTCTTAACTTGGTGAACGGTATGCAAGGAGACAAGAGAAGGTACACACATGCACGAGATCAAGGCTTCTCAAGCTATGGTCTGGAGAACCTGAGAGCTCATTAGGGTTGTCATGATATTGTATCTGTCCTTGTTCTCCTCTTTACACGAGATCAAGGCTTCTCAAGGCATGGTCTGGAGAACCTGAGAGCTCATTAGGGTTGTCATGATATTGTATCTGTCCTTGTTCTCCTTCTCTTTACAGTGTTGACGCATACTCAGCAAACCTTCTGTTTTTCTTGGACAACTGATTTGCAGCATGGTGTTTTCTTTAAATCCTTAAATATATTTAGTGAACTTTATATGACAAATGTTACAAACACATCAGTTTGTTGTAATATGTTATAATGCTGATCAAGGATGCACTTAACTGAACAACAATTTACTCTGTACTGTAGAGTGTATTCCTTTCCGTGTTTGGAGGTTTATCTGGACAAGCATGAGGTCAGTATTTATTGGTGAAACAGTTTGAAAGATTTCTAAAAATGAAAACTAAACATTGACAGCAGCAGTGGGCAATAGGCCAAGATTGTTGGTCATGTTGTATGTAGTATTATATAACAATGAGGGAATACAATCATAGTACAGTGATTGTTTTTTTTCTGATTTAACTAAGAAATGATCTAACATAACCATACCATACTGTATTACCTCTGATTATTTTTATGGAGAATTTCCATAAAAACAAAAACAGCTGTGGAACAACAAGTTTTCCTCCCTAATGTTGACTTGGTTGGTTTGCATCCCTGTACTATGTAACTATATTTTCTCTCTCCACCAGCACAATATTCTCTTATGAGGCAGTAGGATTTACAAGACCCCTCCAGAATGTTATCCTGATTTGAAACGTAGCCAGAAGAAAACATAGCCTCTGTATACAAACTGTATTCCTAAGTCACTCATGATCGACTCATTGCATGTTTTACAATGTATCATCATATAAATTAACAGCAACACCTGTCTAGAGTCTGACAGCATATCTAAATCAGTGTTATAAAAGTTGTGAAGAAGTCTTTGTCTAATTGGTGCTATTAATTTGAATGCATGATCAAACTTGTGTACTGTACTACCAAGTGCATCAGTAAGGGCTTTGAGAGGTTTGTGGTTATGTTGTCAGCTGCTGATGCCAGCTGACGAGAAGTTGGAAGCATTTTGGATGGACTTCAACCTTGGAAGCCACAGCATCTCATTTTACTTCTCTTTGGCTGATGAAGAAGCACAGGTACCCTCAAGATTATTGTCTGTGTTGATTTACATTTAGATCACCAGCTACAGATGAGTTTCAGCCTGTTCTGTTTCTCTCGTTGATGTACTCTACTGCAGAGCCAGTGGGAAACCATGTGCATAAATGAGAATGAGGTCCAAAGTTACTCTGTTACAGGTAATCAAAATATGATGACTTCTGTTGTAGGATCAGGTATTACGTCAGTCAGTACAATCTTCGTATAGATATTGTAATATCTCCCTTTGATTTGTATCTGGCCGGTCGTGTCATTTGTGTGTTCTTTTCCCTCAGAGAAGGGCAAGAGGCAAGTCTTGCAGCTGAACCTGTCAGAGGTGGTGTCTGTGGGCAGTGTGGAGGGATCAAGTCTCAGCATCTACTTTAGCTCCTCCCTGGACATCCTGCAGACTACTTGTAGTGTCTATGGACACAGGAAAAACAAAGTAAGCATGAGAAGTATTCTCCACTCTTATATGACACAATGCTCACAAATATTTTTTTTCAGTTTGTTGTTATACTAGTGTTCAGTACATAGAGCTCAATGTTATATATGATAGTGATTTTAGCATTCAGTGAAAAATTAACGCAATTTCAGCTTGGTTCAGTCAATTGTAACAGTTTATTACCAGTAAAGTCTTCATAAACTTTGCCTGTATGTTTAAACTGCAGTATTCGTGGTTTTACCCCAAGTAGAGTCACGCGAATAATGAAGATTAGGAAAATTAATGAACACATCTGTCCACCTGTTAGGGCTTTGTGGGAAAGACAAGCACATCTGTAGTGAAGACTACAGTGAAAATAGTGATGGAAGAGAATGGATCACAGGTAACTATTGGTGTTTCAGCGTAATGATATCATTATGCACTTACAGTTAGTGTGGATGTTACGTATCATCGCCTTCTTGAAATAATTGCCTAAGTCGTTTTTTTAAAGTTTTTCAGAAAACACATAAAACTGGAGAGAAAATATCACAAGGAGTGGATTCAGGCAAAAGAAAAATGTTATCAAAAATGACTTAGGCAGTTATTTATAAGAAGGTGATGACATGTTAAACTATTGAACTAGTGAAAGCTGCCATTTGTAGATGTACTGCCTCAAGAAAGGCTTGAGATGGGATCACAATGTAATGTGAACAAGCATGTGAATGAAATAAGTGAAGAACGTGGCTTTAACTTCAATTCTTTTAATGTTTACCTTTTTGAAATTAAGCATACATGAGTTTGTGTTTTACCACCATGAATATTTTGAAAAAGCAGCCATTGATATGTTTGCGCTGCACGCCGCTCTCCATGCAGGTCATCGTTCCTGAGAGCCCGGTGTCTGTCAGTGAAAGTGAGAAAACCACGGCCCCTCCCTGTTTGCCAACCCTGTCATCCCCTTTAAAGGTGAAACAGTTTTGTATTATATCTTAATCTCATATCCAGCAGTGTGATGTTACATAGAGTACAGCCATGTTATGATTAGTGTCAGCTCAGGGAGCTTTTGAATATACATAACCAGGCACTACAAACCTATCGGATTTTTACAATCATAGCTTATGTTATGTAACATATTTATTAGGGCTGGGCGATTAATCGAATTTTAATCGTCATCGCGATATCAAAATGTGATTAACACATCGTAAAAGTCATGTCCATGATGAGAAGTTCATTGTCACATGCTTCGAAAATAAACCAATCACATGCCACATTGTTAAATTAGCTGCGTGTATGGCCCATGACATTAATTTGTGATGTGGTGTCAGCTACATACAGCGTGTGTGGTGATAGCCGCCACGAGCAAGCTAGTGGAGCCGAGGGCAGGCGTGTTACGTGGACGATGACGCAGACAAAACTAGCGACGAAAAAAATAGCTCCTCACTCATTTGGAGCCATTTTGGGTTCAAACAAGACAACGTCGTACAAGCCCAGGTACTGCGTAAAACGTGGGGCGGTCGTGGCAACTACGAGGGGAAACACGACCAATCTTCATCAACACCTGAAACACCACAAAGACCTGCACAAACAATTCAAAGAGAGCCAAGGTGCAAAACAGCCGACAACACCAAGTCCGCAGCCACTCGTTCGCCCTCCGAGAGGCTCTTTTTCGCGTCAGGGAATGTGGTGACATGTCAGCGCTCCTGCTTGAAACCTAGCAAAGTGAACATGTTGGTGTTCCTGTGTAAGAACTTGAAATAAGAGAAGTGTCAAAGGAGTTTTGGGATGAATAAATCTCCCTTTTTCTTGATTTAGTGGTTCGATATTACTCACTAAAGTTTTCTCCAACGTAGTACTGTAATTGCCACCTGTTTAGCAAGATGATGGCATTGGCAGGTCTTGATCTTTATAATGGGAGAAATGTTTAATTTGCCAGTTGCCATGTTTAATTTATTTTATTGATGTTTTCTCCCAGATATCTTTTAGTTAGAGTCTTGGAAATTGTTTGAATTTGCCAACAGTCAGGTATGAGCCTTGTGCAATTGCAATGTGCAATATGTTAAAAATAAAAGCATATGTTGTATAAATAACTGTTCAGTTTCTTTATTCAATGGGCATAGGCTATTCAGTGTTTGTGGTCTATGTTAGCTGTAAATATTAAAAAAGAAAAATATGCTTTAATGTACTGTAGCTAATATGCACCCTTTGATATTTCATATATATATATATATATATATATATATATATACACACACACACACACACACATTTATCGCAGGTCATATCGTCATCGCAACAACTGAACAGTGTAATCGCACATCGCATGTTTTCCTGATATCGCCCGGCCCCAATATTTATCCATTGTGTCAGTCAGATATTTTTTCTGATTGTCTGAATACATTGAATTGCAATTTAGATAAATCATGAGTTTTGCCCTTTTGCAATTTAAGTGTGAACAAGAGTTAATATACCTCAGTAGGGGTTACTGGATAAATACGATTTGAATATATTTGACACTTCCTCACATGCTGAACTTCATTTAAAAACTGCCAGTGGAGGGCAGAAATGAATTCAACCATACTGATTGCAGGAGTAGTTGACCTGTGACTTATAAAGGCATTTTTGCTCAAGACATTGAATTGCTATTGTATGAAGAATTTCTGCATCTTTAGTCTAAGTGACTCCGTTCTGCAAACTTCACTTTGATGATATCGGATATGGAAGCTGACCATTAGCAGAGGATCTGGATATTTAATTCACTGACAGTCATTCTGATTCTCTGACCAGATGGGGACCCCAGCCAAGATGAGGATTTCTGAGTCCACCACTTTCATCAGCAGCAGTGCAGGAGGAAGCTTGCATGAAATCAACCCCCTCCCTGCTGGTACACGATTGAATCAGTGGCAAAAGACAACAGCAGTTGCGGTGTTACCATCAGCACTCCTTACATGTATCTTTAAAAATGGAAAATAATTTAAACTAAGATGAACTCAAACAGACTAGCATTATAATGGAACCGTTTTTAGTTTTAACATAAAGGGTCAGTTGGTTCTTGTCTGACCAAAATTCTCATCAAACACAAAGAAAATCACATTTTATATATCTTGCATATTTTTAATACAAGTGGTGCATAAATTGCAGTTGCCTCCCACCTTGTTGATTGGACACCTTATGTTTACACTTCATTCACACAGGACTAGTTTAGCCTGAAGAACACTCTCTTTCTCAGTCTCTTAATTTGGATACAGATAGATTCAAGCATGGAGTGAAGATGTAACTGTCAGCTTTTTTATTGCTCCCTTCTGCTTTTCAGACACCTCAACCAAGCGTAAAGAGAAACCGTCACTGGAGATGCTGCGTTCAGTTGATAGGCAGAGTGAAGTTAGCCAGGGAGCACTAAGGACAGCTGATAAAAACTGCCATCATCACACAAGACCGAGCAGCATGAAAGGGCAGGTATGGCTTTTACTGAATATATTGTACTATGGACTTAAGCTCTAAAACCTTTATTTGATCATGTAAAATGTGATATTGTGTTTTGTATTCAAATGTTATCTTTTCTGTTATGCTCTGTCTGAGTCTAATGTGTGTCTGCAGAGCACAGCTGCTGAACAGCCCTTCAAGAATAAGCCTACTAAACACAAAAAGGTAAAATCATACAATACGGTGTGCTGGTATGATTTGATTTGCCAATGAACACAGCACACATGTATTACAATAATTCCTTTGGTTCTTCTCAGTAATTTAATGCATTGAGTAAAAATAAACATGATAACCCAAATAATTTTTAAGACTTAAGTTCCCAGCTGTCTCATCAAGCCAATATTTACTACTTATAATTTTAGAGGGAAGCAAAATCTATTAACACAAACTACACTAGCCATTTGCATTGTCTGATTTGTGGTTATGCTACAGAGCATACCACTGGCAAGAGCAGCAAATGTGGTTCCAGCAGGAGAGGGGAAAGAACAGTCTCAAGGTGTTGTATTGCTACACTGACTTGGAATTAATTTTAACCCAGAAATACTATTATGCTGCTCTTCTTCAGAGACTCATAACTTATCTCTTTACTTACAGAGGATAATTTTGTGCCTGACACCCAGATCATAAATGAGAGAGACATGTAAGAACAGAAACCATCCAAGTAGCCAAGAAGCCTTTTGTTTGTATTATTGTATGCATATAGTATGTTTCTGTACACCACATAATTGTGTTCAACTTGTAGACCTTCTAACTGGAGTAAACTGTCAGTTTCTGAGATGCTAATGATGCCTACGCAGGAAATAAATCGTCTGCCAAGACCCGGTAAGCAAATTGCTAAAATGTGTTACCCATCTCTAGGCCTAAAGCCAGTAACACACAAAATTTTAGTTCAGACACAAATTCTAATTATTCAGAGAATGAAAATTTGTATATTTTTTTTCTTTAAAGAGCTGTGTTCAAGTCTGGTAAAGAAGCAGGAACATGCAACATTGTCCGTTCCACAATCTGGTCCAGTTACCCCAAAACAACTCTATACCAGATTCACCCAAGGCCTGCAAGAGTTCCTCAATGAGGCAAACCAAGATGCTGCACCTCAGCAGGCAGCTGCAGGCCCAAGAAAAATATCTGATGTCACAAAGGACTCAGAAGGCAGAGGCACTTTAGATAGATGTGGTTCCACTTTGGCCAAACTGCAGGGAAGTAGCCTGGCGGAGGGGAAAATCAAAGGCCAGTTGTCTCCGGACTCAAATGGTGTTCCAGTCGAAGCTCCAATCAAGGCCTCCGCAACCAAAAATCTGCAGGACAGAATAACACCAGATTTTATGGTTAAAGAAAGTCGCAGGCCCTGCTCAGGCAAAGAGAAGGTATGGACTCTAAAAACTGTAATGTCACTTAAATGTAATTTTTGTGATAACAGAATATCATATGACATGAGATCCTAATAATCATCACCCAGCTTCCCATGTCTGAAAGGGAGCTCTCTGGGAAGTTTCGTCCAGTCACTTAGCAGTCTACTTCACTTCACCTGGGTTTAGTTTAGTTCATTCATTGACAAAAGAAAAGAACAAGATTTTCTAAATATAAAAATGTTGCCAAATCCTGAATGAAAGGGAGAAGAAATCTTTGTCACTATGCCCCTTTATACAAGGACTTCTGCTTTACAGAGAGCATGATATAAAAGCAAAATAAATATAATAGCTGCAAGCCCACACAGCCACTTGCTTTACTGTTTCTTTTTTTTTTTCCTTTTTAAATCTGCAATAACAATCAGTATTGCAATCAAACTTAACACATTTCATTTACATGTGTTTTTTATAATTTTTATAGTGTTACATTTGATTTAGATTTTTTTGGTTTCTTTGTTCAGCTTGTTCCATGAACTGATTCCTTTCACGAAAATGCATTGTTCCATTGATTGAGTCCTGAATCTCATTTTTGTTTAAGAGTCGCTTCCTTTTAAGCTATAGAGTTTTCTGCTTTTCATATCTTTTTTGGATGTTACCATCATTCTTCATTGGCCAAACAGGCAGCTTTTTTCATAAAAAACCCAGTGGCTACTTGCTCAGCACTCAAAAGCAAATGCTGTCAGTGAATTGCCGGTGAATGTTGTTGAGCAGTTAGCAGCTAATGAGACAGATATTCACCTAGGAGTTAGTACAGTAAATGGTAGGAATTGGACTTGCATTTATCAGGTTACCAGACAGCTCAAAATAAATGATAATGTGAACATAAGCAACTGTTTGCTTGAAGTTTGCCATTTCTTGATACATTGTCGATGCTGACCCCATGTGGTAAAACGTGTATTTGAAGAAGCTGGAAAGATGAAACCCTGAGCACATTTTCTTTATATAGACTTTTAATCAGGTGGTCTGTAGATCCTGTGTCAATGTTCAGATTTGATCCTGAATTTAAGTGACATGTAAAGATTCTTTCCCCAATATTTGTTGCAGAAGAAAGGACCTTGACATCCATTTTGATGAGTGTAAGTGTGTATTACTTACATTACAGTACCTTCCTGTTTCTACTTAGAGAGGAACAGAAGTCGCAGGCAGCATGGTGAAATTCATCTCAAGCCATTATGAGTTTACCAGCCAATTTAAGGCAAAAGCAGAAAATGTCCCTCAGGCCTGGATTCCTCCCGTTGTTAAGAGGTACTCACACTGATGATTGTGGTGTTTCCCTCATGTAGGAAATGAACAAATGGTAGTGATGCCAGAACTGTGACACTCATTGACTGTTTCTGTTTTTGTAGCAGGCCAATCTTTAATATGAGCTGGCCATCTTTTAATGTGGGTAAATAATCAGGAGTTTAATTGGTTTATGGTGAGGAATATCTTAAACTTCATATATTGATGATGATCTTTGTCTACTGCTGCTAGAGCTCTGGAGGCTTAAGGAAATCTCGAAACAGATCTGACATTGTGAGGCAGAGGTAATATAATTCTTCCTAAAAAATTTGAGGTACAACTTGGCATTTCATTTTGTGGGATGAATTTAGTTCCTTCTCTTTTGAACAGTGTGGATGTTTTTGCATTCAACAATGATGCACCAGTGAGCATCGGGGTAAATATTTCAGATTTTTGTCTTTGCAACTGAACGCTTGGTTTGCCAATGTCACATTTGATGTCTGTTTTAATCACTGTAGCAAAAAGACACCTTCACTGATGCATCTGCGATATCAAGCAAGTAGGTCTAATAATTGACATTTGCCTGTATAACATTACTGTCATTGACTCAACTTGATATCAAGATAAATATTTTGTATTTTCTACTCATGTTGTTTGGCAGTGACACCCACAACTCCTCAAGACACTGCATCACAGTCAGGACAACCTTAGGACAATCTGCAGCAAAAGTATGTTGTTATTGTTACAGCTTTTAAATATTGAAGTTTTTTTTTTTAAATGTATATTTTTCAAACTGCGATGCTTAGACTTACTCTTAGGACAATAGTTATGCTGCAATCACACTATTTGAATTTGAAGCACCCTGTGTTAGCCAGCAATCTTTTTATGCCATGTCCGTCACTACATGTTGCAGGAGAAGAGGCATGTGAAGAAGCATCTTTTCAGTGACACAGACACAGACAATGCCATGACAGACGCCAGCTGGTTGAGAGGGTCGAACAAGAAACCCAGTATTACCAAATACTCCAGACAGCCGCCCATCAAGCCTAAAGCAGCATCTTCATGTAGGGCTTTTATTCTGCTCACCGTTTCCAAGTTGTGACACTGAATTCTGATGCAACGATTTTAATACATTTGTAATTTCATAAATCTGATGTGCTTTCTTTCATGGCAGATAAAGCCCCTGATTCAACCATACGCTCTCCTAAACTTGCCAAGGAGAACAATAGACCTAACAAGGTAAGACAGTACTGTTTATTTTCTATATAATATGCTGTAAGCATGGAATGCATTATTATACTCAGCCACTCTGTGTCATTGTTTAATCAGAAGCTGCCAGTTTTGAAGAACACAGGGGAACAGTCTAATAAGGCAGTGAAATCGACAGCAGCACCTGACAGACCAAAAGCTGCAGCTAGGAGGCCCCAGAGAGCTGCAGCCACCACTACCAAGAGCTACAGAGACCCAGACAGTGATGACAGCCAGTCAGAACCACAGGAGCCTCCGCCAACCAAGGCAAGAGATGTTCCTTTTGTTTTTCTCCCTTCATTTTAATTGTGCATATGTGTTTTCACACACACACATACACACACACACACACACACACACTCACACACACACACACACACACACACAGAAAACACACACACACAGGAGATAGAGGGCAGTGACCAGTCAGACTGTGTCAAAGCAGCCACCCATTTTCAAGGTATAGACCTTCAAGTTAATTTGTAATATTGAGGGATTATTTATGGTATCTGTACAAATCATCTGTACATCAGTGTGTCAGAAAACATCACATCCTGTAATCTGTTTAGTTAACAACTTGCTCCATTCTGACTAAGGCACACATGTAGCCTAAGCTAGATTTTGGCAGATACAGATGTAAACTGTAGCCCAGTATCCAAAAGTAAATGTACTTGCACCCATCTGTATGCCCATGGGTGTGTTGCTCAAAAACAAGTTGTACTAGTTGATCGCTGCAGTAATTTCGCTGTCCTTTTTGCTTTGTCTTCCAATAGATATCTTATGAAGGCCAGCAGAGGAAGAGTAAAAGCCCCTTGAAGGCTCCAGAGTTAAAGAGGAGAAGAAGAACCTCAGATGAACAATTTACAATCACCTGTCCGAGACCAGACAATATCAGCCACTCCAGCTTGAAAAAGCCAAAATATAACAAGGTGGGAACCATTTATGTTGTATGTGTGCGTGCGCGTGCATGTTAGACTTTCTTCTGTGCAAAACGTTTTTATCAGAATTTTCATAGTTTAACATCTCAGTGTACACTTCATGGCCTAGTTTTGGTGATGAAAACTTTTCCCTCAAGCAGTTTACTGCTGACATTTGTACCGGTACAAGCAGTAACAAACTTGGGTGTGCTATAACTTATTATCTTTAATATGTATATATAGATATATAGATCAAAAGGTTCAAATTTCCACGCACAGCCTCTGGGTCAGGTGCTGGTAGATCGCAGGAACCATTCGACAATTAAAAAAAAAAAAACTACCACACACTGCTTGACTTGATAGTTTATTTAGAGCAAACCACTCTAAATGTTGATATAATTGTATTTATCCGCTGGCAGAACAGGGCAATAACCTAAACTGGGAAAACCAGCACATGTACACACACACACACACACACACACACACACGCACACACACACACACACACACTGACACACTGTTGGCCTGAACAGATGTAATGGTTGTTAACAGAACTGAACTGATCTGTTTTGTACCAGAAGAGGCCTGGAAATGTTCCTCAGGAAACTGCTACATTAAAAAGGGAAAATGCTGATCATGCTCAAGAACAGATGAATTCATTGAAGTGTGCCCCAGCTGCCCGCCAGGCTTCCTCATCTACGTTCCCTGCTTTCATTGAGACGATGAGATGTAAGAAGCCGCACATTAGATCCAGTTAGATAACAGTCATTTGACTTCTTTGTGGCATAGTACATTGGATTGTTTCATAAGTGCTTTGGACATAAAACTGTGTCCTGTCTCTGACATACATTGCTTTTGCATTAATTCTGCTAAATTGCAGCAAGTCATGGTTTAGTTCACTTAATACAGTTAGACTTTTTATCATTGCAAAGCATTTACTTGCTCTGATCAGGATCAGTGATGAAGCATTACCCCTGTAAACATAAACCATTTTGGTTTGGTCAAGTTTAAAGCTGTTACATAAATGTCCCTGTTGCTCTCCAAACTTTAAACTGTAAATTGAGATGTTGAACTGCATGTATGTATTGACCTTGTGCTCTCTGTCCAGCTGTTTGAACATCTGTGTTTATTTTGGACCCACACAGCTGTTGAGAGGTCAGCCCCAACCTTAGGTTTGACCTGCTCCCCTCTCCTCACCCCGCGGGGATCCCCACTCCCTGCCTCCCCTGACCCTCCCTGCCGGGACACCCTCTCGCCAATCCTGCTGCAACCCAAACCTCACTCCACAGTCAGCAGTAAAGGGGACTTAAAACCTTCTTCCTTCTATAATGGAAAAAAGGAAAATAAGTGCAGCAAAGCCAAAGCTCAGTCGATCCAGTCTCCCCACTCTCTTTCATCACTGACCCGCACAGGTCCACCCATTACACCTGGTTCTCCCATTGGGCTGAGTGCAACTGAGGTAAAGCATCTTAAGTTCAGGTTTCTATCTGAATTAGGGCCTAGGATGGCATTCAGAGGCCTCCACAAACTTTTTTTTTACCCTGATGAAAGACTGTGTATCAAGGCAGGCCAGCGATTTTAGCTGGTTAAGTCTACTGGTGTCATCCTAAAGATGTTTTAACAGCTCACCACAGAATTCAGTTCTAATGACTGTAAAGGACTTTCCTGGTATTTATCATCTTTGAGTGATTCACTTACCTTCACGCCACATAGAAGTCATTGACGTCACTCGACAGTCGCGTGAGAATCACTCGAGTGACAAGGTAGAAGGTGTGAAGTATTCGATGACTGCAGGCCTTTAAAGACAGAGCAACCTAGAATTTCAAAAAGTAGGACTGTGACCTGAGCATTAGTGTTTGAAATTCCCGGACCACCTGAGACGATGAGAGGCAAGGAAGTGAAGAAGGAACACTTCTAAATAACCATTCGTGTCTTTAAAACTTATGTTGTCTCTGAATCTGAATCAACTCCTACAAGTTTTTACATGTTACATGGGGAGATCAAGTTACACAGGGGTAAATGTGTGTGTGATGTGGCCATGTGAGAACTTTGCTATTTGACAGTACATTATGTAATTATGTAAATAACATCAGAATTGCATATGACGATCTGAACAATTAGCCTGATTGAAATGACCTATTTAACTCCAGGCAGAGCAGATAATAGTGCCGCAGCTCTCCATCTGGACCTCTTAATGTATTGTGGAAAATGTATTTTCCATTAACTGTCACTTATCCAAGACAGGCATGGTGATTAGATAATTGCCACATTACTTCTTGTCCACCATTTCTCATAACTTTCCTTCCCTCTCCATAACTTCCATCCCTTATTTGTCCAATCCAGCAGTGCCTATTCTCAGCGCCTCAATCTCCTTTGTCTCTGTCCTCCCATCCACTGTTGACATCGACACTTCTGGAGCTGGACAAGCCATGCATGCCATCTCCCCCCCAGTCACCTTTCCCTGATGTTACTGTTGGCTATGACTGTCATTATGGCCTCACCGAAGTATCTCCAGTATCTCAGGTTTCGCTGAACCAGTCATCTGCTAAATCATCATCGGTCTCAAGTAAAGTTGATGACAGCCACAATGCTGTGCTGCCTGTTTCTCCTAACACAGAGGTAGGGAGAGCTTTACCGCCCCTAACATGTCATGATTCTATCTTGATTAGAACTGTAAAAACGGTCTGACAGGACAGTCAACGATTGACTGAGTCGTTAGCATTTTTACAGGGTCTGAATACATCAATAAATCTAAAAAAGAATCCGACTTTTCTGCATTTTCATTCAATGTCTTAGAAATTGATGAAATTATGAAGTCATATTTACTTTTATGAAGTTGTCAGACTTTAAACGCGTTTTGAGAACAACTGTGTATTGATCACTTAAAAAAGACAAAACAAAACCAAGCTCCAAATTGTGGAGGGTCAGAATTAATCAAAACACGCCTGGCTAGTGTGTTGCACAGTGGTTTGGGGCTGTCATGGCATCATTACCTATCCAAAATAGAACTATTTTTAGATGTGAAAGGGCACATTTTGCGCTTACTATGGGTTTTTCCTTAAGTCTGAATTCTTGCTTGTGTTGTGCGTCGCTTTGGACAAAAGCGTCTGCTAAATGAAATCGTAGAATTGTAGAAAGGGGAAAACATTATGTTATCCTTACTTTCATCTATTAATCTTTGTTGGGACAGACAATAAAACAATGAATTTACCTGTAAATCTCTCTTCCTCCCCTTCCTATCCTTCACACTACTTATTTTTTAAGACCTTCAAAAGGTCTTGCAAATCCTTAAATTTAACTAACTGAGAACTGAAGAGTCAAACCAACAGCTGATGCTTCACTGTCTATCTTGACAGAAAACTCCAACTTCAGACAGAGACCATGACTCTGCTCACCTTCATGTGTCAGGTAAAAGCCCAGTGTGGACCATAATGGTCACTGGTTATGGATTACACTTATTATAGTGTAATCCCAATTTCC
This sequence comes from Aulostomus chinensis, assembly GCF_037954235.1. Taxonomy (NCBI): domain Eukaryota; kingdom Metazoa; phylum Chordata; class Actinopteri; order Syngnathiformes; family Aulostomidae; genus Aulostomus; species Aulostomus chinensis. Next base: position 24,721,614 of record NC_141328.1, on the reverse strand, counting down.
TCGACACTGAAATCATGGATGTAATTTGACAGTTGCATTTAATGAAACTGTTGTTCTTGTTAATGATTTTGTAAAAGCAGGGCTCGACTGTGCTCAGATCCTGTTTTTGTGGCAGGCCCCTGTCGCAAGCGTCACCTGTCCTTGTCCAGTAACTCTGAGGATGATGAGAAGAAGGAAAGCAAGATAAGAATGGCACGTCCTCTTCGGATGAAACCTAGGAGATTATTCAAATCTTGTAAGACAAAGTTATTTTTACAAATAATAAATTCATCAAATACGATGATATTAAAATCTAATATTTTATGGGTTCATGTGAGGTTTTGCTCTCTGATGTATCAGTGGATGTCTCCGTAATCTTTAGTTGGTGAAGCATCTGCTGATGGTGAGATGAGCCAGGTGATGTCCTCTTCCATCACAGTGAGCTCTGGTCACTGGGAGGCTGAAGGAGCGGATGCAGATGTGGACATGGAAGATGAGTTGGATTTACCTGATGCCTCTGTAAACCCGGGTAACCTGTGCCAGCAGCTAAGCTCTAACCTAAAGAAGAAGATCCAGGTTGGTCACACACTCATTGATGAGACAAATGTATCAAGACACCATGGCAATAAAAACACTGAAGTGATTGCAGTTCTGACATGCTGTTTTCTTGAAGTTTCCCATTTTCTGATCATAGGGAACCTATGGAAAATGGAAACATACTCTCTTTTCTACTTTAGGACTCCAAGTGCTTTACAGTATTGCCTCTTTCATCCATTCACGCACACACGCACACCCGCTCACATGCTGATGGTTTATGCTGCCCTGCAAGGTACCAAACCACTAACAGGAGCAATTTTTGGTTCAGTGTCTTGCTCAAGGACATTTCAACACAACTGAGAACTGAGAATTCAGCAAAAATTGTTTGTGAAAAAGCAGTGACTTTCTTATCAGCTATGTTTGCTTCATCCTTGATCCTTTTAATAGATTTTAAATGATGATCTTTCTGAAGCACAATCTGTTTTGTTTTGTTTTGTTTTGTTTTGTTTTCCAGAGCCGTTACAAGATGATGGAGGTTTACAACAAGCAGTCTTTTAAGACCATCCAGCAACATGTCTCTGCCCTCAAAATGCAAGTTACCAAATACAGGTTAGTTAGAGCCAACTGTTTCAAAACAGGCTGTCCAGGGTGAACCCCGCCTCTCGCCCGAAAGCTGCTGGGATAGGCTCCAGTCGTGCGCCCCCCCCCCCCCCCCCCCGGCGACCCTTAGTAGGATAAGCAGAGGAAAATAGTTGGATATGTCAAAACAGATTACTCTCTTTGTGAGCAAATGTGCCACTGTTTTACCATCAAAGTATCACTTAATTTTGACTTGAATATGAGTAGGAGAAGAATCCAAATGAAAAAAAGACTGCACAAGTCAAAGCTAGAAGTCATACTTCCATCCCAAATGCTTGAATGGTTTATGAGCTTGAACTTTACAGTGTTAGGTCATCTTCTTGTATGAAAAAAAAAAAAAAAAAAAAGCTTTTTTGTTGTCTTTCTCTTTTTAATTTCCACTTTGCTGGTGTGTGTTCTGTGCACTGTACAGGACTCAGGATCTTGAACAAACCCAGAGGGTCCTGTTGGAGGAAATCCAAAAAGTGGAGCAAGAGGAAATTGTGCTGAAGAACATGGAGAAAAACCTGAGTGTAGATTACACTGTTTCTGTCCCTCTGTATTTCTTATTGTGGTACTAGTTGTGTGATAATTTGGGGAATTTTTGACAAGCACTATTGAAAAGCAAAGATACTGATGTCACTCGGTTCCCACCAGTGTGTGTTCCCTTTGTCTTCCTCAGATATACTGGAAAAAACTGGCCACATCTTTCCATTCTTACCGGGAGCCACAGAAGTGGAGGTAAAAATAGATCTGAATGTGATCAGTGCTGTTAACACAAGACTTGAACCTAAACACTGGGTAAACCATTGAACTATAAGTGTTTATTCTTTGGAACATATATTACAATGCTTGAATAGTTTATGGTCACAAGCTTGTTATGTACCCTACAGCACAAGTTCTTTTTTGGATGTAAGTGATTCTTCTTGTGACTAAGCTACTGTTATCCAGTTTAGCACCCTGACTGCTGAGGGCCCTTCTGACTGAGTTACCCATTCAAAGTTTAATGAGCGTAACAAAAATATATTGAGGCCATAATCACTCCGAAATACATGGATAACCAAGAGTTTTGTGCTCTTAAAAGGCAGATTCCTCTCTACAAGGTTTAAAGCAGAGCTTTTCAAATGCAAGATGGGCCTCCTTCGGGGGCTCCAGACAGTTTCAGGGGAGGTGAAAGAATATTAGTTATTTAAAGCACGTCATGTCAAACAGCCGAAATATATATGTTTTCTGGTTCAAGATATGTTGAAAAGATGCTGTTGTGTTGATGGGATTTTTACTATCTTTCCTACTTTCAAATAGTCAGAAACAAAAAGTTTGACTCGGGGGCTTGTATTTGTCCATGAAATCAGTAGTCATTAACTTCATTCAGTGTGAAGTTATGTAAATCAGCAATGTTGGGCCAACTTGGCTTGAATAGGTGACTGTCTATGGGATCAACTAATGTAACAATGGTCCTACACAGGCTTCCAGAAGTGAAAGTATCACTTGTAGAGTCATGCAAGAAAAGTACTAAAACCTAAAATGCCTGAAATGTGATTCAGATTAATTTAAGATAATTTAACATTTTGTTTTATGGCATCAAGAACATCATTAAATGCCACGCTCGGTAATTTTGAAACTTTTATATGACTTCAAAAAGTTGCTGCTAAGTGGCTAAAAAATATTGCACAAGTTGTCTGTTTTTGCCACTTACTGTCTGTGTCAAAGTGCGACACTAAATATCGTGACATTGAAGCCACGCTTCGGCAGTGTTGTTTGCTCATAGATTAAGGTTAACATCGCTCTTCTAACAGTTGCACTTGTGCTTCAGAAAACAGAAAAGTGATGGTGCTTCCTTTGTGAAGATTATCTTGCTGAACTAAACATGTTGAGTTTCATACTCCTTTTGTCGGAGAGCTTATTTTGGCAATAATACAAAATCCACTGTAGAAAACCCATAGGGAACCCATGGAAATACTACAAAAATATGCCACCCCTGTAGCACTCTATTATTATAAGCATTATGGAAGGTGAGGAGCATCGTCACAGACTTTTAACCACATGTAGCGTCATAGTCTAATGGGCAGCGTGTGTTTTCTTTGAACACGTCCAACTATGATGAACTATGGTCACCTTTTCAGATGATTTGCCTCACTCCTGTCTCTCTGGCAAGGCTTTTTAGCTCCTTATCCCCTTGATGTTAAGATCTGCTGTAACTGGCTCTGTGGTGCCTCACATACCTGTAACAGTAGAGTTGATGTCCTAATCTGTCTCCTGATACATGCGTCCCCCAGTACTGATTCTGCATCACTAACATTTGACCAAGGCAGAAATCAGTGAATTTAGGATTCAAATCATCCCTTGAATAACGAACTACAACCTCATATTTAACGATGTTGACTTCAGGATTCCTTTTTCACATTTTTAAAGAAATAGGTCATGTAAAGTTTTGTAAGCTTTCCACCTCGTGTGCCTTCTTCGTTTCTCTCTCATATTTGGTGTTGTCCCGCTATCTTCTTCCCTCCAGAATCGAGACCCTGAAAAACGCTCTGGAGAATAACATGTGCCACAGCTTGGACTGTGAGGAGAGAATATTCACATCCCAGGTCTGACCCTCAGGCCTGAACTTCACAGTCACTGTCCACTGCTCTTTATTGTTTCTGCAGAAGTGTTAGACTCCTAATTAGCTGTATAAATCTCACGTTACCCCCGTCAAGCTGTTTGACCAATCATATTTGGCTGAAGGACCTTTAGAACATTCTGCCTATGTCGTTCTCACGTGTCCCCTGCTTGTCATATTCTCTGTCACCACCTTTGAAACCCTGTTGCTCTGCCTGCTGTTTTCAGATGTGCCTGATTAGAAAGGACATGAAGTCAGTTCAGGACAGACTCCTCAGCGAGATGGTGAGTAGACACGTGTTCTCCTTCTGTACGGATTGGACACAAAGAAGTCAGTTGGCTTTTTCTCAGCGCGTACACAACAAACAGAATCTATGATGTTACGGCTTGAACTGAAGCAGCTTTTAAACACTTAACCCCTTTCTCGTAGCAAGAAGGGGAGATCAAGAGTGTCAAGAGAGGTCTGCATGCTCTGTTTTTCCCCAATGGAGCTGGGATTTGAGTCAAACAAAGGTGTCTACAAGTACCTACTACACACCGTGTTGTGTACTTGTACCAGCATTGATTTGTCCAGTTTCTGCTTTTATAATAAGTTGATGTGTTCTCAGTTGCTCTTGACCTGAGTGTGTCACTGTGCGTTCTACTCCTGCATGTTTTTATGAGCATTATTCTGATATTGTGGTGTTCTTAAAGTCAGTACAGGTTGTTGTAATTGTCTTGGCTATGGAATATTTTAATTGGTTATTTATTCATATTTAAGCTCTGGAAATGGCCGACAAAATACGTAATATATTGGTCTTTCTTTTTTTCTTTTCTTTTTAAATACCTCTTCATCTTGATTCACTGAAAATAAATGTGTTGAAGAAAATCACGAGCCATTCTTAAAAAAAAGACCTTGTATTTTGAAGAGAAGTGCTTACAAAGGTGTTTCTCTTTTCAGTGAAGACAATGATGCTCCCATTCAGATTGACATACTGTATGTACAGTTTATATCAAATTCATCCCCGATACCACCCTGCACAGTCTGAGTGACACGTTATTCATCAGTTTAAGAAAAGGTGAAGCTGGTCACATGCACAACTTCCTCCCCCTACACGGGTTCCCGCCGCCTCGTCCAATGAGTCCATGAAATAGTACAAAAGAACAACACTGACTGAATGACAAGATTGTTTTTTTCCCCTCCTCTGCTCTCACCCTGAGAGTCAGAGGCGCCACCCAAGTCCTCTTCCACCTGCCAGCCAGCACGTGGCACTGGGACCCACTGCTGCAAACATCGCCGCCGTCTTCCCTCCAACACTCGTGCTCTCATACTGGTGATATGATCGTCGAGAATGCTGGAAGAAGGTGAAAGACACTCTGAAGGCAAAAAGGCTCCAAGCTCTTGAGAGCAGCCTCAGGAAATTTCTAAGCTCAGCACTTCTTCACAGAAGAAACTCCTGGCTTTCACGGCCGGTGGAACCTGGAGACACAAGCGTAAAGAATGTATGTTTAATGGTGCCGTGCTGGGATTGCAGCTATTAATCAGTTCTTGGAGTCTATTTTTAGACTCAGTCGATCTGGCGTGTTCGGTTCCCAGCATCCCTTTGGGTCACTGTTACAGCAAGGACCCCTGTTCTCCAAGGGGGCTTAGCCAAGGACACGCTAGCATTTTATCTTTGCGTGGCAGGTTGAGCTCTCCAGAGGACAACACCCCCCCCCCCCACACTCCCATCTATCTTTAGCTCCTCTGCTCTCTCCAGATGAGCAAGGAGAGCTAAATTTAGAGCACAGCATCCCAGAATAGAGCCCTTGTGCATTCCCTCACACTACACATACACACACACCAGCTGAATACTGACCTCGTTAGGTGTTTGCTTGAGGCGTGCACTTCCATCTCAGTGCTTTTGAACTCGTTCAGCTCTTTTCGGATTGCAGCCTGTGGAGACGAGGAAAACACAGCATTAACACAAGTCTGAGTGCACCCTGAGCCTTTTGGTTCTGCGCCCTCTGACCATTCCGTCCCCAAAAAAAAAGCTGAAGGGATTTTGTGAGATAAGCTGGACCAGCAACATGGTCATGCTGAGAGATGTTATTGGGACAAACACACACCTTGTCTGCCGCTGAGAGCCGAGTCCAGGGCTTGTCTGCTCTCCTGTCGTAGTCCTGAGCTTTGGCCACCTCCACGTAGTCACTGAAGCGGATCAGAATCTTTCTGTCCCGCAGTTCGTCTACGGTGGGCCGCTGGTTGAGCTGGACAACACAAGTCAGACAGATATTTGTAGCTGGATGCTGTAAATCTGGATTAACCAGGATTTTCAACTAGTCTGAACCAGGATTTTAACCCAGACTTTTTAACTAGACTTAATCAAGATTTTTGACCAGTCTGTTTTTAAATACGGCATTATTTACAATAATAAAAAAAAAGCTTCTTAGTATTACATTTAAAATTGCATAGTGCATCAGGTCAACGATATCTGTGGTTCGCAGTGTTGTACCTTTCTGTTGAGCCGTTGTTTGATCTCCCTCCTCTCCTCTTGCTCTGTCTGGTCGTTTCTCTCTGGGGAAACAAGAAACAAATAATCAGCCTACAGATTCCACGGCTTCATCTCCTACTATTACAGCGCTGAGGTGGAGGAAGTGCGAGGAGGATGCGGCGCTCGGCAGCGCTCCTCCGAGTGTTTACGGTGAAGTGATGGAATGTGCATTCATGCGTTCTTTGGCCTCTGAATAATGGAGCGCTGTGCTATTATTATCATCAGGGATTCTTTTTCGTCTTCTTCTTTCCCAACAGTGACTTCTGGTAATGACGGGAGCAGTTTAGAGACAGAAATCTGAAGTTGTGAACTCACGTTTTAGAATGTTCCGACTCTCCAGCTCCTCCACGTTCGGTCTCTGGCTCAGCCTCCTGCGAAGAAACACCAACACCACGTTTTGAACCATTCTGACTTCAAGCGTCCTCTCTAAACCGGCTGGAGTTTCTTCACTGTGCGCGTTCTTGAGAGGAACCCCCTATGTCTCCATCTCGCATCCAAACCGCGGCTGTGGTACTTTGGAAGAGGCGCTCCCCACATCTGGAACAGTCGCAGAGGCGTAATTCTCCTATCTGAGAATCCTCCACCTGGTTATTAGCAGATTTCCAGATGTTGCATCTCAGGAGCAGCTGCCTTGGTGCCGTTACTCTGCCCCGCTGCTGCGGCTCGCTGCTACTCTACTATCGCGCTACGGACTACAGGCGCTTTTGAAGTGGGTCGTGATGGGCTGCTGGGGCGCTACTCGCTCAGTCTCCATGGTTACTGCATGCATAATTAGTAGGAGGCGGGGCCTAGCAGGCTCCCACTCAGGGCACTCCCAACCTCCTGATGTGCACTGGACTACTGGCACAGTCCTATAACTCACGGTGCTGTGACAGTATTTTATTTTTAGCCACATTAATGATTTATATTTTTTGGCGGAAACCAATCTATTTCAAACATGGTACTAAACATTTGATGACTTTCAAACTATTCTTGCCAGCTGGATAGGCTTTTTGTAGTCTGTGTATGTTTTTATGAAGGAATCCTATCAGAAACACACAGATGGATATCTGTTCTTCCTGGGATTCTAAATATCGAAATATAATACCTGGCCACAGGTTCTGTGTGGCTGCTTTACACTTCCCTCCATATTTGATTATTTCTTGTTTAAAATAAAAGAGAAAAAAAGAAAAATGTTCAGAGAGAAACATGCAAGCAAGCTAAAATGCAATCAGACGAGCTGGTTTCATAACATAGACAGTACTGTACCAGAGTGTAATCTGCCGATTCACAATTCAGTAGAAAAGCGTTTCACATCCAGGTCACATTTTATTACACATTTATTTCGAGCAGCCATGTCCCCTCTCCATCAAAGGTCTCCAAAATCCGATGTTTTCCCAGACTTCTCTGTGCATGTGTGAACTATTTATACGTCATATCAATAATAGATGTGAGCAGCACAACACAGCAGAGCTCCAGACAGCATGTGGCTGTGCCCCCCACCCCCAAACACACACACACACACCAGCACAGCTCCAGAGCTGGACAGGACAGAGAGGGCAGAATGTCACCTCGCAGCAGGGCTCCCTTTATCCCATCTCTTAAGGTAACCCTGGACACTTTCTAGTTCTGTCCTTTACCGGATCAAAGGTAGGTCACCAGTACTGAGACCTACACACAGACACACACGTACAGTCGCGCTGTGCACGAGTGTGTGCGGTGCTGGGTAGATGGACACTTTAGTATTCTAAATGCTCCTGCAACAGAGGCCATTAAACGGGAAACATTATGTTTATGTGTTATGTAATAAACGTTTGCGGGAGGTTTAGTGTCTGTGTCTCCAACGTTAATGAGACGTTGAGAGCACATAGACAAGAAAACACCAGCAGCTCTAGATGTAAGCAGTGTGTTGTTTTAATCCTCCCCAACGCGGTGTGTACTCAATACTGTACACAGTAATGAGTACAGGCGAGCAATCAGTCATTGTTAATTAACACACATGTGACTCCACATCCAGGAATGGCTCCAGAAATAATTCAATACTTGCACTCCCCTTGTGATTTCCCTTCTGAGAAATAAGATTAAAAATGGAACACAAACATCACCAATGTTTTCAGGAGTAATTACAGATTTTGTACATTCAGTACTTGTGAATTTAATGCAGGTTTTTTTTTGTTTTGTTTTTTGTTTTTTTCATATTTGCAGTTGCATCCGTATAACCCACAGAATGGAACACCTCATTAGCCACGTTGCCCCCTTTTTTTGGTGTCTGATCAAATCAGGCGTACCTCACTGCTCCTGTCTTTAAATCTCATCAGCCACCACTCTTTTTTTTTTCTTTTTTTTTTCTTCCTTCAGAACTCCTCTTCCAGAGACAAAGTGTTCCCCCGGCTCTGATTGCGTTACATTTTAAACAGATGAAACAGAAAATCACTTCCAAATCCCCTGCGAATACAACCATCCTCTGTTTTATTGACCTGGTGGCCGAGTTGCTTAGCAACGACGCTTGGTATCTTATGAGACAATAGTCTTCCTGCAGAAATTCTCTCTTCTCCCTAGCAACAACCTATTGGGGAGTTCACTGTTACACACGGGGCTGGGTGTGCTTTATTGAGAATCCGATGCTATTTTTGGAAACACGCTGCTTTCCTTTTCTGGTCCTGGTCTGATTTAATCATAGTTAACATTTTTTTTAAAAACAACCTATTTTGGTACTTTTTGAACTTCATGAATCAGAGAATCCTCACAGAGAGATGGTTTATCTGGGGTGATGAAGGCAGAGCGTCGAGTCGGTGCACTTTTCTCTCCTGCTGCTTTTACATCCGATAAGATTTCAGACAAAAGACTTGGAGAGAAATCCCCAGAATATCACAATGACGCATAAACGCCTGTTGGCATGAGGGTTTCCGTTGGCGACTTGGGATTCTCTACAAAAAGATGTTTTAGAATAGAAGATCTAACTATGCCAGAGAGGGCTGACAAATCCAAACAATAGACTCAAGAACCAGAGTGGGTGGCGGAGGCTCTCATTCTTTTATTTCAGCTGCTAATTGTGTAAGGAGACAAACTTGGCAATCCCAGCGTCCTTCCTTTCACACGTACAGTTGGCACCACCCCCCCCCCCCCCCCCCCCATGTTTGCTGTTATATCAACAGATACTGTATGTGGAGGGACACAAGTGCATGGGCCGATGCATTATTGAAGAGTGGTAAGATTAGAATCATGAGTGCAAGGCGGGGTGCGTCTAAAGATAGGAGGGCCGTCCATCTCTGACACAGCGGAATGACATGGTGTCATTATCCACCATAAGTCCTGATGACACATTCTGCTGGATCTGCAGCAAATGCGCCGATAGGAGCCACAGAGAGGATTGAACGCGTTCGACTGTAGGAGTCACCCAAAGAAATCCAGCAGCCTGAGTGATGGATTGTTCCGTGAGTCGCTGTGAACGCCCTGGGGAAATAAGCTGCCCCCCCCCCCCCACCCTTGACAAGAACACCCTCCTCCTCATCATTGTGAGCTATATTTAGCCAGGGTTTCCCTCCAAAATGGTGCAGTGTGTCTACACTCCGTAGGATGAAAACTCATTATCTTGCATATGTTTAAGGGGAAGTAATGATATTCAGGTGACTCATTTACAGCCTGGAGATCTACAGATGCGGTGATAATTATTCCACACAACGCAAAGATTCAAGCTGGTCCTGCTGCTTTTTAGGTGTGAAGGATTTTAAACAGCTTCTGTGCAAAGGGTTTGTGTTTTTTCCCTGCGATGTCAGCATGATACACATTTGAGGTTTTATTGAGACATTGAGGAGAGAAAGCAGCTTCTCTCACCGCTGTGCTACATGTAGAACCTCTGTCTTTGACCTCTGAGCTCTTATGCAACTTAGGCTCCATCCTCACCTTTGCATAAAGACTTTGCTTGCTAACCTTTGTGCACCTTCCTCAAACGACAATATATTTTCTCCTTGTCACTCTAAGAATAGGTGAGGCGAGGCTGTATTTTTAGTTGTCTCAGAGACTGAATCATAGATCTTGTTCTCCAGAAGTGTGGGCGGCACTTGGCTGTGAACGATTGCACATCAGGTTATGTAACTCAGTGGCGTGCCCCTTTTTGATATGTTGGTGCTAAAGAATCGGGTCTTGTGACACATTCGTGCAGGGAACTGCTGCTGTCAGACTTGGGATATTTCTCAGGCGCTGGCACAAACATCAGGGTTGCATCTTGTACAAAGATGTTTCCAGGAAGTAGGGTCGGTCTGTTCTTGTTGCTCTCCAGGAATTCGGTATGATTGGAACTGAGCTCAAGTAGATTTCAACAAGCTGAAGGATTTTGTTTCTCTCTTCCACTCGACCATGTGGATGTTCTTTGTCTCCACTGGGAATCTTCAGCTTTGTTTATTCAGGCAAATATAAAAGAATGGACTCCCACTTAACTGACTGGGCTTTGAGCTCTACACACACACACACACACACACACACACACACACACACACTGTCTGCCCTGAGCACTTTCATGTTACACAACATCAATCAAACACATGGATTGGACACACAATCCGCTTAGATCGTTCAGATTTTTCATCTCACCTCCACCTACAGTCGCATTATGTAACCGAGTCAATTAAGTTCACAGGTTCACTTTGCAAAAGTATCTCCCAGTTGTGTCATGGTTTTGCCCCATAAATAACCCAGACATGACGGTTTACTGTGGAGGGATACAAGGAGGATATTTGACCAGGACAGAGAGACATAATATCAGTGTGTTTATGCCTCAAGACAACACACACGATTCAACCTGTTGAGCCCCTTCCTGGCTCTAAATTTTTGCTCTTTCATTACTTACTTGGCAAGCTTCATCTCAATCTGCTGGCGAATTTCCTGGCGCTCCTGGTCGCTCCTTGCTGGGAAGATATTCCTGTCCTCCAGCTCCTGCTTGCTGGGCCTGTTCCGTAGTTTGACAGCCAGCAGCTCCTTCCTTAGCCTGCGAGGAAGTGTGCCTGCAAGGAACACACACAAACTTATCTCTGTGGACTCTCTAAGACGCAGAATGTCGATAATGACAGCACTTGCACCAATGTTAGTGGGCTAGCCTAGCCGCCGGTGGCGCTAGCTCCATCTTTGGAGGTAGAGGGGGTACACAACAGGAGGTTGAATATTTTGGGGGATACAGGAGTCAGTTCATTGATGTACTGGCCACTTTATACTGTTTGAGAACTTGTTACACACCGGTTGCACTCAGCCAGCAGGCAGAAAACATTCTAACCATAAATTCTGAGTTGTTTCTAATGCAACCTGAAATGGTTCGATATTCACTCTCCTTTCAGACGGGTTTGGTCTCCAATAACTCCTGAGGGAAAGTGGTATCCCTGTTAGACACTTATTATCAGTTTCCTGGGCAGGTGGGCTACTTGGGGGGGGGGGGGGGGGTCTGTTAGCTGAAAGTAGCTGCCTGCTGTAGCTGGAAGTGACACTGATAAATGGCACTGAAACTTTTAGGAATCATTCCCTGAGGATGTTAATAAAATATCTGCTTGTCGTGTAGATTAACATTTCGTGAATCAATTGTAACAAGCAGTTGAGAGCTGGTACAGAAGGCCTGACTGTGCACTTGAATTCACTCTGAAGTTTCTGTGACCCACCAGAGATGACCGACTCATTCCAGCCGTCCAGGTCGGTTGGGAGGCCTGAGGTGTTGGAGAAGCACTGGTCCAGCCGCACATTCTCCTTGTTCTCCTCCGCCTCCTTCTTGGGCCAGTCAGACCCTCCACCTCCCACACAGACACCCCCCAGAGACGATGTGTGTTGGTTCTCAGAGCTACAAGAGCGAGAGAGGCGTCCGTCCGAGCACCACAGGCGTGGGGGTGAGCCCTGCTCACACCCTTCGTGGACACTAAGGGTGCACAGATGTGGAGGAAGGAACGGCTCAATGTCACGGAATATTTCAAAGGAACAAGCTCAAATTTGTGAGTAACTTTTAACTATTATTTCTTACTTTTAAAGCTCTTAGGTCTTACATGTTTTTAATATCACAAAAATCATTGCTGCCTGAGTGAGGAGGCCAATATTCACAGACTCACCTCTCCTGTCTGTTCTTGGAAGCAAATGCACGCTGCAGTTCCTCCATAATGCAGCTAGGGGGCATGGGAGGGTGAATCATATTGCAGAGATGTGGGGACCCTGAGGGGTTAGCGAGGGGCCCTCGTAGAGGCAGGGTGATGGAGGCCAGGCTTTCTGTGCTCCTGGGCAGAGGCTCCTTCGGGAGGTAGGAGTTAGGCAGGTGAGCGGGGAGCGACACAGGGCCCGAATCTGAGAGAGAGATGAGCAGATGAAGATGGAGGTCAACTGAGAGAAGCTCTTTCTATCAATTTAACAGACAGATCTGTTACTCCTTTACTAAAGTTTCATGACAAAACACATTACGCTTTTGTTTGTAGGAATTTAGCGAAGATTTGAACATCTGGAGGACAACTGAAACTCTTTAAAGCGCAGCATCACAACAGCTCTGACGGGTGTAGATGCAGAGAACCAGGAACATCAGCCTATCGTATCCAGAGGAAAACATGAGATGCTTTGGATCAAACTCTGTATTTCTACTCATACAAACAAACCATTCCATCCGCCTTCACACCTCACGTGGAAGCATCAATAGTCACAACCTCCAGGGCAGCATCGATCAGTTACTCTCATTATTGGTTTGCAATGTTCTTAAAACAGCTACAAAATATATTTGACACAGTAACAACGTCAAGGGCGGCACGAGGAGTCATAAATCTTCTGAAGAGGCAAAATGTTCTTCTTTATTCTGTAACTGGATCCCCATCAGCGGGTGGACGCCAGTCCTCCACAAAAACAGACAGAAAAACGACAACAATTAAAAAAAGAAGAAGAAGAATTCAACTCTTCAGAACTTGAGATATGATTCACACATTTACAGAGACGTTATCAGTCATTTGGAGTTATATTGTTCACGTGGCGATTGTCAGGGTCATTTTCCCTTCTTAACCATTAGAGTGAGTGGTTGTGGGCTTCTCCACTTCTGATTGCCCTGTGGGAGAATCCCAGGTATTTAACCTAACATAACCTTATCTATTTAACCTTCACGACCTGAGGGGTCACAGAGGTCGGTCCCCTGGAGTCATCATATATCATGATGAATCAGATAAAAAGCTTCTTACTACAGAAAATACTGATCATGGCAGCTTACATCGATTCTTAGATTTTTCAGAATTGTCAGTTTTCTTAAGAGCAACTGACTGATCAAGTGACCATTGCAGCTTTTTCGCCACTCATTTAGGTTTATTTCTAGTCCGTATGAAGTTTAAAGCTCATTAACGGGACACGGAAGCACTCACCGTCTCCAGGACTTAGCTGGGGCAACAGCTTCTGAGGTACTTGCGGTGGGGAAGTTCCAGGAGGAATCTCTTCCTCCGCTCTCTCTTCCATCTGCTCTCTATCATCCTGCATCCCCTCCGGTAAATCACCGGCAGGGTGCACCTCCCCATCTCCCTCCTCGTCTGCCGACGGTGAGTTCTCCACCACCCGTTCACAGTCCAGGAGAGGGCCAGCTACTAGAAGACGGCAACAAGAGAGGAACGGTTGCAGAATGTTGCAGGGGAGGATTACAGACATGTGAAACCATGTGAGATTCATCAAACAAACATTAAATAGAAACAGATAAATGAGCAAGAGTAACTTAAAGGTAGTTTGTGAAATATAATTTACAAAAGGAAAATATTCTACAATAAAAAAAACATGATTGGACAACATTATCAATGCTAATGTATCACTTGTTTTGCAACTACAAGACAGGATGAACATCTCAAGGATGGAGCTGTCATTTCAGCTGTGCTGGAGATTTACTCCACATTTGCAGCCGTGTCTCTCAGAGCAAAGAACGCCATTCAGTTGTCTTTGCTGCCCTCTAATGGAACATGCACCACAACATGGAGCCAAAAAGAACAAAACACGAGTGTAGGACGAACTCAAATCCAATCCGACCATAAAGAAACTATTTCTCAGCACCAGCGATTGATCTCAGTAGTCTTATACACACTCGTATTGATCGGCTGGAAAGTTCAGTTCAGGCCAGTTTACAAATATGACTGTCTTTCCTCCTGGTCCGATCCGATCCTTCCCACATCTCTAACACGTATTGATCAGTTGATCCTGAGTGCAGGGATGAGGTTGTTCTACCTGGAGGGGGATGCTCCTCCTCGGGACCAAGGTATTCCACGCTGCTGACGGTGAGGTGGGGGTTCAAAGGTCCCCCGAATCCTCCCAGCAGCAGTGAACTCTCCGAGCAGCACCCCTGGGTGGGGGAGCTGGGGTCGTGGCATAGAAGACCGCTGGATAATGCTACATCTGTGGATGGACATGAATAGCTGTCACCTTTTATATAGTCTAGATAAACAAATCTCACGTTCTGGATTTTAAAAAAACGTAACACTGTGACAACTCGCTCCACTCATTAAAAGATGACATTCAGTCACTAGTGTTCAATAACCTCTGCTGAGATTTGATTAAACTGAGCTAATCTAGCAGCACATTTAGCTAAATTTAAACACAGAAACAAAGGCATATGACAGATACGTATGAATAATACTGCAGATAAATGTGATCTCGGTCCGTTCAACCACTCAGCTCTCTGGCTCAGTGATGAGAAGATAATCTTTAATCAAGACTTTCGCAAATGTATTTATAATTTTACATCTTTGCCTGGTAGAGCTCCAGTTTGTGCCCGTCAATCAAAGTTCTCAGCATCTGATTTAAATGAAAACAATAGCAGGAAACGTTAGCATGCTGCATGTCGTCACTCAGTTTCAAACGTGTAGATTTTTTATGTTGATATTCTATTTAAAGGAATAAATTTAAAAAAAGGTTTGTTCTTGTGTTGTACAGAAAGGATCAGGGGCGTCTTTCCTGCCACCATCTTGTTTTAGATCTTTTTTTTTTTTTTTGAAAGGATTGGGGTTTTTTTTTTTAACTTGATGCACATTAAAAACTACAGCCAGAATATTTATTCAGCCAGATGGTAACAGGAATCATGAATGAATGAATACCTCAGTAGGTTTGCTTAAATGACCTTCTGGATTCTCAAAGCTCAGCATCTATTAATTATTCTGAAAATCAGGTGCAGCAGTGTAACTGGAGTGTGATGAAAATAAAAGAACGGTACAAACTGGTGTCATTTCTGATGTCACCCTGGAACAAAGTTCATTCAATTCAGCTGTAGTCGGATTAAATGTCAATGATTGTTTCTGGGTGAATTTGCTACATCGAGGGATGTTGCTACTCCATTTTCCTATCAGTCGGTCTGAGAATGAAGTCATACCAATATACACTCTGCAAGTCTCTCTTTCTACAGCTTTTGAAAACTACATGGTGCATCTCAACCAACTTAAACAAAGCCAGAATGTATAAGAATAAAACTGAGTGAGAGCTGCCTTTATTCAGATGACTGGAGGCTGACTGGCTCCATCTCACCCATCCTCCATCCCCTCTCATTATTTCTTCCTGACCTAATTCATTCGAGTAGACATGTACCTGTGGAACTCTGCTTGAGCTTCTCATTTTTCTTTTTCCTCCACTTCCAGGGCTTGAAGAGGCGCCCCAAGGTGGCCAGCTTGCTATTGCGGCGGATGGGTGGAGTGTGGACGCCGGTCACCAGGCAACCCGTCCTCAGCACCCTCTGCTGGTCCACCAGCTCTCCTACAGCAACCGTAGAGATGGAGAAGGAACCCAGAGAAAGAGTTGAGAACCGAAACAGAAGGATGAAGTGAGGTGAGGAGAGAGTGATGTGTGTGGAGAGACAGATGGAAGGTAGAGAGGAAGAAAAGGGGGAGAGAGGGAGAGAGAGAAGTAGGTGAAACGAGAGAACGAGCACAATTGGTATCATCACCTTACTGAATAAACCATGATGGACTGCAAGTGCAGTGCACAGATTGAATTAGAACCACTAATTTAATCAAGACACACTCCTTCACGGCTGCGAACCCCCTCCCCTCCAGGCATACGTCACATATCAAAATAAATATCTCCAAAATACGCCTGCAGACACAGCGGCGTCCCTGGAGAGCAACAGGTGGGCCAGCCTGCAGCTTTCCCAGAAAAGACCTCCAATTCGTCTGCCTGGTGAAGCAGCGCTGATTGTTTTAGTGCGTCAACCTTATTTTCTCTAATACACTCCCGTGTTCTGGCTCTCACAGGACACAGAGATCCACAATACCACGAAACACAGGCAGCGTGCAGTGTGTTTTTGTTGTTTCATCCTATCAGGTGTGTGTGTCGTTGGCTGAGTCACATTCGCGTCCTTCATACAGGTGAATAATTCTTTATTCTTCTGAGAACGTGACACAGAGAAAAACAACAAACAGATCAAACTAAACACACTTCGCACGCTAAAACAAGCCAAAACTAATACACACGTGCACGATAATATCTGCAAGCAGAACTGATATTGCTGATAACATCGAAATATTTTGGTTGACATTTATATCAGCTCGGTTTTCCTCTCTGTCTCTTCTTCTTCACTCAACAGCAACATGAGGAAACAAAAATAAATATAATAAACATAAAATAATACATTGTTCAGTCCATAAAGCATGAGAACATCGCATGAGTTTGTGGTCCTACTGATAATATCGACTGTTAAATATCAGCTACGGGCAGTGTCAGCTGTAAAACATCAGTACTTGCCAAAAAAATCCAATATTGGCCCTCATCTCCATCCCTAATCAATACAATATATTCTGTATATCATAATGAGCCTTAATAAGTAACAAAACATTAACAAGTAGGAAACAAACGGACAAAAAAAACTTCTTCTGTCTTCTCTTTTGTTGCTGAAAACAAACTTGTACCAGCCACCGCCTGAGTAAACCGTCCCCACCTTCATGTGTATTTGCAAAATATCCTTTATTTAAAAAAGAACCTGACCTGATAAATATTCAAGCAATCAACATCAGCAGCTTTGAAAATCGATATTTTCCCTCGCCAAATAATCAAATTAACAAAGGAACTACTTGTGCCCGTAACATCACCCACTATCAGGGAGGAATGAGCTCAACTCCAATGCTTGACAAGTCTTTTAAACCTCCGCAGAGCAGACACACGCGCGCACACGCACACGCACACACACACACCACCAGAAAAGATTACCCGTTAACTCCAGACTTCAAAAAAACCAAAACAACACTCATCTGCCTGCGTGATACTGTTTAACAAGACGGCAAAAAATAAAAATAATAGGATTTGTGTTCTCGCATTTTTTTCGAGATACCATTTTGTTTGAAAGAGAAAACACAGATCTGCAGTTCAAATCAAATTCTACATGTAAAAAGTTTTGTGTGTTTTTTAAAAAAAATCTTATTTCCCTTCAACAGTCACATATTTCTTTGGCTGTCATGACATCTTAGTCATCCAATCATCAGTTTTTAGTTTCCAATTCAGAATGAGCGAGGGGAGCAGATCAGTGTCGTCTAAACCAAACCAAACCTTCTCCCAGAATATTGGCTTCCCTTCATTTAACATGTTTGGGTCCAACTGTTTCATTAGCTGTACAACGTCATCTCAAACAGGAACTTTTGCTTATTTTTGTGTTGGTGATCCTGCAAAAAAAACAAAAACAAAATTGAATCAACACAAGAAATAAAAATGTTGAGTTTAAAGCAAAAGTCAAGAGAATAAATCAGCCGCACACACGGAAGCGGAACAGTGGGATTTCAGTTCAGCTACAATAATGAATAATATCATGTCGAGCCCTTTTCTCTCCTCAGGGCAAAGTTGCATTTGAATGAATGATGATTGTGACTCATATCAGGATAAGTGTGGGTCTACACATCCATGGGTGCACGTTGCCCACATCTACTCAAAAAATAGAGCTGAGAAAGAAGGAAATGTACAATGGACGTGATGTATTAAGGAGCCGCATACGTCAGTGTGACAAAAAGCAAGTAATATCTGCCTTCAGGAGGCTGATATCTTTGTTGAAATATTCAGCTGAGGAAGCAGGGATTTGTGATGGGGGGTTGGTCGGTGGATGGGTGGTTGGGTGGGGTTGGGGGGGGCTTGCAGAGGAGCTGAGGGTGGGATGTGGAGTACAGTGGTGGAGGAGGAGGGGGATACAGTTTACTCCTTTTCATGTTTTCTTGCAGATGCTTCAATGAAAGATGTGAGCAGAAAGGAGATGGAGGATGGTCAAGATTGGAGGACTAGAGAAAGAGAGATGAGGTGACAGGAGGTTTGACTTTTGACCCTTCAAGTTACTTGAAGCAGGTCAGTTGACCAGGCGCACCCATGTCACTGTGCCATCATGACTTGTATCACGCATGCAGCGCAGCAGACGAGGCACCGCGCACAGAATCCAGGTCAAGCTTGAAGGAAACGCACCCAGTCGGCAGAGAAAAAAAAGCTTAAGAGAAGGAGAGGGGGAGCAGGAGGGGTGGAGGCATCTATGTGTGTGTGTGTGTGTGTGTGTGAGAGAGAGAGAGAGACCAAGAGTGTGTGCGAAAAAAAGGGGGGAGAGGAGGTGGGGTCAGGCCCGCTGCTGTTGCCATGGTGATCAGATCCAGATGCTGTCGCAGCAGTGGGAGCCAGCGGGATGAGCGAGTCAGTCTGTAGCTTAGAGGAGGGGAGGAGAGGAGCCCCTTACACAGACACTGCCAAATCTAAAGCCAGTGGCAGCACCCAGTGCATTGTGGGTAGGGGGTGAATAAGCCACATAGAAGACGAAGTCTGTCTGCATTTTGAAACAGAGATGGCGATTGGGATGGGGGAGTACATGGGGGGGGTAGGAGAAGGGGTATTCCAGGGAGAAAAGGCGAAAAGAAGAGATGGGAGGGGGCTGTTGCTATACGGAAGAGCTTGCAGGAGAATCTGGGCTCGCCCAATCACAGAGCAGCTATTTATAATGCATATCAAGTAACCCTTCATTTTTCATAGACGGGGTAGTTGTTCAGAGAGAATGACTGAAGTCTGGGTAGAGCACAGGAATTAGGTGAAAACACATGCAAGCACATGGAGATTTATTTTATCCGCTGGATGGGGAAGTATCCAAATGTGTGTCAGATAAGCATGAATGGACTACACGCACCATGTGGCGATAATGTGCAATTCTAATTAATATGCTAGAGCAAATAGGATTTATTAAATCCACGTGTCATGCAGGTGCAGCGGACCAGTAGTTTGCTGTGTGCCAATAGTCCTACCGAGCCCCAATCAGGTGGCGGCCTCAGGGCTCGACACAAGATAAAAGATCAAAATAATTCAGAACAGACCGTGATAATATAAACGATAATGCTACGCTTTACTCAGCATCAGCGCAGCGAGGTAGAAAACATGAGATAAAGTAGGCAATATGATAATGTGACTTGGCAAGAACACTAAAACAGAGCATGTTACGGTCCACCGGAGACCCCACCCCACTTAACCAGCATGTCAGCACATTCAGGAGCACTCCATCGTTGCCTGTACGTACACAACGAGCTAATCCCTCCTTCCCACGTGCCAGAGGTGAACTAAGCATCAAGAACCACAGGCTGAAACGGTTTTCTGAACTCTTTTTTTCTACTCTGGTGACACCGAAAACGAAGAACGGGAATCAGCACTGAATCCAAATCACAATCTGTTTGTGACCTTTCAGCTTTTTTTTTGTTTTGTTTTGTTTTTTTGCAATGAGAGGGATTCACGCTGAGAGGAAGGACAACATCAAATGCTGCGAGGTTGTGTGAGGCAAAGCTTTGCTGTGCTGAATCACCTGCTACAACAGTCTAATGAGTGGGTTTATGTTTTTAAAGCTCCCTTTGTAGTATTACAAGACAAATGCGAACATCACTCTTACTGTACTCATTCACTGGGATACAAATGATCTCCGTGACTGTTGACTACTACAAGAAGTTAAAATATTCATCGTATCTGGGTGGGAATCTCTTGTAGTGATGAATTACAGATATGCATTCAGCAAGAGTAGATGGAGTTTGAAAAATACTATAAAAGGAGCGTCTTCTAATTCAAGATCCGAAGGGAAGACACAACATTTGCAGTAAGAAATAACCTGTACAGTTTGTTTGGAGAACGTTTACTCATGTGTCTATGCTGACCCCTGCTACATCTCAACAACATATATCTGGACATTTGAGGTTTTGAACCAGGTGTCCCTACAGCCGTTGGATGGATTATCATAAAGTTTGTTAGAAAGATGAACCATGGACTTTCCCTTCAGTCCCATCATCAACCAGTTCTCAGTTAGCTGCTTAATGATCAAATACCTGGAGTTCAAATGGACTTTCAGTCAGTCACAGATTTATTTTAGAATTAAAGCCACTAAATAACAGTAGCAAGCATGTTGAGTGATGTGCTGACAGAAGCTAGCAACCATGGGCTTTAGTCTCCATGCTAGCTTGTCCCCCTGCCATACCAGGGCTGGGAGTCCAGAACTAGGCTGTGCTGGTCTACGCTGCTCATGTGCTACATTAAGTGTCTACCTGCTCGTACAGCAGTCGGCTTTCACATGATGTTCCTAAAAGAAAGCAAAGCGTTCAATACACAAACCGAGGTTCAGTGTGCAGAGTTGAATATACAAGCTACCATAAGTGACAGCAAAAAAACAAAAAAAAAACCAGCAGCAGTGGTTTTAATCATGTTATTTATTCATTAATTCATTTCAACTCAGCTTGAGTGTCTCTACTTTTTTATTTATTTATTCTCCTTAAGCAAAACAGAACCTCACCACAACCCAGACACGTAATACAAACCGAACAACGTGCTTGCTTGAACTGACGCACACACTTGGTTCCATTGTACGATGTGCAACAGAAAAAAAACCCCAACAAGGACGATGTCGAGTACACTTTCTAAGAAGCAATCAGACACCATGATTTAGGGCGGTCATGTTCACGCCTGACCGTCTTTTTGAGTACGGTCCTCTGCTCGGTATGGTTTAGTTTCCACGTGAATGAAAGCAACTGGATTTTTGGAGCAAAGTGATGGGAAAACCCTGATGAACGTCCTCCTCATGCTCAACCCTTGCCATCATTGTGAGCATATTTCCAAGGTACTGTTGCATTCAAATCGAACATAACACCTGTTTGTAGTCCTGTAATCACATGATGGGAAACTAAAATGTCAATAGACACCGCACTTGTCAATCATTATGATGAATAAGACAATGATTAATAAGACTGGGGGGTTGAGGGTGTGATTTTGGACGCGGTCTCAGTCTGATTCAACGGCATTAAACCAAATCCAGGGCTACTAAAAACATCTCCATGACTTGAAGATACTTTTTGCCTGTACTTGAAAGGCAGACTACACTTTTTAGTGAAGTATTGCTCTATAGTCATCTTGCTCAGGGTAGTCGCTCTTTATTCACTCTTCAGAACCAGGATGTGGACACAGAGGTGGGACTGAGCTTGGCTCCGGGGGGGGGCTCTGAGAGCATTCCTCCACCAAGGAGATATGACATCATCAGATCCAAGCCAGCTCTGGATAAATTCCAAAAAACAAATCGATTGTTCCCGAACCAAAGTTCTGTCATCCTAGAAAAATGTCATCAAGATCCATCGAAAACTTTCTGAGTTATCCTGTTGGTGATCACATATATCATCTATCAAACACAGTATATCACTTGGCAAAGCAGCCTTTCCTGCTAAATACTGGATGAGCGCATCTTTGGTCTCATCGCAGCTATAAATAACCTGAGACTGACAACCCTGGCCTCCCGTCGTCTCCGCGGCCCCCCCAGAGCCTCGGTTCCTCGCTCCAGCCACCCTGCTCCTTCCACCCTAGCAACTGACAATGTGCCCTTGAATGGACCACCTCCTTACCCACTGCCACGGCAGCTAACTTCCTCACTATCCCCCCTCCTGGCTTTACAACTGTGCTGCCATCTGTCTGTGGCCCCGCTGCCTTGGGGGCCCGGCCACAGTCAGGGCCCCTAACGACTAGTGTAATGAGAGCATTATTGCAGTAGAGAGAGAATGAACTCATTGTTAATGGTGACCTATAGTTATTTATTAATGGAAGTACTGGCATAACAACATGGCACATCTTTACATAAATCTTTTCCAACTCTGAAAAAAAGACACAACAACATCCTTAAGCTCACAGTTTTATACTCCTTTAACCCTGATAAATTAAGTCTGGCTAAAACAACCTTAAACTTTGTTACTTAGTCAGAGGCGTGATCCTAAAATGGATGTTCAGAAACCAGTTTCTGTAACAACTGAGTACCATGGTCGAAGTCTCCAAACCATCAAAGTGACAGTAGCTCATGTGAAACTATGTGAGCTACTGGCATCAAGAGAGCGAAATGATGTCAGCAAGGCCAGCAGCCAATAGGAAATGCCCAAGGCCCTTGTGTGTTACCATATGTTGGTGTTGAGAATGAGGACTAGTGGGTGTCTTCGCGTGTAAGTCGTCCTGGAGCACCAACAAAGAGAGTTAAAGGCACACGCGACATTTTGGAAAATATGCTGACTGTACCTTATTTTTTGTGTCATGTACAGCCTGTCAGATGCCAGACGGGCTGCCATCACCAATGTGGAACCAAAATCTACCTGCTGGCCATGGGGACTCATTTGATGTTGGACCAGCCCAGTTAGGGATTACATGGTGGCAACATCAGAGCAGGTCTAGCTACCATCGTCCCTCCCCCATCCCTCTAATGGATCCATCAGGTCAGAGGTCAAGCAGAAATAAAACAGCAAGCTCATGACAGTTCTTCAAAAAAATACAAATGAAATTATTAAAGTACAGAAGAAGGATAAGAGATAAGTTCACATGTTTGGTGACATTTCAGATGCAAAATCATTGTTATGATTCGATCCTGCTCGCTGCTGCAGTGCTAACAGCAGTCCATCTGTGTCACACCCAGTCACACCCAGTCACCCAGCTTTTGTTTTGACCAGATTTTCTTTTTGTAGTTGTTATTTACAGTACAAACTGTAGAAGCGCCATCTCCTGTGGGACGTCCATCACCAGGCGTGTCCTGGCTGACGCACTTGGATCCTGCGGGACCGTACTGACGTTAATGATGTCAGTGATGGAACCCTGACGATATCAGCGGCTCTGCACCTGAGCTGGAGATACTTGGACAGTGACACTCAAACTGTAAATTCACTTCTTTATCACAGAGCCATAGATTTGTTTTTAGAGTTGTTCCTGAAACCTGTAGCCATCTAAAGTCATACTGGCTTTTTCCATTAAAAGCAACAATTAATAGTAATTCCCTGCAGCCACATTCTCTCATCTGCATCTCTCCTGCCTCCCGTCCCAGCTCACCTCTCCCAACTGCCCAAACCTGCCATCTTCCAACTGTCCACCAGATGCCCTCGGTCATTACCACCTTCCCCCCTCATCTCATCAGTGCTGCAGTTCCATGCAGGGTCCACTCCACCCACTCCTCACCTGCAGCTCATGTCCTCATCAGCATCTCTCTGTACTCTGTACGGTGCACCTTTCCTAGCACTCGAGCATCTGTCCTCCACAGCCCCCTGTGACCTTTTTGCCTGTTCCTTGTCACATTTGTTTGGACCGCCGGCTCTGCTCTGGCCTCACCATTCAATCAGCCTCCATTTGATGAATAAAATCACTGAACTGCACCAAGTTCTCCCTCAGATGTCCGAATAGGGGTCCTTACTCTGCATCTCCGTTGCCCCTTTATAACAAAACTTTCATTTCATATGTCGGTTTGCACTCCTGTGTTTTTCAATCATTTTTGGCCTGGCCAGTATTTTTAGCATTACTGTTGAAAAGGTTACTACACTACTACTACTTATCCAGTATTACATAAAAATTTGGATGGAAAATCCCACACACAACACATTTCCGCCCACACAGACACACCTCTGCATTTCACTAAGGAAAAAAAAAACCACACAAATGAGGCTATCTTTGACCAACTGTGTGAAAAGCCTCGCTGCAGCCATCGGATCCACCCGGTGGGTCGGAAACGTTCCTGTGAAAAGTGCTTTTCCTGTCACCCACACAGCAGTGTGAGCCTCTGAAGAGCCCGTCCCACCTTCTCCCAACAGCATCCCCCAGAGGACCAAGAAAACCCTGAATGCTTCCAGGAAGATTTCCAGCTGATTGTTAAGTTTTGGGCTACGTTCCCATGATAAGAAATCTCATCCTAAAAGCTCCCTCCAATCAGGTAATGGAAGTGTTGGTTCGGCCTTCATAACTTTAGCTGCTGCAGCTGTTCATCACACTAATCAAACAAACTGATTCTAGATTCATTTGGACTCATTCAATCAAAAGATTCACACGTTATTTATGGATTTTTTTTTTCTTTCTTCATTTTAAAAATGCGTTCGGATCCTAAATCGTGGCGGACGGCGTTGTGTTTAAATACTCTCCTACAATAAAAACATCACAGCTTCAATTCTGCAGGGGAGCTCCTGCATATTTCCTTAAATGAGCCATTAAGGGTTTACGCACAGGTGAGTTAGCTGTGGCTCTGCTATCGGCATTGTCAGTCAGCGAGGCTAGTTTTAGACTCCAGCAGCAGAGTCAGGTGGGCGAGCAAGTGTGTAATTTATTCCTGTTATTTCCACTGATTTAGGTCAATGCTTGAAAATGTGATACAAAGCCTGCTGAGTGTGTGAGTGTTTCACTGGGCCCTCGCTGGAGAGCAGATCATGGTCTCCAGGCAGGAAAGATAAAGGGAGGTGCACAGGGAAGGAGAACAAAGCCAGCTGAGACTCCCTCAAGTGTGCAGCGACGTACGCGTGGGACAGTTTAAATATTTGATGTAAGAACCTAAACAGTGTCTTAAACTACAGCAGGGGGCCGTAGCCTATGCAGAGTGTGAAAAGTGTCTCAAGGGGGACGCACAACCGAGATTGTGTTTTACACCCATTTTTATGTTTGAATTGTTCAAACATTATCCAAGAATGTCAGGGCGCCGTGGCTCAGGAGGGAGAGTGGCAGTCTTCATCAGTGTGTGTGTGTGTGTGTGTGAGTGAGTGAATAAGGCAACACAATAAAAGCCATAAAGGTAGAAATATAAATAAAGTCCACTGGCCATTTAACTCTACGAGCTACAACACAAAGCAGGCAGCGGCATCATGTTCTTGTCCAAGTCTAAATAGACCCACTAAAGTTGTTCTTTACAGTGTCGGACAACATCGATGAAAAGATAGAGACCTTTATGTTGAAGTTTCACTTTTACTTTCTGTACTGGTGGTGGTGGTGTGTGTGTGTGTGAGTGAGTGATGCTGAAACATAATTGTAGCCATTAGTCACATGTGGCAAAGAAGAACTGCTGTAAATAATTTATCGCCAGAGTCATCAAGGAATATTTAACTTATATCTCATTTATTTGAGCCGGCGTGATGAGAGCTCTACCCGACGCGTCACCGTGTCACCGTGTCGGTGGATGTTACCCCTCTGATCAACATCGCTGTGCTTCTCATGTTTGTCCAAAAAAAAAAAAAAAAAAACTGGAGGAGACTCAGTCAGGACCAGATGGACAGGGGGGGGAACGCTCACAACAACAACCTGAGCCTTCCACAAACCAACACTTAATTGGACTAACAGTGATATGGAGGATTCCTTTTTTTGTTTGTTGCAGATTTTTCAGCCTTGCCAACCAACCCGCTCAGTATTAGAGAGATTAAAACTATCTACATCCAGATCACTCATTGTGACCAAGAGCAAATAGGATAAAAAAAGGCCTTAGAAATACAGTTCTACTTTAACTTGAGTACATTATTCAAAGGTTAATGCATCCAACTGAATTAAAAACCAACATCCAGGGCGTGATGAGCTACTTCTGTGGTTTCGGAATAATAACTAGAAGTTTTAATTCTTTTTTTCCTGACTGGAGGATGAAGGATGCGGGGTTATCTGTTGTGGGAACCGTCTGGAGCTAACAGCAGTTTCAGAACGATTAACTCGGTCTTCCCTGTAGTTGCTGTGCACTAGCAGGAAGCTGCCGTGTTGCAAAAAACATTATCTGGTAGTTGAACAGGTTTGGGCCATACAATGAATCAGAGCTGATAAAGAAGTTGCTGGAGAGCCCTGGCTCACCACTAATGACCACAGACTCTGTACTACAGGTTTGGCCGCAGTTCTAACAGCAGTTTTAATGGGATTGGATTGCAGCGTTTGGCTTACGTACAGCAAATATATGGGATGATTAAATTAAATGGAGTTTGTGCCTGAATTGGCTTTCCCCACTGATGTGTCATCGATGCACAAAAAAAATGTTGCCCAGCCTCTTTCCCGAGAAGCCTGTTGAGTGGAGGCCATCCAGGACGGACTGATCAGCACCCAGAACACGCTGGCTGGGCTCAGCAGCACAGGCTGGTACTGTCCATGGTGCTGAAACTCACCACTTGCCACCCTGACCAGAAGAGCTAATTCAAGCATGCAAATTTTAAATGATCTGCTACTTAGTGTCCTCAGAAACTCCCGTGTCAGAGGAAAAATAGGAGTGTGTCTGCAAGCCTCTCTACTCAATATTCAGCGGATGATGCGCTGTCATGCAGGCAACTCCCCTAATGACTGTTTTTTTTTTTCTATCTCTGACTAATTTGATGATTATGTCCTTGATTGTTCAATGGCTGTCAATGCAAACACTATTTTAAAATGTAGTATTTTGTCCGAGAGTCAAACACACGAGGATATTTTGTACACAGCTTCAGAACTGCAACAATATAAACATCAGCAAGGAGCCGGCGGAATTTTCTTTGAGGATGATGGAATTAAGGACAAAGCAAATTCATCATTGACTGAAAACTTTGCTAAGCTTTAAGACGTGTCGTCAGTTCTTCTTCCGTATTTGCATTCAGAAATCAAAGAAAACGTGGCAGAAAAATGCAGGAATCTCTGGGAAGGTTGACTATTTGCTTGAGGATATTAAATCTGAACAGAATAATGAGTAATTAATCAAATAGCATGGCTGAGAGAGATTTTTGTCAGACTCAGTAAAGCCAGATAATACATTTACTGAGGAAAGAGACGCGGGTAATACTTAATAGCCGCAACAACACCTGTAGTCTGCTTTAGTTACTTTTTGGTGCTTTGAAGACAAAAAAAACCCTACCTCAATATTTGCATATTGTCGGATGTTTTGCTACAAATCCTGTGACCTAATGCTTCCCTCCACTTGCATAAAAACCTCTCAGTATGTGATGGATCTTACAGATGAATTGGAGCTTAAACTTGGTAAATCAGATTAATACAGAAACTTGTCTCAAAGGTTGTTTGGACACATCATCACGAGTTAAAATTTGTGTATTAGCTTCATTTTTTTCATTCTTTATGGAGGTTTTTTTTGTGTATAAATGCATTTATCCGTCCACCCGTGGGTGTCAAAATTAACTTGATGCTGTGACGTGCTGTGTTCTCTTTCTGATCAAGAAATGCTTCTAAACACCTACTGTACGATGGAGAGAGTAATGAATGAGGGAGCGAAAGACTTCCTCTGTTTACGCCACCCCCCCCCCCGCCTCCTGTTACCTCACACCCAGTCCATCAACAATGAAAAGCTTCAATTCATTTCCGTTTTATGACTGCATTCCTCCTAGTACTATCTGATCTGGCTATGTATTTAATTTACTGTCTCCTGAGAGGCCTCGTCAGAGATGTTCAATAATACTGCAGTGTAAGTGCCCATCAAGCCAACAGTGGCTCAGTGGAAAGCTTTGTAACACTCCCCCTCATGATTGTTTAAAGTCTGTGTGTGTGTGTTTGTGTGTGTGTGTGTGTGTGTGTGTGTGTGTGTGTGTGTGTGTGCCATCTTCCCTCATACACGAGCTGCATCTGCCTCCGTCCTCCTTGCTCCATCCTTCATCTATGCACCTGTCCCCTAAATTTCTCCACCTAAGACAGGAGCGCTAATTGGCGACGCGGCCCAGGACTCACCTCTGCCCCTTTCATGCATCTCTGACTGCATCTGGCAGCTTGGTTAAGACAGACTGTTGAGCTACAGAGTGAGAGCTGGAAACAGGGAGAGACAGCATGACTGCCGCTCTGAATATTACAAACTCATTTATGAGGAGGGGGGGTGACGATAGTCAGAGATAGCTTTTGGGTTTTGATTCCCCGAGAATGGAGAGGAGAGGAAATGAGAGAAGTCACCGAGGACATTTTGAAGGTAGAATGTGAAAAACTAGTTTTGGTTACTGTTGACTAAGTCCCAAAGAAATAAAGGCAATACTTTACTACAAAAGTGTATTTTGCCTTTCAAGTACTCACAAATAGGTATTTTGAGCTGAAGAGATTTTTCTTCCTGTGTCAGTTGTTTGAGACTGTAGAACGCAGAGAAAGCCAGCAACGTTTATTCTGCTTGAAGCTAATAGCCCCTGTTAAAGTTCATTTTTAGCTAAAACCAAAGTGTTTGTGGGTTACTGAGCATTCAGCATCCGGATAGAGAAGATGTGGATTATACCAAATGATGCTCAAGAGAGTTTGTCAGCAGCCATGTTTTACTGTTGTTATCTCCCCCCCAGCTTCAAGCTAATAATAAATATGGCTGGCTCTTTCTGCGTTCTGGAGTTCCAAACAGGTAATGCAGAAGGGGAAAAAAACGACTGTGAGCTAAAGACACATTTTTTTGAGTACAAGAATGGCAAAATACAGTTTTGGAGTGAAGTATCACTATCATCATTCTGAATTTAAAACCATTCTGAACAAGAAAGTGCTCAGAGAACATATTCAGCATGAAGCTCAAAGTTATTTGGGGGAGCGTTTCTCATACACGGCTTCATGTTTTCCCTTTTGTCAGTGAGCCTTTGTCATCAGGGGATGATGACAACACTTTTCAGTGACGTCAGCTGCCCTTTATAGCCACAGCTCAGTGACAGCTCATCGGGTGTTTTTTGCTGGATACTACAAGCCAAGTTTTCTTGATGCAGCCTCCATTGCGTTTTAGAACAGACGATGCATTAGCAATACTTAGTTGATATCCTGACCAAATGTGTAATGACGATTAAAATCACAATTAACCTCCCTGAATGCACCGATGAGAAAACTGACATTGACTCAATGAGCTTTTACAATCCACCAGAATGATGATGAACTCTCCAGATCAAGTCTTTCGATTCCATTTCCAGCCATCCATTGTCTTCCACTTATTCCTGTTAAGGGTTTGGGGGGGGGGGGGGTCGATCCTATCCCAGCAGCTACGGGCGAGAGGCGGGGTTCACCCTGGACAGGTCAACAGTCCATGGCAGGACCAACACAAATAGACAGACAACCATTCACACTCACAACCACACCTACGGTCAATTTAGAGTATCAATCAGCCTCGTCCCCTCTTGATGTCTTTGGACTGTGGGAGGAAGCAGGAGTACCAGAGAGAACCCACGCAGGAACAGGGAGAACATGCAGACTCCACAGAGAAAGATCCTGTGCCCGAGCTGGGACTCGAACCTGGAACCTTCTTGCTGTGCAGCAACAGTGCTGACCACTGCACCACCGTGCAGCCGTCTTTCGAGTCAAATTTAATTAATTTGTGGGCATCGATGGCCACTTTCATCAATCCATAAAAACATGTAGGAGACAGAAAAACCACACCTTGGAGCTGTGAGCCAATGAGCGGGCAGGAAAAGAGTGAGAGACAGCAGAATGAAGTGTTCTTGGTTAGAACTCACTGATGTCTGTATGTGCAACTCATGCTCAGGCTCCCAATCAGAGGCACCCAGCAGCCACTGGCTCTTTGTTAATGGTATCCTATAGACTATCCATCATCCCACTATGGCCAGTTAGCAATTAGGACAACTTCTTGGCTTCCTTTCAACAAAAGCAGCCGCCTCCTCAAGTCTCTCTCTCCCTCTCTGTCTCCCCACTTTTTCCCTCTCCTCAATCTCCTCCCTGCCTCACTAATTCACTCTCTTGTCCTGTTCTCTCCTTCTCTTTTTCTCCCCCTTCCCTCCAAAAACGTGTCTCCACTGTTCTCTCAAAGCCCAGAGGAGTTCCCTCTCTTTACCCCTCAGCGTAGTACATGCAACTTGCTGAACTCAATTTAACCTCATCTTTAAAGGCTAAACAGCTCCATTACACACCACCTTTCTACGTGGGGTCTCTGACAGGTGTTTCAGGGCTGCTCTGCTCTTACTTCTCTGTTCTCCCAGGGATGTGTTGTCAGCCGCCTGACTGCCTTGTTCTAGCATATTCTGGCTGTGATTTCAGTTTTCTATTTGCACAAGTTCGCAGAGACCTGCCAGTTCTCCTGCGGATCAATGCACACGTGGATGCACATGCCAGTAAACATGCAGACACACAGGTGTACGAACCCAAACAACAGCCTTAGCAACACATGGCTCCAACTCAGTCAAAGGCCTAATCTGCCTCCATATCCGTAGGGACTAGGAATGATGCTGCGCTTTTGTTGTCATCATTTTTGTGCTCCATCTTCCCGGAGAGAGTGGAGCTCAACAAGACATCCAGATGCAGCGTTGCTCCATTCACTTCTCAGCGGTTGGGGATCCGCTGTGACAGTACAGTTAGTGGAATATCTGGTGATATTACATACACAAAGGAGAAATTTAGCTGATGGCTTAGTGGGGTTCATTCAAATGATGCGCCATATTACAAGCACAGATGGGTAAATATAAAGGTCACTAAATAGTTTGATTATGAAAAGGATGTGCAGCGTTTACACTAAGATTTATCACAACCCAAACTGACACCTAACGGAGGTGTAGAGGCGACAGACAGCGTCCTCTGAACACTAAATAGTGAATATCCCTTGTGAATGGGGAGCGTTACTCCAGTTGTGTTCCGGAGATGTGTTGTCTTTTCTAAGGTTTGCTGAAGCTGCTGTTGTGGCTGCACTCACAACCGGTGTCTTGAGCTCACAAAGACCCCCCCCCCGCGCAACACATCTTTGTGTCTCCAAAATGCAGAGAGAACTTACAGCCTTTCTGGCCTGGATGTCAGTCAGCGTGCCTCAACTCTAGCCAGCTTTCATCTCCACCGCCATCATTTTCCCCTCCTTTATCCTTCAATAAACCCACTTCTCCTTCCATTTGGGTCAAGAAATGAACAAATAAAAACAAGAAACGACTCACTGATGAGTGAATGACGAAAAAGCCCTGACCGTGATGGAGCAGACGTTGATTGATGCTACACATCGTCATTGACTGACACACGCAAGATGTATTCTTAAATCACTGCATTCTTTTTTCTTCTCAGCCGCATCAATTAATAATTTACAAAAGTCATGACGGTAAGGGGAGATGTTTTGTTTGCTACCAGGAAGCCACTCTGAGAGTTACCACCTCTGATGGCTACATGTTTCTTCCTGGCCTCTGTGGGGACCTGTGTGAAATGAATAGCTCTCCAGTGGCCACTACTAACAGGTGGCCTTAACTGAATCACAGTCTCTTAGAGCTGACCGTGACGAGTGATGAGTCGTGACTCTGGTGTGAATAACAGCTCTGCCACTGAGAATAGGAAGTAAAAGCTAAAGAGAGTGACGTAGGTGCAGGTGGTTCTTCTGAAGACTACATACACTTTGTAATGGCTGTGTATGCTTTTCTATATCTAGTGTGTGTTTGTGTGAGAGAGAGAGAGAGAGAGAGAAAGATTGTATGTTCAAAAACAAGAACGCAAAATATGCAAAAAGGTCCTGATAGGAAGATTGAAGCCAGTTATTTGTCTTCCAAAATCTCACGGGCAATCTGACACTGAAAAGACATGATCCTTACTTTAACAAGAAATATGAAGGCACAAATGTTAAACGTGGTAAATGTCAAGTTTCAAGTCATTTGGATAATTACAGACGTTCATCAACAGCCGTCCTGGTGTCTGGTTTTCCCTTTTTAGCCTGATAACCGTCTCTCATGTCACTGTCATCTTGGTGCAGATATCAAAGGAATTCATTCAGAAAAACCGAGGCCAACATGAATTTACTTCAACTTTTTTTTTTTTTTTTTTTACGCACAAGAGATAACGTTTAATGACAAGATTGTGCCATTGCTTCCACAAGTGTGCAAAACGCTCTAACCAGGCGGCAGTCCTACAGAATTCAGTTTTGCTCAAGGCTAAATGGCACAGTGGATCAATCAACTACACAAGAGAAGTGAAAAAGCCACACCACCTCACCAAATACTGCACCACTTCCAGCTTTTTCTTTATCTCTCTTTTCTGTATTGTTGAGTGCACTTGACTGCCTCAGTACAGGGCGGATGTACTGTAAAGGATACTTGTAGTTCACAGCCTGCCAGTGCCAGGTTGGCGTGAATACTCTCCTTGTTAGCACCGCCAAGGAGGTTGTGTTTTCACTGCCGGTTAGTTGTCTGTCAACAGGATTAGACAAAAACTACCAGGATGATTTTCATGAAACTTGCTGGTGTGGAGGAGCGATGCTCCAGACCCTGGAGTCGAGGCATGTTCATCTATGAAGAAGTGTTTTAACTTCATCTTTTATGATCCTCATAAACCTCCCAGGTCTCCACGCTCTTGTTGTAACAACTGTTCCATCAAAAAACAAAAAAAAACAAAACTTTCTATCTTCAGATTCTTTGAGAGGAAATGGTTGTTGTTGTTGTTTAGGTTGGCTAAGTTTGATTAGGCTGATACAGCCCGGCTGGTATGGCTGGAAAAGGTGTCACGATGGAAGAATTCATTTAAGTTGATTTCAAAGGGGAAACAAAGTTAAGTCGTCAGTCAGACTGAAAAAGAGCACAGCCATATTAGAGAGCTGCCCCATCCTTCGACGTCCACATTCATCTTCCCACTTTAAAATCTTTCTGTTGTCTCAAATCGATGGTGCAAGCCAACAACATGTTTTTTAAGTGATTCGCTGATTGCTTGTTTCTCCTAGCACGCTCTGTGCTCCAGGGAGATGGTATGAGCATGCTTTGGCTTTGTTAATGTTTAGTACTTTTATGGCAGTCCTCACTCATTTCATTCAAAATAAAACCGTATATACTTTATGGAACACTTTTTTCTTATTGGCGTTATTGAAGTCACGTATTTTGAATGTTTTCTCAGCTTATTCAAACAGTAAACCTTTCCATTGCTTATGTAAGGAATCCATGTGGTACTAAAACCATTTTATATACGTTATTACCTCTTCACTTAAAACAAAGCCTTGTTAAAAGGGGGGGGGGGGTGTTATATAAGCCCCTCTGACTCAGAATTTCCCATATTTACTCATCAAGGCCTGAGCATAAGGGAGGTGTTATGTCCAAGACATTGCTCTGGTTTGGGGTGAGTCATTGTCGAGGCTCAGTATCAACCCTCGCCGGCTTTGACATATCTCCTTGTTGATGAGGGGGGCCCCACTCATACCTGCAATCCTCCGAGATTCCTCTGATGTGAGATCTGAGAGGATTATCCAGGTATCAGGAAGGCTGGCAGAGATGAGACTGAAAAATACTGATCGGTGAAGGCCGGTGGTTGAGGATCCACCATGGCAGACACATTTCTATGACCACAAGGAAAAGGCTAGCTTTTTTTTTTTTTTTTTTTCATTATTCATTTTGTTTGTTCGATCAAATTAATGTCTTGGAAAAATCTGGTTTCGATACAGTCCCCTGCACCTACTGCTGAAATGAGCCGTCAGTCAATCAAAGAGTGGATCGGCTGGTCAGCTGATGGTAGCATAAAGACTGGAAACAGGGA
This sequence comes from Aulostomus chinensis, assembly GCF_037954235.1. NCBI lineage: Eukaryota > Metazoa > Chordata > Actinopteri > Syngnathiformes > Aulostomidae > Aulostomus > Aulostomus chinensis. Next base: position 24,687,808 of record NC_141328.1, on the reverse strand, counting down.
AAATGAGATTCTGGTTTCGTAAAATGGCAAAAGAAAATCTGCCTCATCTTACTGTTTGACATGTGTCTTTTCTTTCTGTTATTGATTCATAATAATATCAAGTATTTGTAATATTGTCAAGCATAATCGATTGAACATTGTTATCACTAGCATCACATTGATGACAATTTGTGTACATAATTTTTTCTTACTTTAATTTACTTGTTTTTTTTTCTGGTCATCGTGAACAGGGGCCACTGATGTTGATATTGATTTACTGGCGTTGAATCGTTTATTGGCTGGTCAGCTTAATGTAGCCAAATGAATAGAAACAGGAGGCAGCTGGTCCGGCTCTGTCTAAATGATGAAACTTGCCTTTCACGTGGAACTATTTATATATCAAATAATCTTAACCAGTGATGCCCCTCTCGCACTTGAGTAATTTGTGTTCACGTTCAATTGGTACAGTAGGTGTTTTGTTTTGGTTTAAAACTTAAACTAAAAGCACGTCTGACACGTTGCATTGACCAAGTCTGACTTTGAGACAAAGTGGCATTCTATCACCAGGAGAGTCTGCCTGAGAAAACTGAACAAACTCACTCAACAATGTTTTTGTACTGCTCGTCTAGACTGATGCTCTTAAATTACTTCAACGTGGCCTAATTAAAGCACAGCTCAAAGAGGATGTCCCCGTCCACTCACCATCAGACACACACTCCAAAGCCTGAAAACATCTATTGTGTGAGTCCAGCACAGACGATTGGAACTCTTATATCTCGCACTTAAAGTGACGTGTCACCCAAAAAACGAATTTTGCTTTTCAACTACTCACAGAGGGATATCCTGAGCTCACAAAAGCTGTTTGTTTTTTGCTTGTTTTCTACTGCTGCATCACCACAGAATGCAGAAAGATCCAGCCACCTATGTTTGGCTTGAAGCCAATGGTGACTGACAGCTAACAACAGCGAAACTACCCAAAACCGTTCGTTAACAAACTCACAAGTGCATCCTTCAAGTACTGCGAATGAGTGTGAGTGGGTCGGTTCAACTGAGTGGGCCAGCTAGTCTCACTCAGCGGGTGCTACCGCACTCAAAGTGTTTTAGTTTGTATTTCTTTTTTTTTTAAACTCAAAACCGAGTGTTTCTTTTACTGAGCACACGGCTGGATACGGAAGACGTGTATCATACCAGACATGCGCTTGAGCATTTTTAAATGAAGGAGTTTATTGGGAGTTTTGCTCTCATTTCATTGCTGCAGCTGTCGTTAGCTGTCCGTCACCAGCACCAAGCTAAATAAATGTGGCTGACTCCTTCTGCGTTCTGGAGTTACAGAGAATCAATGCAGGAGGAGGAGGGAAAGCATCTTTGTGAGGTTCGTTGTTGGTATTTAAATGGTTAAAAAAAGAAAGCACTTTTAGGGTTGAGGATTGTGTCAGGGGTGGTTAAAGACGGCCTCATGCTACAGTTGGATTGAATCACACACTGTCTTGGGGCTACGATAACTGCACCTTCGTTCAAGAGAAAACATTGCTCCGATTCTGTGTGATGGTCAGCTGCTTTCTCTATTGACTCGCCTCTCCAATGTTGAGTAATGACACAATGTCAGCCTTTGCAGCTGCAAGGGCCACTGTGTTTGGGTGGTGATGGTGGTGGTGGTGGTGGGGGGGGGGGGGCAGCCAAAGTAATCCTTTGGCAAAGACTGGCATCCCAGACGCTAGCGCAGTGATGATCCACACAGAGGGAGGGGCGAGCGATGTGTACTTTGGGTCACCAGACACTGACATTGGAGTTGCATCTACTGTGTCTTTCATTTGCATTGGAAGTTAGGCCACGATGGGCACACACACCGGTATTAACCGTTCCCTGATGACTTGAGCTCTCATCGTGAGTGCGGTTGATCTGTCAGGCTTGTGTTGTTTACTCAGGTGTGTCAGAGGCCCAGTGTGACATTATCACATCCACCTATGTGTGAATTAAATCATCCAAAGGAGGTCTGGATTCTGCAAATGTGCACTGGGCAGTTGACGGGTGTTGCTTGAGAGATGTGAAAAACAGGGAGTTCATTAGTGAACAGTTGAAAGGTGAATGACACCCATCTCGGTTTTTTTTCTGAATCATTCGGTCGAGGACTTGTGTGTGTAAAACTCACCATGTGTGGGAGGAAGCAATGATTCTCTCCAAGCCCACACAACATGACCATAAATAACTTCACTTATGTAAAAAAATAAAAAAAAAATCACGCACATATTGGTAAATTGTGCAAAAAGAAAAGTCCTCTATACAGCCTATCTGCTCCCTGTTTGTTATTAATGGGAGATCAGTTCATCCATATGCAGGAGGATGACTTACGTATCGGATAAACAGGGACTCAGTGTTCAAAAGCAAAACCTGCAGGATTCATGAATTGGTGAGCTGTGGTGAATTCCACCTATAGCTCATAGCTCGCATCACGTGGTCGGCCGGGTATCGATAATAACACTGATCGGTTTTTGAAAGGAGGAAGAGGTATGGGAAGTGGGGGGGGGGGGTCATGGTTGTCAATAGCAGTGACAGAGCTTCAGGCATGTACAAGAGGATGTGCTTTTTTTTTTTAATGCAACACGGTAAAGCCAAAACAAGGATAATGGTGGCTGAGATGAGATGAGACAACAAATCCTGCCGTCAGTGGCCACGCACGCATGATGAATGTAGAGATGTGCATCACGCATGTTGACGGCGTTAAACGGCCCGTGATTCCTACACTAAACTGCTCCAGGCGTCTCAGTGCATCTGCGGGGACGTGCAGCCGCTGATAGACGACGAGGTGACAGATTTCATTTTCAACGTGCGTCCCCACGATTCAGCGTTTCAGCCTCCAAGGTTGGCCGCTAATTATCACTCCCCACTGGGCAGGCAAGGCTGCCTTTTGGACACCACAGCATCGCCAAAGATAAGACTTGATCCACACACAAAAAACAACCAATTATTTATCAAACAGATACCCAGACAATGACGCGTGTATCTTACCTGTTCCGTGAGCCAAATCGATGCCCGGTTCCGTGAGTATGTTCGGGTCACTTTGAGATCTGCCTCGTTGCAGACAGCCGTCTAGTCCATCCGATGTAGCCATAGGGAGACAGCGCAGGAATCCTGTATAAAATATTGAAAAGCCAAGCAGAGGCAGGCAAGGTCAGGAGGAAAGCAGCGAGAGCAGATTTAATTCGCTCTGACAACAGCCGCTTGGAGCATCTACCAGGGAGCCATGGCTGAGCAGAAATTCAGTGCATGTGTGTGTGTGTATGTGTGTGTGTGTGTGCGTGTCTGTGTGTGTGAGCGAGTTTGTGTGTGTGGATGTGGGAGGGGTGATATGCCCCCGATGATGCCCGTCCCTGTCCAGCAACAAGACCCTTTTCTACACAAGCATGCTGCACAATAAAACGTAGATTTGTTCTGTTTTTTCCCCTTCTGTGTTTCTTTTAAGAAAACACCTACAAAAAAATATTACATCCATGCCTTCATTTATTTGATGTCTATATCTCAGTTCTACTCAAACGCTTGAACATGTCGGATGAAATCATGCAAACATTGCAATAAATTAGTAAGACGCTGTCCAATTTAATCAATTACAATGCGCCAATGAACTGAACCGACATCGGTCAGCTGAGTACGTACATCCTCTCCTCAAAGGGACGCGGGGACCACACTTTTGTCTTATTGTGTTTGTTATTTATTTGCTATGACTTCCGTCCAAGTCTCTAGACCACAGTTGGCTTTTAAAAAAAAAACAACACGCAAAGTACACGCAAAAACACGGCATACATGTTGTTTAAAACAATCTCCTTAGAGAAAATTATATATATGGAATCAATCTGACCGTATTTCTTGACAATTCTTATGTTGTGTTTGCATTTAGACGTAATATATCATTTAAAAAAACACAATTTTACCCAAAACAAAGCATATTTAGATCAGTGCCACGGAACTCAAGATAGAAGCAGGTCATTGGCTGGTGAATATTGTGACGCAACAATGCGGAAGTGAGTGACAGCCAGCTGCCGCACCGCAGGAGGAAAAAAAATGGCAGCGTTCAGGCGTCACTTCTCGGTTGTACTGTTAATTCTTTGTAGTTACTCGGTGTTCGCTGTCACAGACGGTCAGGACTCGCCGTCTGTCAGCACTCCCCACGTTGCTACGCAAAACACCCCACAAACAGCCCCCGAAACAGCGGAACGAACGGTGGAGCAGCCCGCGGTGCAGGACAGGCAATGGGAAGCGACTCACGGTGATGCTGCAGCTGTCAAACAGGACACTTCAGACGGTGTCCATGTGGTCCCTTCACCGGTGCCACACCCGTCAGACGATTTCCAGGAGGAACTGGTCCTCAGACCGCTGCACTCTGGAGACATTTACGCCAGTTTCCAATTCCGCGTCCGGTGGGACACAGACTTCACGAGGGGAAACAAAGGTAGAACATGCTAGCTGCTAGCAGCGCTAATGGCAGTCTTTAGTTCTCCTTTAGTTTAGGAAAAGTCAGACCTACCCGAAATCGCTCTCTCTCTGTCTCTCTCTCTCTCTCTCTGTCTCTCTCTCTCTCTCTCTCATGAGCAGGCATAAAAACCCAGTTTTCTACGTGATCTCTTAAATTAATGTACAGTCCAATAAGTGAAAAATGCTAGATGTCTGAGCAGCTGAACAGGTAAAATCAATGTGGTGACACGTCTGTGACTGGTATAACCCTCTTTATGGGTTGATCAAGTGGTATCAAACTGCAGTTTTACACAAGTACAGTCTTAAACGATAAACTGAGTGTGTTACAGGGAGCGGATTATGTTTTCATATGGTGTATATTGTATTTACTGTGTTATGTTTTGATCCGTTTTGTCTTTTTTCATTAAGGGCGTAATTTAACGTTCTTTGAGTTTTTCAAATGAAAAGTTTACAGCTGAATATTTTTTTTTGGGGGGGGGGGGTTTGTACCATCATGTGATGTTAGTTCTTGAATCCATCTTGCCACTGCACACATGTGAAAGTCATCAAACACAGCGAGCATAAAGTAGAAGTTTTCCCTGAAGAATTCCTGGCAGAAATCCCTCTTTTGACTATTTTGGTGCGAAAGGGGTTAGATTTAGGAAAAAACGTCATGTTGCAGGTTAAAATAGAAGCTTTTACAAAAGCCTTTCTGTTTGACGGATTCTGGCAGAAGGCCTTTGAGACAAACTTCTCCCATGTGCACAAAGGGACTGTTCAGTACTCTGTCAGCTGCTGTTCACCCAGAGTACAAGAATACAATAGTTCCGATATATGTCATAAATTCCTCAAATTCTTACTACTTTAATTGCCATTTTAAGTGCACATCAATTTCCTTTGCTCATTTTTTTTTTTAACTATGTTTCTTAGTGTCCCACTATCGGCTGTTCCCCAAGTCTCTGGGCCATGTCATCTCCAAATTCTCCGTGCGTGAGCTGCACATCTCCTTCACACAGGGATACTGGAGGACCATGCAATGGGGGCAGCCCTTCCTGCCGTCCCCGCCTGGGGCTGAGCTCTGGGTTTGGTTCCAGGACTCTGTGACTGAGTGAGTCCGCTTTGCACCGGTTCCCTACCATTTTTAAAGACATTTTTTTCCCACTACAGTTTCTTCATAGTTTGCTTTCGTTTTAAACTACTTTGCTGTCCTGTAATTGATTTTTTCTTTAGTAATATCATGTGCATCTTTTCTGGCTTCTCCCCAGTGTGGATGGTACGTGGAGGGAGCTGACAAATGTTTTGTCGGGGATCTTCTGCGCCTCGTTGAACTTCATTGACTCTACCAACACTGTGCAGCCAAGTGCCTCCTTCAAACCACTGGGGATTGGCAACGGTACACTGAGGCCGTCTCGGTTTTGTCTTGCACGTATTTTTGTTCAGCTCCAGCGGGTTGATCTGCTGCCTTGTAGCATCCGATTGCTGCAGATTTCCTCCAGGACACATTTCATCACTAATAGACTGATTATGCTTCTGTGTGTTCAGTGACGGACCACCGATTCCTTCGCTACGCCACACTCCCGCGTGAAATTGTTTGCACTGAAAATTTGACACCCTGGAAGAAGCTCTTGCCATGTGGCTCCAAGGTGAGAGTGTGATATGGGCCAAACTAACTTCATTGTTCAGACAGACGGATGATCCAGAATAGGGCTGAGTTTAAAAAAAATCGAAGGAATCAATTTTAATCGATCTCCCTTTAAATGGTTCATAAGCGATTCATAAAATCCAAGGATCGATCTTTTAACTTGAGTAGTTTTTTCTTCATTGGATGTGCGGAGAAGCAGCATGAAGTATCAACCCTTCTTGTCTCACGTGATCAGCGTATAGCGCTGCTTTCCACGGAACAAGATCTCGTGAGATGTTACTACCAGCAGTCAAGCAAACATGGCAGAAGCAAGTCCATCTCTCAAGGCACCGCAGACCAGTTTAAAAGCTGATGTTTGGATGTATTTCGGATTTAACAAGTTGAACAAAAACAATGAATTGGACAAAAAACAAGTAATATGCAACGGGAAGGTAAAATACAGTGGCAACATGATGAATGTTCGAAAGCATTTGACGAGACATCACCCAGAAACAGTCACCAGGGCTCAAACAAACCAGCCTGGAGCAGGTGTTGGCGCCCAAGTTACCAGCAAACTCTCAACGTGCAAAGAAAATAACCGAAGCTGTTGCAATTTTTATACCCATGGACATACAACCATACAGTGTCTTTGAAAATGATTGTTTCCAAAGTTGCCAAAAGATTGCTTGTTAAATTTATAGGATTATTTTAACTGATGTCCCTGACTGAATCAATGTCAGTCGGATTGGATCAAATCTTGAATCGAATCGAATTGGGACCTTGTCATATCGAATTGAATTGATTTGGAAAATCTGAATCAATACCCAGCCCTAATCCAGAATGCTGTTGCCGGGTTTGTAACAAGCTCACACAACATCTACTTGCAGCAGAAAGAATCAGCCTCAGACGTCTGCTACCTGACCATAAATGTGAAATCCTGACCTCCTGACCCAGTACAAACCTTACAGCTGGATCGATATGACAGGTTGTCTGCAGGGTAAAAACTAAAACAGCTCAAATAAATGTGGAGGCTGATGTGTTGATCTGCTTTTTGTTATTGTTGCCCTCACAGGCTGGCCTTGCTGTCCTGCTGAAGTCAGAGAAACTCTTCCACAGCAGTTTTCACTCCCAGGCGGTGCACATCCGACCTGTATGTCAGGACTGGCAATGCAAAACCACATCATGGGAGCTGAGACAGACAATGAATGTTGTCTTTGACCTTCACACCTCTGGACAGGGCAAACGAGGTGAGCAGAGGCACTCGTGTTCCTCCTCCTACCCAGTTTGTGGGTAGATTTTGCCGCCACGCTGATATCTCCTGGGGTTTCACTTGATCCTTCAGAGTGGTCTCTGTTCAAGATGTTCTCCCGGACCCTGACAGAAGCTTGTCCGCTGGCCTCCTCCAGTAAAATCTACATCGACATCACGGACAACCCCCAGGTGTGATTTACACAAAGGATTCTGTTCTTCTGTCTAAATAAAGGACTAAAGCTGGCAATTTCCTGCAGAACTAAAACACATTTGTCATGTTGCAGGGGGAGCAGTTTGAGCTGAGCCCGCCCTCTCCTCTGCTGAGCCAGGCAGTGGTGATGGGGGACAGACGAACCTTCTCTGTTTACGATCTGACCCAGCAAACCACCTTTGGCACCACTCGCTCCCTCAATGTGCTGATTCGCTGGAAATCCAGTGAGGGTGAGAAAGAGTTTGTTCCCCAGCTTGTCTCTGTTGCTGCCTTTTCACACAACACTGACAAATATGGGTCTGGTACCATCACCATCATCCATCAATTTTTTGTTTTGAAATTTGTTTTATTTTGATGCGCCTTTCCTGTGTGTGTTCCTTCCTGTCCGACTTGACACGATTGCTCTAAAATGGACTGATAGACTCACATGGGTGCTGCTCTGAAGCTAACTTTGCTTGTCAGCTTTTATTAGAAAATGTATTAAAGATCGAATATTTTTAACAAATGTAAGAAGAGAAACGGACTGAAAGATGTGTCCTTCCTGTAAAGTTGCTTACATAAGTCGGCCATTTTGTCATCTTGCAGGTCACATGCTGCGCCCCTTGCTCCATGCGGAGCGTTATGTGGCTGGTTATGGGCTTCAGACGGGAGAAATTCACACACTGATGTACAACAACCACCCGTACAGGTCGTTCCCTGTGCTGCTGCTGGACTCGGTACCCTGGTACCTTCGTCTCTACATCCACACCCTCACCGTCACCAGCAAGGGGAAGAGCAACAACCCCAGTGAGTCGCTTTAGAGAGGAAAAGTGTGTGTGTGTGCATCCCAATCCTACAACATTGATACGTGCGACTCGTTCAAGTTAAACAACCTTTTACATGAATTATGGTGGTTAGTAGCTGAAGTGAAGGTTGTTTTGTCATATGAACTCTGACGGCGTGCAGAGAATCAGGTGAAGTTTCCCCTCCACACATGCAGACACAACGGGAGATTCTCACCTATGTGAAATATTCCATACAGCTGAGGTGACTGATGGTGCCCAGGTAGTGTGCCAGAAGAAAGACATGAGGCAGATACAGTGCTGTGTTCATGCAGACGCTTCGTTACTTGGTCAGAAACAACTGTGGCTCAGTGTCCCTGGAGTTTGTCTGATGATTTGAGCATCAGCCAAAGGGCACTTATGTTGACTTTTTTTTTGTGTGAAAAGGACCGTTCCTCTTCCCTTTCTAGTTTTTCCTCCAGTGGAATAACACGGAGAATAAATGCAGAAATGAACGCAAATATACAGGAGTTACACACTATGTTACAGGGACAGGATGACCACCGTTGAAGTTATTAAATGCCATGTAGGTGCTCCTTTTCACCACAAGGAGGAGAAAATGAGTAATATTTTGAGCTATTAAGGCTTTGCTGAAAGATTGTAGTGGACCTTTACACACACTCATTTATGGGAAATACTCTTATGATATCATACGTAAAGTTCTGATGACTTACTGAATCGATGGTGTTCCTCTCTCTCTCTGCTAGGCTACATCCACTACCAGCCGTCTAAGGACCGCGTGAGACCCCACCTGCTGGAGATGCTGATCCAGCTTCCTCCCAACTCTGTCACTGAGGTCACCGTGCAGTTTGAGAGAGCTCTGCTCAAGTGGACTGAATACACCCCCGATCCAAACCACGGCTTCTATGTCGGGTATGTGTGAAGGAGGAAGCATTTGTTTTCTCACTTGCTTCTGCCAAGTCGAGATAGGAAGCTGTTGCCGTATGACATTGATAAATATACAAGCGCAAGTTTGAAAATTGTCAGATTTAGTTTGTGGGTTTGACTTAAATCTGACTAAATTTTCTTTTTCAATGTTTAGGTCATCAGTTGTCAGTTCTCTTGTGCCAAGCATTGTCGCTATGGATACGAATAGCACTCAGGAACGCCCCCTTTTCAGCAGCTTGTAAGTATTAAAAAGTTTCCTCCTTGTTCAAGTGTTTGAGTTCCTTGTGGAAAGCAGGCTGGTGAAATGTTCTGTCTCCCTCCAGTTTTCCCTGTAAAGAGGAGTCCAGCTACTTTGTACGCGTCTACACGGAGCCATTACTGGTTAACCTGCCCACTCCAGACTTCAGTATGCCTTATAATGTCATCTGCCTGACCTGCACTGTTGTTGCCGTGGGTTACGGATCCTTGTACAACCTTCTCACCCGCAGTTTCCAAATTGAAGAGCCCAGCCCAGGATTAGCCAAACGGTTAGCCAACATCATCCGAAAGATTAGGGGCGTGCCGCCACTCTGAGACTAAAGATCTCCCTTGTGGAAAGGACATTTTCTGTTTGGTTAAACCACTGGTAATTATGGGATATTCAGGGAATCAAGCACTGGTACAAGTGTTTCAAAAACGGTCATTTGAAGGTTTTGTTTTCAAATGGAAGAAGACCAAAAAAATCTATTTATTTGCCAGCGATGGAAAGCACATTGGGCTCTGCTTAGAGTTTTTTTTAAAGTGTCTCATGTCAAAGGAACCAGTCTGGGCTGTATGCTGCAGCGGTAACTGCACTAAGGTGTTTTAGTTTGTGAATGTTTGAGGACACAACTCTCCTACATGATGACATCATCAGTTCTTAAGGCCATTTTGACAGCGTTTGGAGACGACTAGTTTGGACTTACGAGATCTCAAAGTTATGTTCACATTTGGTCTCGGCCACAATTTTATTGAACTGCAAAACATGAACATCAAAGAACTAAGAAAAATAGTTTTCTGTGTCCAACAAATAAACACAGCAGGCCAAACTGGGAAACATCATGTTTTCTTAAGAGTTCCTGATGCAGCTGGCGTGGGTTCTGCAGTAGTCGTAAAATTAAAGGAAACAGATCAGTACCTTGAATATGTTAATGATGATGTTTTACCAAAAAGCGCAGCTGTCTTTTGTTTAGCTAATGTCTGAGTAATCACACTACAAGTCTGAAACAACCTTTCCAGTGAAGAAGGAACAGCCCCTTACGTTAAATATTTATTTTTGCATCCGTTGTTGGATGTACATTTGAATGTCAAGGGCTTACTTCCCGCTGTGGAAACGTCACGTTACTTCCTAAATATTCTGTTTGTCCCCCTTAATTTTGCAGTTGCAGGTCTCATTCATATTTCTCATCTTCTTACTGTCCATCTGTCAAACTCCAGATGAGAGAGAAGGAATATCAAAGTTACCATGACTTATTACTGTGTACTCAGCAGGAAGGCTTGGCCCTGTGTTCTACCTGTCAGGCTGCAGCCAAGCCTCAGACGCTGAGACCTGACGTGCAGCCTGAAAGGAAGACTGCAGGCTCAGCTTCAACGAAACAACGACTGTGTGCATTATATTCAAGATTCTTCTTTAAAATATGAAAGAATTGGACACCAATCAAATTAGAAATTGGCAATAAAGAGTCGTTTTTTTTTTTTTTTTAGATGCATTCTTTTTAAATGATCAAGTGTTAAGTTTGAGTTTAATTTGGGTCAGTTTGTTGTAAATATAGCAATTCACATGCCATTTTTAGCTTTCTACCATGAATGTGGTAAGCGTTATATTTTTTTATAGTTTACACAAATGTTCCAGAAATCGGATTCACACACATACTGAAATAATAACCCGTGTCCTTGTTGAATGTTGCTGGTCTCAGCGATTAATTGCCTTTATTCATCCGTGTCGTTAACTGGTGGGGTTTCTAAAGTGACTTGTATGAATCTTTCATCATGAAAAGGGACAAATATAACCGCATTTGTGTTGCTCTGAATAAAGAAACCTCTTCTGTTAGCTTGTCTGCTGTTTGACTTGTGATTGTCCGAAGTGATACTGCATCATTGCGAGGGAAAAAAAAAAACCCAACTCATGACCGATGTTCTTTATTGCTTTTACAATAAACTGACAAATAGTTGTATTCAAATGACTGGCTGCGAAAGACAGTACCGGGTTCTAAACCGCAGTAGAGCCGGAGCTGTATTACTTCCAACTGAGTGCTCACATTTTTGTGTAAACAAACTTGGCCCCATTCTGGCAGACTCAGAGGACAAACACAGAAGTCTCTGTATTTGGCTGGTCAGCAACTCTCAGCCCTGCACATTTCTGCAGCCGCATGGAACAAAAAGAGAGGAAAACACAGCATTCCACACGAGTGATGCTCAGCTGCAAATGATGTTTTCTCTCCAAGCAAGTAGGTTTACTGCCAGAGAACATACTGTATCTGCTGGCTCAGGCTTCACAGTCTAGTTTCAAGGATGCATACCTCACGGGATGAGCAGCTAGTCCAAATCTTAATGACATAGCTTTCACTTTTTCAACCATATGTTTGTGATTTGCTAGACAAGTAGTTTGGCAGACATTTGGTTAAAAAAAAAAAAAAAACAACTTTTGGGGAAGAGAAAACTTCGCTGCTCTTGGATTTTAAACAAAAGAAAAGAACTTTTGTATAGGTTTTAAGATAGGAGATGTGAAGCAGACATTCTTGGCCACAGATAAGATTCTTTTCTGCCAGACATTACTTTCCATTCTTGGCGTATTTCATCATTTGTTCTCGCAGCCAAGTTCTCACCTAAAACGCCAAAACAGACCTGTGAAACTCGACCTGGATCCGGCAGAGTGATACATGTGCAACACATTCCTGGTTCATGGAAACATGTTTATTTGATATCAGGAAATCTAAAATAGAACCGCACACATTAAAACCGCAGGAACATCCGATATGAAAAACAGTCCATTTCTAAAGCAAATAGTTCCTAAACTACACGCTATTACAAAAAAGATTTGGGACTACAATTAGTTTGTTACTCTTAACAAGCATAGTACAGTACAAGCAGACACCATGTTGTCAGGGGATATTCTGGTGCAAATACTTCTGTCACAATAAATCTATTAAAAAAAACACATAGGAAGGACAACACAGACTTACAGAAGCTGAGAAAGGATGTATTTGCATTTAATTTTTTTTTTTTGCCACTCATAATAATAAGGGATAAAGATAATAACTGATATAATAATGCATTTCTGTTATTGTTCAGTTACGTTGAGATAATGAGTTGATTACTCAGTGCAGAGGTGCCTAAATGTTTTTAATTGGAGGGCAAAAAAACTAATTTTGCTTCATTCTGCAACCAAATTATGAAAAAAAAAAAACGGCCGAGGGATAAAACAGGAGTATTTTCACCTCAATAAAAACCCCAGGATAATCGGTGATTTACATAATTTTTAAAAATCATGTAATATTTTGTCATGTTATTATTTGTGTATTCATCTATTCATTTGTTACATCAAGACCTTTGAAATTGAACCTTATCGTGGGCCAACTTTGGCCCCCAGCCTCCACTTTGGGCAGCCCTGGTCGAGCGATGACAGGACATTTTCTCCTAATCATAAGATAATAAGAAGTTCAGCCTTTCTCGCCTTCCGTAGCCTTTCTATCTTAAAAGATCAAAACAGGTTGTGCAATTACCACTCCAATGTTGTGTCACAGTATGTTACTTTGGAGTTTACAAGGAACAAAAACGTAAAACCTGGTGCAGTTTCTCATTTCTCAATGTAATTTCTGTCCTATTGGATGAAGGAAACCAAACAAGTGCGCTGGTCCAATCAGCAGGGTTCACTGCAGGCGTGGCCGCAAGTCGTCCTGCAGCACTTCTGCTCTCCTGGACACTGACCATCATGGTAGCAGTACTCAGCACACATGGGGGTTCCTTGAGGTGGGGCGCAGCGACCTGGCTTCACTAACACCCGGGAGAGGGAGAGAACACTCAGGATGACAGGGCAGCACATGAATGCGATCACAGGAGATTCTTCCTCTCACCTGACATCTCACCTGTGTACGGGGCAATGCACTCGTGGCCACATCCGTTGTGACAGCATTTCTCATCGTTGGGGCAGTCGCTGTCATCAGAGCAGAATTCAGCACACAGCCCTACCCCCCAGCGACGGCGTGGACACACTCCTCGCTTGGCTGAAGAGGAAGAGAAATCAACAAAGAGGTTATGACAAAATCATGGAGAGGGTTGATTCTGCTGGCCTTTAATGGAGCGTCCATGTTTTCTCTCCAAGTCAGCTCTGAGAAGAATGAATACGATTTAACAGCTGTGAACTTGAGAAAAACAGTGAGGCTCGTACTGAAAGCAGGAGGGACACAGACAGCTCCACAGTCAAAGACACAGCATTTGTGGTCTGCAGGGCAGTCTTCATCACACACACACCCCTTATGTGATGGGACAACTTTAAGGCGACGAGGGCAGTGGCCTGGTTTTGGAAGAGTCGCTGGGGAAGAAGCATTGAAGCAGAAAAGGAAAATATCAGCGACAGTTACTATGAAGAAATCAAGGATCTGGTGTCTCGTTGCCACAGAGGCTGGTTGTGGAATGTACCAGAAGAACATGCGGTTTTCAGAAGGAAACATTGAACTTGAGAAAAAGACACACACAAACCAAATAAAATCACATTTACCTGTTAAGTTGCTCTCAGCTTCTGCAGTTAAACCTGGGTTTAGGTGCACAATTGCACCAAGAGCTAAAATCAGTGCACAAATCGGAGACCCGTGTTTCCTCATCATAACTTCTTGCACTCAAGAATGCGCTCATGTTTGGACACATATCCCAGTATCCAACCTGCAGGCTGGGCAGCTCAGTCCCAGGATCCTGGGTCCTTGTGCCCTTCATGTTACATCCCATCTGTGCTGAGCTTTGGATGACCAACAGCAGCCACATCTGTCCCAACCAGCTGCTTGTAATGGAGATTATTGGGGATTTTAAAGTTTATTATGTAACATTCAAATGTAAAAGACAAACAAACAAAATAAAAAAATAAATCCATATCTAACAATATTTACCTGCTGACAAATCAGTAATTCAATTCAAAATAATGGTGTGTTTTATAAGCATCTGAAAAAGCGACATAGCAAGAATAGGCCTGCAAAATCATCTCCATCAATGCCAAAATTCAGAATTTCTATCATAGAACAGAATGTATCACAGATTCTGGAATTACAGCCAGTAACAACATGCAGAATCTTTGAGAAAAATGCTGATTGCTTTTGTATCAAAGTCCATGTAAACAAAGGACACACACACATATAAAAGGCTTGTGGACCCATTTCAGGAATACATTGTTGTGAATAACTCATTATTTAGAGCTGATCATCTTTAAGATTTAATATCTTTCAATTTCATTTTAAGATTAGGGCATGTATGTTGTTTTTCTTGCACTGAAGTGCATTTGATGTTTACAGTTTTTATTCTATCTATTTTATATCCTTGTGCTGCATTTCAAGACAAATTAACCACGATTCTCTCAATTCACGGGTTTGGTACATGGTTATAATCTAATAATATGATAATTGGATGTATTTATATTTCTCCCTAAGAACATGAAGTACAGGTGAGAACAGATTCAGCAAACGTTCTCTCACCCAATGTTGCCATCTAGTGGCGTCCTTAGGAATTACATGTAAATTGTAATTTGGACCGTGAAATGTTGTGTGCACGTGTTGTGTCAAACTGTGTCTCCCATAAACATATATGGCAAACTCATCTGAGTTTTTTTCTGTGTTTATTTATACTCTGACCTTCTTTTCTTGGTCAGAGAGGATTTTTTTTTAAAGAAATTTGTTGACAGATTGGAGCGTGTGCAGTTTAACAAAAAGTAAATTCATAAAAATAATAACTTGCTGAGACATAGAAGGATTCCTCCTGATTGTACCGTCATAATGCTTCCTCAGCATGATTAATAATGTCATCATTCTTCAGCTGCACTTTCGTCACATCGTCTTAAACTGACCTTTCTCATATCTCATAAACCTGAGTGGCTCTGTCTTTTATCGTATCCTTTGACCTTACTGCCAATTGCAAACTCTCCCTTATATATTCATTGATTTATTTATTCTGGGATAAGCAAAAAAAAAAAATGTTTTTCAATCTGATGAAAGCAGATCTTTAATGCAAAAGCCAGACAGCAACAAAAACCATGTATTATGGTTCAGATGAAAGGATTTGGTATCGAAGACTGCATTTTGTTGTTGTTCAGTTGTCAGACTGAATGCTTTTAATAATACATAAATATAATTAATAATGTATTACGACTATTTTCCGGTCCTTGTTAACTTACTTCTGTCATAACCATTTAGAGGCAGGTTTGTTTCTGCTTATTGCTCCTACACAACCGTCAATACAAAGACAGACGGACGCGGATCAACTAGGATCTAAAGCTGCTGTTCTCTTCTCTCCTGTCACATCAACACCTCGGTGTTTATTGCAAATGGGACCTTAAGAAGCACAACATATCTTTTTTTTTTCTATGGCATATTGAAAAATAAAATCATAATCTCTTCTGTTGTTAAATTAGCTTTTCATCTCATTACAAATCCGGCTTCATTTTGAATGGAAAGTGCTTCAAAATAACACTCTGAACCCTAAAATAATGAGATAAAAATACCTCACATCCTCACAAAAACCTCAAAAACAGTGATTTATAGCGTATTCTTCTTCTTCCTCTTCTTCTTCTTCTTCCTCTTCTTCTTCTTCTTCTTCTTCCTCCTCTTCTTCTTCTTCTTCTTCCATCTTGCAGGTCAAATTGATTCGACCCTATTTCGAGCAACCCTGGCTCAAGGACTCCAGAAACGCTAGTCGTTTGCGTGTTTATTTACAGTGACGGATAAATCAGCCAATCACGTTTTGCTATTGTAGCCGGTGGGACTTTCTGGAGGCGACACCTGTCTACGTCACTCAGGTGAGTGTACGGGCGAGAACGGCGCCAAGCTGAGGAAGTTTAAATGGCTACTGTCGGAGAACAACGTCGTGTCGACTGTGAAAAAGCGTTCTTGGGGATGAAAACAACTTTCGGGGGACAGCTTCCACGCCGTTGCCTGCTATTTTCAGCAGAGGAAAAGATGAAAATAAGGCATGAGAGGATGAAGATCTCTCTCCTGATGAAGTCTGCACCAGGATCCTGCTGCACACCTGCAAGCTCCAGAACCAAGGTGAGCTGCAACACTTCTGCAGAGTGAGTCAACTTTATGTTTCAAGGAGCTAAGGAGGCACCAAGGTGAGGGGCTTGTAGTTTTATTTGACCGCAAATCAAAGCCGGTGACTGTGCTGTCCAGGTGCTGTATGCACGTGAGCTGTGAACGTGGAAGCCACTTGCGTGAGTGTGGCTTGGATCTGTTGTTGGCTGCGTCAGAGATTTTTGTTCTTGTTGTTCTCGTCTTTGAGAAGCCCTGAGAACATTCTGACTTTGCCACACTGAAGGCCAAGATTCACCACTGGTTTATTGTGTTGTTGAAAATATAAAAGATGGACTGACTGAGCTCCAGCTCTGCTCAAGTTCCATTTAATGTGATACTTCACCCAAAAGTGCATTTTGCCTTTCAAGTACACAAAAGAAAAAATAGGTGTATTGAGCTCACAAAGATGTTTTTATTTCCACTCCTCCATCGCCTCATAGTGACTCCTGCGTGTAGAAAAAGCCTGCCATGTATATTTAGATGGAAGCGAAAGGCTGCCTGAAACATCTGCTTATAAACTCTCAGGTGGTGCGATCCAAGTCTCCTTTGTCCGGCTTTACACTCGCTGATTTCATTTGAGCAAAAACCCATCCTCCATTGTTGCAAGAGTGAACCAGCATGGAGCATAACCAGCTAGCACATTTACAGCAGCACAAAACCATACATTTTATATACATACATGCATATATGCATACATACATGCATACATGCATACATACATACATACATATACTGTGTGTGTATGTATGTATGTATGTGTGTGTATATATATCTATCTATATCTATATCTTTCTATATATCTATATCTATAGATATAGATATATAGATATATAATATGATTCGTGGCTGGTTCCTTCTGCTTTAACAAATTATCAGTTCAGGATGGAAACAGCGTAGTTGGGGAGTCAAAACACTGACTTGTTAGTACTTGAAAGGCAAAATAAGTATTTGAGTGAAATATCGCCTTTTAAAATTGACTCACTCTTTAATTCTCTGTGGTACACAACTTGCTAAATGCTAGCTGCTACAACGCTACCTAGCAATGTTCTCGAGTTGATTTATAGACTGCATGCATACATACTCACAAGGGAAATCTACATAATTCACGGAATATCGTCAAAAAATATTGTGACACCTTTTTATAACTAACTAAGGGAACATAAAACCACCCAGCAGCAGGCAGGAGTGCTGCAGTTTTGTGACATTTTAAAATATTACCCTAAAGTCATTTTGAAATGGTGGCCATTTGTCACATGTAGGTCTTATTTTCATATGCTTAAGTTCCAGTTTTCAGTTTTACAATAAGTTTTGTTTTGTTTTGTTTTTTACTCCTCTTAAAGTCTGAGTTGTGAGGGATTATAATGCAACTATAATCTCATTGTGCGTGGATAAATGACAAATGCACGACAACGCTTGGTTTCTTGGATTGAGAGGAGTCTGGCTGAGATTCTTGTTTTGGAGGTTTTGTGTTGTCCAGATAAAGATGCTCTTTGTCACGAAGGTTAAAAAAAAAAAACAATGCAGGAAAAAAAACAACGTGTTGAATTCTTGATGTCATTTAAAAATGTCTGGAAGAATCGCCAGGATCCTCTTCAGCCTCTGCTGGGATGCTGGGATTTATTTTGTGGCTATTCCTCCCAAACGAGCTGAGGTAACCGTGTCTTTAACAGTGATTTAACTTCAGATTGTCTTTAAAAACGTCACAATAAACTGCTGTTAGATGCAGTACCGGTCACAGCCTCTAGGTGTCTGTCTCCACTTGAACATCAAAGTACTTCAATTGCTCTTGTTAATCTTCCTTGTATCTGTGAATTTTTCCTCTACTCAAAGTTTTGTAATGAAGTATGATTGCAGCTCACTTCTTAACAACAGACCAGGCCCTCACGCTTGTTTGGTTTACATTAATAAGGAATATGATGCTATTTGCAGGGGATCTTTTTGTGAAACGCGTCTATGCACTATCTCTCAGATGTTGCATTGTATTATAACTATGTAAATGTATTCCGTCTGGCTTTGATTTGATTGACAGGTATGCCCCAAACCCTCAAACAGGCAGAATCCAGCGGGTTATTATACAGGGTGCAGTGAGGAGTAATTTTACCCTCAGGAGAGGAAAGGCCATGCAATTTACATGTCCAACTGCATTGCTTATAGCAAGATCAGTAGCCAGTGGGGTCTTAGCTTTGGGCTTTTTAAGATCTGTTGTTATTCTCATTTACTTTCACCCGCTATCTGACAATTGCGAGGGTGTGTGCATGTGTTTGCATGTGTGTAAACAAGGTTATAATAATTTCATGAACTGAGCTTTATATTTATATATTTTTTTTTAATTCATGTTGCATTTTTCAGCACACCAAACCGTAGAAACACCTTATTTATGCTCCCCCCTTTCCATTTCCCCAATGTTTTCTTTTTTCCCCTCCTCCCCTCTTGTCCTTGGGAATTCAATCATTGAATAGTGTAGCTGGAAACGTACGTATTCATGTAGGATGGCTAGGCTAGTGGCTGTTATTGTATGTCCTTGAAATGATGTAGATGCCATCACTTTCACTGCTGGTTCTGAATGTTGAATATGTGAATGAGGAAAAAGAAACAATGATGATTCAAAGTTAACGCTGCGGACGACAGGAGGCACGAGAAATGTCGGGTTTGGAATGAAGTGGTCCGCCTTTTCAGTTGTCACCAAAGACTGGCACGCAGGTGAAAGATGGAAAAATGTTCTTGCATAACCGGGGAAAAGGTAAAATATGGCTGAGTGAAAGGGAAATGAAAATGTGTCAGCAGATATTTGGATCTAGATGTCCAAGTTTTGTGGAATGAGTGGCTCTCAAGCATCCATATTCTTCTTTTTGATTGACACATGAAAGACCTCGAGACAATGGCTCCGCAGCGTGGATATCCTAGCGATATGAAATGTTAGAGTCTTGTGCTGTGAGAGCAGGTTTTTTTCAGGCCAAAGTCTTATGACAAACATGATATATGAGCATAATTCCAAGCCTCGCGCTCATATTGTTTCCAGACTGACCAAAAAACAAGTCTGAATACCAGCCTTTGACCCCCACGCCCCCTCCCCCACAGCCAATCATGTATTACATTGTGCATTAACCTGCCATTGACCTCTCTATGCTAAACCCAATTGCCATATTATCTCCACCGTAATGTTCTACTCTTAGTTATCTTCCTAGGATTGAATCAGATTCTGTTTCCCACTTTACCCTCAGGCATTAAAACAAGTCTCAAATGACTGCTTTTGAGGGGAGGAGGGGGTTGTCTCATCTAAATCACCCCAAAAAATGAGAGCTGAGCTGCTGAACATTTTAATTCTGCTGCTGCAGAGGAAGAGGAGTCACTTTAAATTTTTAGGAATTGCAGATTTTTTATTTATTTTTTTAGCTCTTTAGAAAAGCCCCTAACTCTTTTAAAATCTACCAGCATGAGCAATTAATACTTTTGTGATTATGACCAATATGCTTGGCCAGTGCTCCCACACTTATCCCGCTAATACAGAGAATAATGATAATCCTCTGACAATGTTTTCAAGTCAAAATAATGCTAATGCTTCTAATGATGAAGCATGCTCAGAAATCCCTCCCCGTCATCCCATTGTCTCCCGTGGCGGAGAAGCTGGCCCTGCAGCCCCATGGGAAATCTGTAATGTATTCAGCCAAGCCTTGGGAGTAAAATGAAAACAAATGTGGTGTAATAAAGGATAGAAGATGAAGTGATTCTGTGATGATGCTCTCCACCCGCCTTATAAATCAAAATTAAAGTGGAGCAGGTCATATCTGCTCACACACACACACACACACACAGACGGGTACATGTATACACTATACAGTGCATACATTGAAATAAAGGGGTTAGTGGAGAGGAAAGGTAACGTATCCTTATGTCGCCAACATTCTTTATTCCCTCAAACTAATGATCACTGCATGTTGCTGAGAGTCATTATATACATATATATTTTTGTATATTTGCACAAGTTCATGAAGTTTCATAATTGCAATTAAAAAAACAGATTTTTTTTTTACATACACCTGCAACCAGATTTACTTTTCTGGAAATTAAGCAACAAAAGAAGCCCCAAAAACAAAAAAGACACAAACGCAAAATTAACGCGCGTTTCCATTCTCTGCTGTTGTGTGAATTCTAGGAGTTGGGTCAACCACAGAGGCAATAGGTGGCGCAATAATTCTGCTGCCTTCCACCGTAGAAGAAGAAGAGGCTGCAGCACGATGACGTAACAAAAAGATAACCAACCAAAACTCAAAGGAAGGAAAACAAAAGAACAGGACACGTTTGTAAAACTTACTGGCAGAGACGATACTGACTCTCCTCACCCAAGCACATCCTCACTTACTTTTTTGAATCTGTTTCCACTATAATTTATCCACATTTATCTTCTTTCATCAATACACCGACTTCCCCGCCTCCCCCCAAGCGCAGATTTATTTGAATTTTCAAGTTTTTCCCCTCTTGTGTGCACACTGAAAACGTGCACACACACACACACAGAGAAAAATTAAAAAATCCGGATGAAAATGCATCGAATGCCAAGAGTGAGTAGCAACAGACGTAAGCAATGACAGACGCATGTTAAAAAGAGATGGCAGCATCGGGACAGCAGCAGCGCTATCGATCCTCGAGCTACGCAGCAGTTGAAATGAACCCAACCTCTGCTGACAGCTGTGTATGAGCCATGTTCTTGTTTGTTTAGAGGGAGACATCTAAGGTCTCTGATGTGGACCAGTGTATCATTCCGCTTGGATTGAAACGGCAGATTTCTTTGTGGGGAAAATGCAGCAATAATGCCTCTGGTAATCTGATTAGTGTTTAATCATTGTGTAAGTGAGTGGGGGAGGGGCCATGCCATGAACAATTGTGTAGATGAGGCTTATATTTGCACGTTTAATAGGTTTTAATATTTTTTATGAATATCTACACGCAGTAGATGTTTTCCCAGCAGTGTGATGAAAGCTACGGAGTTTAAGGTTTCCGTGGTGTGTTAGCGGCTAAAATTATGAATCATCGCGGAGGTTGTCTATAAGTCGTCATGACAAAGACCTCAGGATTTTATGTTTGTGTGTGTCTGAGTTGAAATCATAAAAAGAAAACCACAGATTACAGTATCTCATAAGATATTATGAAATATAAATGATCTGGTGTCATATCCCCTTAATCATCTCATGACTCCTCAGATCTATCTTCCGATCCCTTTGGAGCTCTCGCCCCCAAGCTTGGGAACCAGCACTGTAATTACTGTAAATATGGTGGAGTCAGTTGACAGTTGTAGTACTCTCCTCCACCTGTTGGAGCTGCTGTGGTGTCAGTGCTGCCCAAACAGAGTGAGAGAAAGCATGAGAGAGAGAGAGAGAGAGAGAGAGAGAGAGAGCAAGAGAAATGTGAAGCTTGATGATAGTACAGTGGTAGCAGCGCTCATTATACAGAAAATAATTCTTATTATTTTTAAATCTCACTATCGGCGAGTTATCATGGCCCAGATTTGAAGCAGGCACTTGAACACTCAAAGACAGGAGGATTAGGATTGATTTGAAAAGTGTCATGGCGCACCCTCATGGTGTTAGGGTTAGGGTTAATAACAAGAGGTGAGAGGGTTTTTTTTTTTTCCTGCAGGATACTTCTGTATTAGCATTGTGAGATACACTCCGTCTCTTTCAAACCTGCAAACTTTGAAGACGGATTTGAGACTTTCTCTGACAAGGTGGCTGCTTATTACCCAGATAAAGAATAATAAACAGAGAGTACAATAAATAATTGATGCCTAATAAGTTGAGGAGAGCGCGCCGGGGCTTCTTTTTTTATTTTTCAGGCCAAGAATAGAGAAAGCCTCCTGAGTTGTTTATTTCCTCCCTTCCTTTCTTTCTTTTCATGTCCTTCTCATTTTACGAGCCATGAGTCAACACAGCACACGTAAATGATATTTCGACACACAGAGCCATGAATAATGCATTTGAATTTACTTTTATGCCAGAGTTAGACCCCTCTCAGCACCCTTTCTCTCCCTCTCCCTTCTCTCCCCTCTTCGCAGTCACTTCCCCCTTTCCTTTTTACCCCACCCTCCTTTTCTTTTTCCTCTTCCTCTCGTATTCATCCTCATCGGAGCTCAACCTCATTTTTCCTCTACATGCCCCTCCCTCCGCTCTCCTCCTCCTCTCTCCTCCAGCACCTGCATCACGGCACAGTACAGATCAGACTCGAGCTTTCTGGCCTGACGTCTACCAGTATTTCTTATTAAGGTTCTGCTCAGGTGGCTGGTCACGGACACATTTTTAGAATCATGAGATCAGGGACTGCCACAGACACAGGCTCGATATTTTAAAGTAAAAATAAAAAACAGAAAATTTGAAGGACCTTCCTTTCTGAACCCTCCAAACCAGAGTTTGATAGGCGCGTATTATACCTGCCAATTTGTACGCATTTCGACATCAAAGTATGCCATTTTGGGTTTGACCAACTGTGCTCACAGGAACATCTAGCCTGCAGAAAAGCAAAAGAGGATGATGAGGATCAGGTTCGTTCTCCTCTTCCACCAGCAGGGATGATTGACGAATGCTCTGTATAATGTAACTGCAGGGCTGTAGCTTCAATGCCAAAACACAGCAAACACTCGATCGTGGTTCTCTCTCTCTTGCTCCCGCCTCTCAAACCTTTGGCTGACGAGTTCCTCTGCGAGCATTGCTGGAACTTCTCTGCAAATGTGAGCAGGAGGAAAGTTGAGATGTCAAAATTGTTTTAATTAGCAAAATTAGTTCTGTAAAGAGGGTTATGTTTTCAGTACCCGACTGAAGCTCCCAAACTATGATTGAAAGGGTGAGCAGGGGTCAACTATCCCAGATTTTGGTGAGGCAGATAAAAGAATAAATAATTTCCTTAATTAAAGGGCTTTTTTTTTACAATAAGAACTGTTCAGATGCCACGAGTTTGACCTCACACACTGTTGTGTTCAGTATTTTCAGTCAGGAATCTAAAATGACTGTGTTTATAGATTTTTAGTGTTTTATATGAAATTATTATTATTATAATATCTACATTCAGCCGAGCCTCCTTTCTCTCTCGCGCTTCAAAAATTAAGGTGTCGGCACCTTCAGTCCTTGATTAAAAGGCCAGAATTCAAGAGGTGTCTCCCAGATGAATGCCAGAGATTCTAAGCCGTTACCATCGCCACGGCAACCACAACCTGCAGTTGGAGCCTCCCAACTGAATCCAGTCAGCCAGTTGAGAAGCAGAGCCTGATGTCTGTGGTGTTTAAACACTGGCTTTTCTGTCATGCTAACTCACATGTTCACGTCAGCAGAGTAACCAATCGACCCTGTGTACAAAGACACTCATTCATAACACAAAAAGTAAATATGTCAATCAAACGGTGGGTAATTTCGTAGAAGTATTAAAAAATATGGCTGAGTGACTCTTGTATCTGGACAGTTTCATTCATTTCTCAGGAAATATTACTTGGACCTTGGCAGAGGTCTGTGCTCTAAAGATTGCCCTTCAAGTTATTTATGGTATTATAATCATGTTATACGCACAAAATATATTTTTGAGTTCTCTCTACTTCTGGCCATGATTGTGCTGTGTCCATATCTCAGTGAAAAATGAGCCTCAGTGAGTACAAATCTGACAAGAGCAAAAATAAAACTGCTCGTGGTTCAGAGGGTAAATTTATTTTCATGTTGTCGATCATTTTAAAAGTGAGGACGATTCCTACGTAAGTTGCCTAACACTCCTAATGTACATGTCTAAAATCAGCGAGGCCCTGATGAAGCTACGGCCCACATTGATTCAGTGTCTAATTTAATCATCCATAAGTTGATCTGCTCCAATAAAGTCATCAACAGCTCTCATGCTGCATGATCAACAGCAATCATTCTTTCCTGCCATGCTGCTGTCTAGCTGGGGGCCCGTGAGCTGCCAGGCACAGCTGAGTTTTTCCAGAAATGAACAACTAAATAGCTTGCTACTAGTCAAGACGAACAACAGTGAGGATGGATGGAGGAAGTAACGCTAAAGTTCAAGATGCTCTGACTGGCACGTCGTCTTTTCCACTGTCAGATGTTTTGACCTTTCATATCTCATTGAGGTGAGATGGCGTTCGAAACAAAAGTGTAAGCGCAACACTTTTATGTCTGCAGCCATTTTCCTTTAAAACTCCAGAGATTTGTTGCGCGTTTCAATATTACTATTGACCTGCGTTTCTTCTTTGCTTCCATAGCGCTAACCTCGGGCCAGCGGCGCGTTGCAAGCTGGCCGTTCAGTTTGACACAGAAGACAATCAACATGTGCGTGTTACAACATCGGGCCGGGATCGGAACTTTAACGCCCCGCATCTGTGTGAACGAGTGTGTGGTTCTAACAACTGGGGAATCTACGTAACCACCTAGAAGTAGCCGACTTCCGTGCCTGTCGAGGCCTCGTTCTGGACTGTTGGGGTCCAGCTTTTGTTGCATATTGTCAGATTCATGTCCCTGCATTAATTGGTTCAAACTTTAAATTCCTAAGTACATACAGCGTTTTAAAATCTTAAACGTTGCAGTTTTGTTCAGTATATTTACTCAGCGCTTGCCAGAAAAAAATGTTAGCAGCAGCTGTGTCAGATACAAGTTTATCATACAAGATTGTGATAGCACTCGCTCGCTGCGGCCTGTAATCTACTTACTTTACACTTTTTAGTAATACAGACTTGATCCCTCTGCTGTGAAATCCGGCTGAGAGGTGGCAATCAAGAGAGCAGGGATGAATAATCTGCATCATCCTCATCGTGCTCAGAGTGGTTCCTCATTCATAATTTAACCCCCCACCCCCACCACCCACCCACCACCCCCATTACAGCTGATGAAAGCTACTGACCTGAAAATGCAGCGGGAACAGTCTCCTTCAAGTTGTCCGTCCGTTACACGTTGCCTGCAAGCATCGATGAAGTCGTGTCAGTTCTCACATCCTGTGTCATTCCTGTCCGCTTCCACAGGAATACGATACCGGCCAGCTTTTCATAGAGTTTATCTGAACGCTCTACACACACCTCAAATGCACATTTAAAAATAGTTCAGACAGAAACAATACATGGAGCGTAATTGGATGTTTCTCAGAGATGTGCAGTGATCAAACTCCGAGATATAATGGAGGACATCAAAGACTGCTTTGTATTCAGTGGATGTTTGGTTTTTTTTTTGTTGTTGTTGTTTTTTTTTACCTACAGTATTGGAAAGTCACACGTATCCTCTTTTCCCTGCTATGACCCAGAAACTGCATTTCCCTGTGGTATTTGAAAAAGTGCAAAGACCCCACTATCTGCTGTTACATTTATTTAAATTATGATATGCAAGACTGCAAAACACATTAAAGGTAGATTTTTTTTTCCCTCTGGCCGTACATTTTTCCTGAGCTCCAACTGCAGGTCTTCTTATTCTGTTGTATGATCGAAGTGCATCAAGCAACGAAGAAAATAAGTGCATCACTTTCCTACAATCCGCTGCCCTTTACTGAAATTACAGGAAGAGGAGGAAGGAGAAGAAAAGAGCACAATTAAACAGTTATTTGATAAACTTTTTAAGAGGACTCTTTTGGAGAATCTGCTTAAATAATTCCACCCTGTTTCCCCGCCAAAGAAAGTTCAATCCTCTCCTTTTTCTTTCTTGTAAAACATGACTAGTTTTCACATTAAATATATAGGCTGTTTAATCTCAGCTAAATGCATTAGTCACCGTGTTGGCCCGAGGCAAGGACTGTGTTCACAGCGCATCATTGGCACTGATATCTAAAGCTACCATATCCTTTTAAGCTAGTTTCACTGAGTGTGTTTCTCCTTGCAGTTAAGTGCATGTTTAACAGACTCTCTAGTTTATCCTACATCGTTATTCATATCAAGCTTTTCAGAGAGATAAGCTCATCTCAAAGCAGAGTTAAAGGGAAGAAAAAAAAAAGTGGAACAAAAAGGAAGCTCCAACCTTGTCAACACTGTACCCATCCTGAATCAGAACCTCAGTGTCTCTTCACCACATGAGTCATCTGGGATTATGAGTCATATTTTACCTCAATACAATGAGGGCCTCTCTCTCTCTCTCTTTCTCACTCTCTCTCTCTCTCTCTCTCTCTCTCTCTCTCTTTATCTCACACACCACTACCGTCAGAGAAACTTTTCACAAAAAGAAGTTACCACCTCAGCTGTCAACTACACTAAAACTGGGACATCTGCTTTTTTTTTTTCTTTTTTTTTTTTGTAGTGGAGACCAAATGTTCAACAGATGTGATTAGATCAGGTTTAAACTGACTTGAGAGGGTAAACAAGTGGGGAGGAAATGGAACAACACGAAGCCGTTGAACTATAAAACTTTGCATGGTATTTAGAGGATGGCTGCTCGTATAAATACACGGAGGTTCTTGTAAGCAGCGTGTGAGTTAATTAAAACGAAACGCGTTTGCAAAAACACGCGCAGATGTAAACAAAGACCCTCGACTCAGGCTTAATGAAGTTAAACTTCATCTGAAGCTGCTACCTCTCTTTGAAATGGATGCATCTGTGCCATTATAGGGAAGTAATTGTGGCCACTTTCATCCCCCGCGCAATTAGACAGACTTCTATGAAGTCGTCAGTCAGGAGAAAAGGACATGAGCTGACAGAACCTTTGTCACTTTTATCAATGCTGCCGTTCTTTTCTCACACTGGAGCTGAACTAGTGTCTTCACAGTTGAATATAAACAACTCGGTGTGTCCTTCAGGTCTGTTTCTTATCACATCATAAAGTCTCTTCTTTGAATTGATATCATGAAACCACCAACCTGTGCTGTGTGTTCAGATGTAACAGAAGGCGTGTAAAAACTACCTCCATAGTGTGTACGGCATTGATTCGACTGCAGGACATCGTGACGTTTAACTAAAAACTGTCTTAAGATCATTGTGTGGCAGCAAACTATGTCAGTTGAGCAGAATGTGATTAAACATGAGTTCCGTGCCAAATAGCTGCGCAGCAACGACTCGCGTCCAAGACCAGCGAGAGACTAGACGTGTTTTCAGGAGAACGATTTCAAGGAAGACATGTGGCCAATTTAAAGATTAACATGGAGGATCATAAAACGTTAAGATACACAGCTGGTACTATACGAAGTAATGAACTGATACATATGATAGTAGTTTATACTGTATTTTGTTTTGTGGTTTCTCACTTTCTCTCTCTCTCTCTCTCTCTCTCTCTTACAAACTGGTTGCGCTTGATCTATCGGTATTGACGTATAGGATGGCTGGTATAAATGCAGATATAAAACTGTTCACATCAGTATTGTTCTAAGGATGTAATATATATTAATAGCTGCAGTTGTAAGTAATGACCCTTCAACAGGCACGTGTACATACTAAATTCTCTTTGTTTTTCTCATACTTTTAAAAATGTAGCTTATTTTATGAAAACATAAAACAGTATAAACCCTGAAGGCAAAAACTCCAGCATTGATCGGGACGAGTTTCCAGCACATGTGGTGAAGTAGGATTTGATACCTTGTTATTTTCCGGTTGTCATAATACTGCCTTTACTTAAAGATATATTCCACAACTAATCTCAGACAAAGGTGACTTATTGTCTTGATGCTGAACAGTTCGGAGCACTAAGGCATCCTCTGTGGTACCGTGGTGAAGCCTAGTGAACCAAAGTTACAGTTTAACCCCCCCCCCCACACACACACACACACACACACATGTACACACACACACAACACGCACGCACACACCTCCCGATAAAACTGATTTGCTCTGGCATGTATTGTTTTGGAAAATAAATCAGTCGACTCTTTCCACTTCATGCACTCATGACATCATTTGTTTCCCCTCTTAACTCAATTATTGTCACTTAGTTCATCTGTAGGCCAACAATGACCTGCAGCTACAGGGTACAGGACCCTTCCCACTCAGCAGCCTGACAGAGACGACTAGGAAACAGTTACGCCCTCAGCCTGTAAGTTTGTCAAAGTTGAATACAACAGAGCCTATTATCCGCCTTATTTTTCTGTCACCCAATCCCCGTTTGCCCACCCCAAAAATAAGCTTTAAGGTAATTGTGTCATTGTGTCATATGGCACAGGAAAAATGATAATCCATTAAATTGTATTCCGTGTTCTCTGTTGCCTTTGTTGTACAGAGCGACACAGCAGGATTTTGGAAAGGTGAATAATGAATAATTGCCTTTGATCCAGAATGCCTGACGAGTAATAACGTATAATGCTATAGCTGATCAATGAAACTCACGCCTTGTGTGGGGTTTTTTATGTGTGTGTGTGTCTGATGAGACAGTTTGACAGAAGATTTCAGCTTCTTTCTTTTCTTTTTTTTTTTTTTAAATCATAATTACAGAAGAGGAACTGTTATTTGTACCAGCCACAAAGTTTCCTCTTTTTTTTCTTTTCTTTTTTTTTTTTAAATACTGTGATGAGAACAGTGAAGACCTGCAGAGGAAAGGTCCCCAGAGATGAGTTCTATTACGGTGTACACCATTTAAATAAAACCAGTTTGGCTTTAGTTTATAAGCTGCCTGTCATCAGTTAAGTTACAGCATGGAAAGAAAAAGTCTGGTGAATAATTTAGGATTAAACATGATAGGGCGAATGTTATTTCGAAAAGGTCTTTGTTGTGTCAATTAGTTGATTAAGTATCATCAACTCCTCCCCTGTTGCCAACGGAAACCAGATCTGTGTTTAAATGGATTCATATTACAAGGACAGTGGCGAGCAAAAGAACGGGGACGTTTTCAGCTGTGCGTCGGCCTGTTTGACTGAGGGACAGCTACAATTTGATCCGGCTTTTACTTTAATTACTTGAATTTTGTCAAGTATTATCATTCATGGTGGAATTTATTCACCACAGACGTTAACAACAGAGCGACTTCAGTCACTGAACTAAATTCTGAGTGTGTAATGCTTTTGGCGTTAAATGTGAAAGTCAAAAACATATCAGCTACAGCAGAGATCAGGCAGCCCGAGTTGTGTCGATGGCAGGAAGTGAAGGAAGGTCAGCAAGATTCCATTTGAGTGTCTGAATAGGAGTGAATGCTGGGTTGGTATGCGGAGTATTGGTCCAGTATTTTGCCTCGGCGACAAAACGGCAAACGGTTCTGTTGTAAATATTCATGTCTCTCATCAGAGTTGACGGAATGAGGGCCTGCAGCTCGTCTCCTAAAGGGGCGGGGCAGAAGTAAATCAGACGGCAGAGACAGGAAATGACTCGATTGTTGCGTATACGTACTCTAGACGATACACTTACACTTTGTAGTCTCTGCAGGGAAGCAGGCCTTGGACTCATGAGCGCATGAATAAAACACAGTAACAAGTTTGTGTCCTGGTGCTTGCAAAAGCTTTTTAAATGCTCTTCACAGCCTCAATAATTGTTCTTGTTCCGTCCACAGTCACTTGGGGGCTCCGCAGATACGATCCGACGGTCCAGGAGCCTCTTGTCTGAGAATGACTCGCCAATCCCGCTTTCTTCAGTACGTAACTCGTTGTCTGCATTAATTACTGCAGCTGGAAATCTCACCAGCATTTGCACAGAAATGCTGGTTTATTGTATCAACTCCATCCATCCATCCATTTTTCTACTTTGCTTATTCTGTTAAGGTTGCCGGGGGGTGGGTGGGCTGGAGCCTATCCCAGCAGCCTTTGGGCGAGAGGTGGGGTTCACCCTGGACAGGTCACCAGTCCATCGCAGGGCCAACACATAGAGACAGACAACCATTCACACTCACAGTCACACCTACGGTCAATTTAGAGTATCAATCAGCCTCGTCCCCTCTTGATGTCTTTGGACTGTGGGAGGAAGCTGGAGTACCAGAGAGAACCCACGCAGGAACAGGGGGAACATGGAGACTCACACAGAAAGATCCTGTGACCGAGCTGGGACTTGAACCCGGAACCTTCTTGCTGTGAGGCGACAGTGCTGACCACTGCACCACTGTGCCGCCCTGTATCAACTCTATACCTGTTTAAAAAAAAAAGAAACAAGTAACTGAGTGCAAAAAATTATTTTATTATCAGGAAAAAAGTCAAATGAACATCATGATACCTGTGTGAGAAATCAACGTACTGTGGCGAATCATATAAACTACAAAAAAAACTTGATGAAATACTGCGAACCTCTAGGATTCCTCCAACCAATGCAGTCCTACTCAGTGTGGTGAAATACAAAGACACAAAGGAGGCTCTGTGGGCATGAGGAAATACGGAATTAAAAAAATGAGAGCAGAGCCCAAAGAAAAAGAGAGAGAGAGAGAGAGAGAAATCAGAGCTGAGAAGCCTTATGATGGGTGCCTCAGCCCAGCAAGCAGTCCTCATCCTCCTAAATATTCAGCCAGCACCTGATTCTCAGCTGACGGTCCAGACGCGGCCATATTAGGTCAGGAACATCACGAGATCGCCGGCTCCTCCGCCACCTGCCAGGAAGACAACAGCTTCTTCTGTCACATTCTGGGCTTTACCTGCGAGGAAGACATCACGCTGGAGAGAAGCAGATTATCCCCCCAACTGATCAGGAAATGTTTAATTTGTAAATGAATCTTTGGTTTGCTGATCACAACAAATATTTAATCCCCCCCAAAAAATGAGTAGAGATAATAAACGTGCGGTGAAGCACTCAGATTTAATTGCTTGTAGGCAACAGTTAATTAATACAACTTGCTTTGTTTGAAAATGAATGGACAGACAGAGAATGTTATAATGGGGCAATAAGAAGAAACATCATTTCACTCAGTGTCGTAAGTGGATTACTTTTGGGGGCTTTTTTTTTTTTTTTTTCCCAGATTTTGAGTTTTAACTAACATCTTTCCAGAAACAGGATTGCCGATACACAGCAACACACAGAATTTTGATCTGAAAGTCTCTCAGCTGCAGAAAAACGTCCCCCTGAAAACTGTGGCGAGTGTTCTGCGGATTGTTGAGAATAACTGGGACACTGTTTCTGGAGAGGCATATTGCTGTTGAATTTTTAAAATGAAAGTTGCTGTGCTTTAAACGCCACAAACACATTCCGTTCACCTAAACTGTAAATCACTGAGAGCGACACCGGAGTTCAAAAATATTCGAAACCAAAACTAGTTTTGGCTCGAGGGCCACTTTTTGTTTTGGACTCTTAAATCAGCCACAAACCCAACAGAGAGTGACGGTAATACAGCCGGTAGAAGGGCACACATAAAAACCTGCCTTCTCTGACATTGTTTCTGGGTAAGTAATGTGGAGAACCATGCGGCAGTTTCATTCATCCTATATGCACGGCGTGTGTGGGTGTCCGCCTAACAGATGGACATTCTGATCTAAATTATAATCAGGTTATTCAATGAGAAGAGAGACAGCTCATCACTGATGGGCACGCCATTTGCATAAAAGTACATACTGCTGTGGAAACCCCCTCCACCACTGCTGCCTGTCTTCAGGCTCACTTTATCTGGGAATACACCGAGCCAAAAAAAGAAAAAGAAAAAAAAAAAAACTCACAGGGTGACAAGGCGTTTAGAATAAAATCACAGAAAATGATTCACAATCACTGTCGAGAAGCAAGTCATTCCTCTCGTGCAATTTCTTTTTTTTTTTTGTTTTTTTTTCATAAATATTGCAGCTCCCAGTGTTGCTAATAGGTTGTGTATCAGCTTGTTCTCGTTTTGTAGCCACCTCTGGGGTTTGTCTACACTCATTCTCTGTTTTCTGTCAGTTTTAAGCGACGGAAGACAAGGGTGAGCCATGTCAGCGGCACAGTCTGGTCTCTTCTGTCACTTTCCCTCATAATCAGAATGTCAAAACACAGAGGCAGAAGAAATTATAGGTACGAATCTTTGAACTGCATCTTCTTGTTCTTTTTTTTGTGTGCTAATATTCCTTAAAAAAACAACAACTATGACAACATTCATAACGGTTCCGATATTTTAACGTGTTTTATTAAAAAGAATAAAATGGGGGGAAAAGCACACACACACACACACACACACACACACACAAAAAGAACAGTGCTTATTCTCCCAGCTTCCGGTGCTTACACTTTAGTATCATAATGGCAATATTTTCACAATGTTCTCCAGCATCTGTGGGAATGTGATACCTTTCTATAGCTGAGTGAAAGAGGGGCGGGTGGGGGGTGGGGGTGGGGGAGTGGTGGGAGAGTGGTATTCTCTAATCCCAGAATCCCTCACATCGAATCATGCAAATTTGGTGCACTTTGAAGCGAATCCAGCTCCTACCATATGCAGAGTGAAAACAACAATCTATTATGCATGCATTGCACCAAGCTTATGGTAATGTTATTTCTCTGCTATTCCTATAAAGTCACATTTGCAGATGCACAACATATCTAAAGTTTCTTTTAAAGTAATATTTGTCTCGTTGCGGTGTGGTTTTTTTTTCGTGAATAACAAGCAAAACATTTGGAGGTGGCTGCTGAAATCTGTTTGTGCATCACTATGGAAGTGATGCTTGAAAATTGGATCGGTGTATAAGAGGTTGTATTTTTCCTGTATTCACGCTGTGTATATGTTCTCGTGATTCTGCGCTTCAAACACCACAGCACAATTGGAAACTTCCTGCAATACGACACTGTTTGTTTTTTTCACGGTGTCTGTCGCTCGCAACCCTAAAAATCTGAGCGTGCTGGTCTTTGTTCTGCTATTCATCACCGTATCTGAGCGACATTCCTGAAGTTCTCTGAATTAGCTTCGTTTTAATCATCAGGTATAAGGCTCCTCATGGCAACTCTGGGGTACTCTAACATTATATTCCGCAAGCCAAAAAGCTGTCAGCGCTCTTTGTTGCGCTTTGACTATGGGCGGATTAAGAACACAACATAAATGATATTTCCATTTGTTCAATGGATAATTAGGACCCACAACATGCCAAGAATGATTTTCCATCTTGGCTCATCCTAATTTGGGGGAGGAATCATTGCAAAGTGTAATTGGCAAGACGAGATGCGACTGGTGTCTCCCCAGTGGATCACTGCTTTGTTACTACATGCAGTTCTTAATGAAGATACCAGTCACACGCTTAATTATTTTGTGTTGTAAAAATCATTATCGATGCAGCTATCTATCTATCTGTGTCTTTCTGCGTCTATCTATTTTTCTGCATCGATCTTCCTGTCTGTCTGTCTTCCTGTCTGAAGGGCATCAGTTTACTGAAGGCTACATTGGCAGGTCAGAGGCTGTGGCACTGAAGAAGCGAGGACGCAGCCACACACATGCTCACACTCACACACACACACACACACACGCGCGCGCGCACACGCGCACACACGTCCTTTGCGGTGTACCTGTGACTACAGTAATGAAAGAAGTCAACCAGTTTATTGTTGATTGTGAAACTTATTGCACACTTTGAAGTACTGTTTTCCTGCAATGCTGCATGAGGCCAAACGCTGCACACTGCTGACTTCTGGAGCAAGAAGTAAGCACAGGCCAGTAGTGTGTGAAAGGGTAATAGTACTTGTTAGGTACTGGGTACTTTACTATATCTTAAGATACTTTTTCTCTGTGTGTACATTTGGACTTTCCAGTCAGAAAAAGGCCATTCACTCTGATAAACATTTGAGATTCTACATTGGCTGAGCATTATTTTATATTTATCTATATTTGTAATTGTCAGCAAGGGTTTTTTTTTCTTTCTTTGATCTGCCAAACCGATGAGTAAAATCCACTCGTACGTTTCTATAAAACTCCATTCATATAGTCTTTAAAACAAGCTCTTTTAAGTGCCGTGATGAGATTTCTTTTCGACAACATTAAATCTGACGGATATACTTGGCACTTTTGTAGTATAAAGAAGTTCTTCGTTGAAGCTATATGATATTCACACGGATTGACATTTTCATGTCAGTGTTTCAGCATTTTACAACGACATCTTTCCTTGAAATGGAATTATTCAGTATAATTATGCATAATATATTTGGTATAATTTTCTACATGTTTCATTTAAATTCTGCCACACACTCTCAGATCTTCTCTTCAATTTGAGTTTGGCTGCAAAGCATTTCTTCCCCTTTATGTATGTTAAACAGGCCTGTGGCAAACAACATGCATTTATTTACAGCGTGTACAGCATATCTATATATATTTCTATATAAATATAACACATACATATATATGTATGTGTTTATATGCATATGCATATGTGTGTATACACACAGTGCTGACATATATGTATATATGTATACAGTAGACACAGTTGCACTTGCACACGCGTTCTACACAGCGAGCCTCCAAACACGAGTACACACCTCATAAATCCGCAGGATTTGGGGAATAAAACTGTTAACCTACTGTTGAGGGTGAGTGTGGCTCGGCAGGGGCGGCTGCATATCATGCAGGATGAGAGACGGGACGTGGGGTGGCTTTATCACTCAAACTGGCCTCATGGAGCCCGGTGCTCCCTGCCAGCCAGACTCCAAGTTATTCTATGCCAGTGGAGCATTGATTTTCCACACTG
Source organism: Aulostomus chinensis (assembly GCF_037954235.1). NCBI lineage: Eukaryota > Metazoa > Chordata > Actinopteri > Syngnathiformes > Aulostomidae > Aulostomus > Aulostomus chinensis. The sequence continues at coordinate 24,652,852 of NC_141328.1, read as the reverse complement.
TTAGCTCACATTATACCCCCTTTCCTCAGAGGAAAATTGCAGGGATGAAAAAAAAGGACTCCCTGTGATCGATTGGTCTACTGCACTATGAATTCAGGTTACAAGCTGAGGGAGATGAGGGGAGAGGGAGAGCAGGAGGGAGGTAGAATGTGAATGAAGGGGGGAGGTTGCATGTTCGTCCCATTGAGGTAAAGATGGACTGGGGCTGATGAGCACAGTTATAAAGCAGCAGCAAAACAGCAGCACACCCATGCATGTTTTTTTTTCTTACCATTATCACATTTATAAATGTGCTAATGGACTTGTTGCTTTTTTCTACGATCTTTGCAGGGGCAGCTTCCTCACATGGGAGTGTGGAGTTAATTGATTTAGACAGAGTTGCCTTTTTTTATTTTTTTTTTGTAGTTGTAATGTAGAACGATCAGCCAAAATATTAAATCTACTAACAGGTTTCCTACAAACACCCGGCAGTAAATTCCCCCCTTGGTGACGATTATATCTTTCAATTTTTACTTGAATCTATTTGAGGGATGATATAATTATTTGAGCTGTCATTTTTGAAGGCTGTAATTTGCGGTGCGGTTGACTTTCACTGGCTTGTACTGGGATCTGCTCCTGATATTTTGTTACCTCAGTTTGTATAAATGAGACGGACAAAAATATCAGCTGCACCTTTCAGTAAAATCCTGTAGAGTTCAACAGCACGACAAACTAAAATAAATCAACTCCTCCCTTTAACAGATTTGATCCAAAAAAAAAAGTTACGTAATTAATCCTCGTGAATGGGAGAGTCAGTTGTCAGTGCTGCTGTTCAGTTTTATTGCTGGCTCATTCTGGCAAATGTGGGCTGGATCTGCACATAAAACTCCAAAATAGGAATGTTTAATCAAAGTAGCCAGATATTTTTCCACGCTAACATTTTCACACTTTTCTGGAAAAGGCCAGCGATCCTAAATTTTTGATATACACCTCCAAAAGCAGCAGATCACAATATTATAGAGAGAAATAAATCGGAGACAATATTGAGTGCGCAGTATGAAAATAGCCCATGCCATCAACAGCCAGTCACTTAGCCATTTACCATTAATAAATAATACTCTGTCTCCCTCGCAGCCATTACTTCCACAAGTATTAAATGGTATACATTTTCCTTAATGTCAATGGCTTCTTCTCCTTTGTTGTGCCATCCTACGTGTTAGGTGAGCCTTTCTCTCATTCTCTCCATGCCATTATATTAGCGGTGATTCATATAAGCTCATTTTCAGGTGATGGATGTGAAGGATGCAGAGCGGCACAATGGCCCGTACAGATGCTTATCTACGAGTGAGAAAATAGTCCATTCCTGTGTGTTCTATCACGGAACAGAGAGGCGAGCATTAATCGATTAAGCCTCCAGGAATAGTAATGTCTGTTTGTCAGTCAGCCAGTCCATCAGATTGAAATATGTCAACAAAAAATCAGATGGATGAAATTTATGGTGCACAGCGGATTAATCGTTACGAGTTTGTTCTCAGCATTACATCGGCATTTTTATCAGTGAGTCACCATTCGGCGGCCCCAAAGGATGGCAAGTACAATAACTCCTGATTTGTCATGTGGCGCCATCAAGTTAAGATGTAATTACCTTTTGGACCGGGTGATATGGAGAAAAATAAATCAGAATCCCCCCCCCCCCCCCCCCTTTTTGGCAGATAACTCCATCGATGTTCATTATATCCTTTTCAAACATTTCAGAAATCAAAACTCACTTCTTACTTTTTATTTTTTGCTCTGATTGGATGGCGAATTTGTGTATCACCATTCTCAAAATAGAAAAATCCACGATGTGATGTCACAGTTAAACGATATTCGATGTACTGTCCACGTATTTCTCTGTCTGTCTGACCATATCATGGAAACTGTAGACCAAAACTGACTGAATAAATCGCTCGAGAGACTGTGTGTAATAAAAAATAGAGGAGTTTCTCTGAGGCCAAGGTTTCCTGCACCCATGCTAATGGAGCTGAGTGATTGCCGATGCTGGAACACCTGCTGTGATGTCATCACCCAAGAAAGCCAAATCAGGCTATAAAAACAAGAAGAAAAGGAAAGAAATATATTCAAACGGCTTCGCGAGTGCTTAAAAACTGATCCTTCAACGGCCTTCAAAAGTGTGGTTAACACCTCATTATCAACTGTCGCTTTCAAAAGGTTAAAAGTAGGTAAATTAAGAAGTGATTGCCGTTTCGAGATGATGGTGATCTATAAGGGAGCGCAGCAAATACACTCAGGAAGAACATGTTGGGTCATATTCTGGGCCAACGGCTCCTAGCATGAATCCCGAAATGTGAGGCCTGACACGTGCATTGGTTATCAAATGCATCCAAAATTAAATGTAAATCATCACATGTACACAGGAAATAATTTTTTGCCACGGCTTGCACCTCAGCGCTAGCTGTTACACGTGACTGCAATTTTTCTTGACATGCATGTAAGAACCAGTGACAGAGGTGTTCCAGGCCACAGCGGCGTGAGACATATCTGCACCTATCTTGAAGCTGACAGATGTGATTGTTGGCTAGTTCTCGTTTCGTTCATCCTGAGGTAACGGCGCTCTATTTTGTGGAGTTCAAAGCGCAAGTTGTTTTACAAAAGGTCTTTTGTAATCAGGGGTCCAGTTCTTGTGAGTCTAGGATCCTCGGCACCATTCTGCCACGCCACTCTCCTCACGTCAGCAGTTCTTGAGCTGAAGGTGGTCAGCTTCTCCTTCCCCCTGCCAGCCAGCCTTCACCAGCCTTCCTCTCCTCTCCTCTTCCTCTCAGCCTTCCTCTTCCATCACTCCAGCCTTCCTGCGTTCATCCATTCTTGCCATCAAATCACCTTTTCCCTGCCACCCTGCTGTCAGAGTTTGAATTTGGTTCCAATACTCTGACCTGAGGCAGAACAGATTCTCCAAGCAAACCTCATTTAACCATAATATCACACCGTGATTGTAAGAACACGTTAGCCTGATCACATTGGACCCGTTTAGAGCGAAAAGTGGAGGAGATGATATGGAGGTTGCTGCTCGATAAAATGCCGTTTGATAATGAAACTGAATATCAGTGAAGGTCAATAACAACAACAACAACAACAACAACAACAAAAAACCCATCAGAAAATACTTTACAGCTTTACAAGTGTGTATAAACATCAAGAAGTACTTCAAACCACATTGTGAGGGTGTATTCGTATGGCGAATCAAATTATAGATCCGTTCAATCAATCAGCCATTTATAGATGCGTCTTAGGAACATTTACCTGCAAGCCAAGTCACAAATGAACACATAAAAACATGCTTTTATCTGATAATAATTAAATTTCAGTACATTAGCAGATGACAATCTGGTCGTACAGCTTAAAGATGCTGAACCGTCTGGAGATTAAAGTCAACTATGACAATGCATTGAAAAATACATGATTGGCAACACAGGACTCTCAAAAAAAAACATGTATGTTTTGTTTACGTGAACTTAAGGATTTGATTTTTAGATTAAAGTTTTAAAGTGTTTTAAAACAATGCGGCAATAGCAGATATCCCCGTCCCATCTTTTTTTTTTTCTTTTTTTTTAATTGCTGGCTTGGTCCCCATGACGACCAAAAATAGATGTCAGAAGGACATCATAATTCAGAATTCCACAAGACTTAAATGCTTTAGAGTCCTCACTAATTAATCAACTGACTTTTGTTCAACTGAGGAGAAACAACCTTGAGTGATGCTACAAGTTCCTGGCAGCAGTCAGAGTTTTCATTTCTGAGTTAAAAAGCCATTTACAGAGGGAGGAAGGGGAGGAACGTCTGCAAGGGACCAGCTGCCATATAAGGACTGTCTTTTTGGGATTTGTTTGCACCACTTTCAAGATAATGTACTGACATCAGAAAAAAAAAAAGTCTTTGACTTATATATTTTTGCTATAGTTTTAGATCTACACAGCCCACTTCTACTCAAAGGACAACCAGAGACCAGAATAGCAAGAGGTCGGCTCAGGTCACATCCCCTCCCAAGGTCCGAGCATCGCGGCTAGCTGCATCAAATGAGGAGAGGGCGTCGCGCTCCTCATGTACGCCCGTAAGCTTGATGTTGATGTTCATTGGTTAAGTGGAATTAGATGCAGCGTCCTCCCTTAGTTTTATAAAGAGTTGGAAATGCAGCTACGAGGCGTCTTTCCCTCGGTTGAGATCGCTTTTATGCGCATCAGCGAGAGTCGGCCCTCAGACGGAGTGCCGCCACAACCGCATGTGTATACGGTGTTGAGGCTGTGAACATTTCCTGCTTTTGAAATCAGATCGGAAAGAAACGATGTGGTGGGCTTGCTGCTGTCCTCCCCAACCGATGGTGCCACTCTCGTCACATTATTATGACATGTAAGTGTTAGCTGTCAGGCTACACCCCGTGCTACACACCCACAGAGTTGTCGTGGTTGTTTACAAGTCCTCTCTTCTCAGACTTTGCAACCCCAGCACTTTCAAAATGATAACTGGAACTTAGATTGTGCTTCTCTTTACTGATTTTATTTGCACAACCCTTGGCAGTAATTTCAAGTTTTCTAAATCTGAATAAACAGTTTGCTAACCATTTTACCTTGTAAGAAGACAAATGCAGGAGCATACATGCTTGGAGGTTTTTTTTTTTACACGTTCTGAAAGGGAGGGATGAGGTGAGGGGAGGCTACAATCTGCATATTTGATAGGTCTTATTACACACTGGTCCTTTAACTTTCCAAATGTACAACTTATCTTGATTTAAACAGCCCACAACAATTGTTTGCATATTTATCTAAGCCGGCCAATTCCTTCCTTTTTGGGGACCAGAATGTGTGATAAGCATTGCCACTTTAATTACATCAAAGTAAATATTTCATATTGGCCAAATCAGATTTTTGTGGCTGCAACATTCTTGTAAATGGAATTTTATCTGTAGCTCGGAACCATTAGTGGCACTGAGTTGTGAGGCAGCCTAGAGGACAGTAATTAAGTCCACTCAGCCGTGACTAAACATTTTTGACATTTTTCCTAGTCCGGAATGAACTGTCAGTGTGCAGAAAGAGTAACCATCTTGTCACTTAGTGTTTGTATAAGAATAGCAGAAAGCTGGGTGCTGTGCTGCGAGGCCAGAGGTTCATATCAGACATTTCTCATTATCTGGAAAAAGGGAATCAAATGCAAAAAATATATATATATATATGAAAAAGTGGTGGTGCTTTAAACATTAATTTGTTCATCTCTACTGTGTGTGTGTTTGTGTGTGTGTGTGTGTGTGTGTGTGTGTGTGTGTGTGTGTGTGTAACAGAGACAGAGTGAGAGGAAGACAGACTGTAACCCATTTCTAATTCTAAGTTATTTCATTTCACAATGGTTCTGAGGGGAGAGTGTCCCAAAATACAGTATGTGTAAAAATTCAGGAAATGTTTCGAGCTCAGTTAATGCAACGAAAACTAGGCCACGTTTCTCTACGCCTCGGATCATGGTTTGCTGATGGATCAAAGCTGTCAGAATAGCACTGTTTCTTAAATTTATTTGGACCTTCAACAAAGGTGTGTATGTGTGTGTGTGTGTGTGTGTGTGTGTGTGTGTGTGTGTGTGTGTTTGTGTTCATGTCTAAACAACATTCATTAGCAGAAACGGGGGGGACAATTTCAACAAAGCCACTGCATATTGTCATACATTTTGCATTTGATTCTGGTGAGGTAGCAGGGTGCTAATGTGTTTCTCCTCTTGTGCGTACAGATATAATGACTTACAGTGGTATGGAAGACAAAATCCAAGGATAATAAGGTGACTTTGAACTTGCCTCTGGTGGATATTCTACTGGCATCCTTAAGAAGAAGAAAACAACCAATGCCTTAATAGCCAATACAAGCATTCCATCAACTTTGCTATGCTTGAGTAAATTGAATACCCCTGCTTTTGTTCTAGAAAATGCATCAAATTGATTGAAAGAAGCAATTACAATACAAGGGAGCAGTATTGATTTTATGAAAGTGTGCAATTACTATAATTGGAATAACCATGTCTCGATTAGATGTTTGTCGTATGCGATGTTAAAAAAATGTTTGCATTTCGCATCATTGTTTTGATTTTGAGCAAATTCCATTTCCAACCTTTTGTACTTGATTAGCCTTCTCATTTTCCTCTCTGCCCATTTTCTCCAGGGATTCAGAAGACATTCGATCAACATGGGTTCATGAAAAAAGTCAACGGGGACATTAGTGAACATTATTTTCAATGTCACGGCGATTCTCTTGCACATTACTGGGTTTAATTTGGTGCATCACAGTGGAAGTGCACAGTGGCGTGAAAGCTCTGCTATGAGCAAATAATAATGCTTGTATCCTTGAATGTGTTGGTTGCCAGGTACGATTGAAATGCATTCTCTGTTCCAGATTTACAGAGTTTCACCCAGTAAAAAAAAAAGGGGGAAAAATGAACAGTGAAGTGAAGCTTTAAATCTGGCTGCATACCATGTGACTTGACATGGAGCAAATGAATGAGCGAGAGAGAGAGAAATGGAGGGAGAGAGAGAGAGAGAGAGAGAGACAGAGCAATACCCCCATAAACCATCTCTGCTTTCAGTTCAAATAGGTCCTATCATCTCCATGACAACAGTCGTAATGGTAACATGGAAATATATTAATGTAAAACCATGGCAACGTTCTCCAATTGAATTAAGCAGCACCTGTGCACATTACAGAAGAAGATAAAAGACAAAAGGAGCCAGCTTCTGCTTGCCAAGCAGCTGTGGCTTTCAGACCTTAAAAACCCATCTACATTTCCTGAACGCATTTGTTTTCCAGTGTTTCTGTGCGGCAAATTACCGTAGCGTTGAGCGTTTTTTGAGGGGTTTTCTGCCGTATTTGTGCAAACAGATGAGAAATGGGATTATTATGTTCTTTTTTCCTGTTGACTATACGCCCAGCTCTTCTGCCAGAACCATGTAGCCGGATTAAGAGTATGTGTGTTTTATCATTAAATCACATAATGGCGGGGCAATCATTCTGATAGGTAAAAGGGCGCAGTGTTTGTGCACAAAAAGACATGTTAGGCACACAAACCTGGTACATTCTGCTCCCTTTCATTCAAAACAGCCAGTGTGAGAGAGAGTGAAAGTGGTTTTGGTCTGCCTTCTTTTCTTTGAGCTGAGCTGAAAAGAGAAAACATTATCTACATCACCATGCCATCAAATCTGATGGATTTTATCCCATCCCTCCCCCCTCCTCCTTTCTTCTCTCTCCCCCTAGCCTCTGTGTTCGCTGGTAATGGCAATGTTGCATTCTCTCACCCTGGAAAATGTGAGTCTGTATGTGTGTTTGTTTGTGTCTGTAGTAGAAGAGGAAAGACGGGTGAGGCTGGCGAGAACACAGCGCCTGAGTGAAATTACTCTTAAAAGGATATTGTTGTTTCCAAAGAGTGTTGAACAGCATGTTCGACAGGCATATTTTATTCATGCGGGCAGTCATGTCCGCCACAGAGACCCATGCAGGGTGCAGCTACTTCAACTCTGTCTGAGAGAATTGTGGTGTTGAAAAGTAGCACTGATAAAACGATAATCTCCGATCACTCGTGGGATCCGATGCAAAACTGTTTTTCCCCGTCCTTCTTTTCATTGTGCAGCAAAGCCACTCTCTCAAAAGAGAGAGGTCCAGTTCACTGTGTCTATCCTGCTACAGTGTACTACCACTATACTGTATTATAAGGTCTCCCTATAGGCTCGGTCTCTGCAATATGTCAAGACTCTATAAACATCCCTTTCAAACTGTTTATGACCAGGTGGAATGAGAGAAAGAGGGATTGAGGCGATTTAAATCAACACAGGGAAAATATAATGTCGACCTGCTCTCCGTCAAAGCTGTCGTATATAGTGCTGCTATAGGAAGAGTGCACGACTAAACCTGGGCTGTTTGAGTCCCTGTGCAGTGACACTGATGCTTAATTGCAATAATTTGAAGTGTAACGAGCATAAAAACGAGATGTTAGATTGATACCTGCTGGACTAAAGGCTCACTCACTTTTCTCGCATAGTAAGAGTAAATTTAAACTGTGGCCTTGGAGTTGTGTGTTTTTTCTTGTACTAACAGAGTCAAAAGGAGCCTCGCAATATTTCCGATTGAAGTTATACTCATAATTACCACCCACCTACAGTAGAAATCAGCGTGTATGAAGGCTCAAACATTTCGATTCAAAGAACAAATCCAGTAAAACTACGCTCCCCCCCCCCCCTCCAGATTATTTTTTTGAAGGGCCACTACATTTGGAAATGCACAGAAATATCGTTTTCATCTGCTGTTATGAGATAAAAAAATAGTGAAAATGAGTTTAAAATAACGCTTTCATGCACAATACGGATCAAAACTGACCGCACGGGCCGTGTAATACGCCACCGGTGGTCAATGCGATATCACTGGAACGACTTTGCCACAAGTGTCCTCTGGGACTGGAGGGTGAACTGAAAAGACTGAAAGGTCAAGGTCACGGTGACACGCTGCTGTCCTTCTTTCTTTCTAGTTTCAGGCTTTGTATTTCTAAATCAATGCTGTACTCATAAGTCAAACCAAACTCCCAGCACAACACCTGGACAGGCGGGACCAGTGCACAGCAGCTACGAGATATTGTTGTAGTAAAATAACAAGGTATTACATGTATGTTACATGTAATATTGAATTGTGAAATGAATTGATTTTAAATGTTAAAGCAAAGACACAGAGTCACGTGTGGATCAATATATGTGGTACAGTAGGAGGATAGTGAAAGGAGATATATTTTTATTCCAAAAACAGGACATTTCTGATGAAAACAAGTGAATTGAGAAATAGCTTTGCCTCTTCATGAATTTTTGACTCATGTTGTGCATCTTTGAAGAGTTCAGTCTGTTTCCATGATTTGTTTCTTGTGATACCACATGTAAACATCTTTATTGTCTTCATTTCTTTGCACTGTCCTTACCTTCTGAATGAGAAGCTAGCATGTTCTTGTTTGTATGTTTACCTTCATCTCTTCATTTCTTTTCCATGTCATTTCTCTTTTAAACCCAGTATTTTACGAACAAATAAAAGTCCATATTTAATTGTGTCTAATAAATTTATCTGGGTTATTTTTTTTGGTTTGTTTTTTTATTTTTATTTTTTTATTTTGCAGCCTACTGGAGCTGGATGGAGGCCAGTACAGGCATCATCCTTCAGCCCAGATAAAGATCAAGTATGCCTCATTTAATCAGTGGACGCAACACGAGAAGCAAAAGCATTGTTTCTCCTCCGTGCATGATGGAGATTATGGAGGATATGCATGTGTTGAATTTAACAGTGAGAGAAAATGGAGGATATTTACTGAAAATCATGCTGGTTTGATAAAGATACCTGTTTTTTTCCAGTTTGTGTCAAGACTGCAAAGGTTAATAGCTCCTGAAAGAGGATGATACAAAAATAAAATCCCAAAAATGTCAAATAACTGGAAACAAAAAATGTTTCAGTGGTTCTTATTGATGTCGGTTCAAAAACATGCCTGAATATGAATATCTTCCTCTTTTTTTTCCTTCCATTTGGTAGAAAAAGAATCCTAATTGCGCTGAAAGGGACCATGATTGGATTCTTGAATGTATTTATATAGAACTAACTCACAGTTCTTCCGCTTGAATGAAAAACAATTTCCACTGGCAAATGATGTGCCTCGCTGAGTAGAAATAAGAAGTCCTGCTTTCTTCCATGTGCACTAAACATGCACTCTGATATGCATGATATAAAATTGTGTCCAAAATATTAAAAAAAAAACCAAAACAAAACAAAAAAACAGTTCCTGAGCAAATGTCACAGACATGTTTTGATCAGTGAAGCCAAACGCTGGCAGTCTACCCAACACACTCTTCGCTGTGGTATTTACACAATGTTGGAAATAGGAAACTTTAGCTCACATGACATTAGCAACGTTAGCAAATGTCCTTCTTACTAGTACAAACACACCCAGATAACCTGCTGCTGTCTGCAATACATTCCTCCCCAAATGAGAGCTGAAAAGCTACCGGCAATTAGAAGACACTCTTGAATTTCCTCGAAATGAAGTGCTAAATGAAACATGAGCCTTTCTTGTCTTCTTCCAGCCCACCGTGCTCAGTGGAAAGGTATACACGTCTCTGATGAAATCAAGACTCTACATATGTGAGGCCTGTGGTGATTTTCCGTAATTACGCCTCATGGTGATTTGCAAGGTAGATGACACAATGAGGGCATAATGTCACTCAAATAATATCGAAGCGTTTTTTTCTTCACTGGTAGCTGTGATACTGTACAGGACTGTCAGGTTTCTCCACGTGTGGAATAGAAAGAAAAACACACGTGTTCATCGTCATTGAGGAGCTTTGAGGCTTCAGGACCTTTGGTAGAATATGAGAGCCGACCTCTGAGGAATCTAGGTTGCAACCTCTGGTCTGCTGAGCTGAGTTGAGGACTTTATAGGAGCATCATTTTCTGTCTGAATCAGAAAGCGCCGACTTGTGCTTCATTACAGCTCATTTTGAAAAAAAATGAATGATCCTAGAAACATGATCTTAACTGATGTTTGTCCTCTTGGACCAGATTGTTGACACAGTCGGGACATCCGGCTGGTTCCCATGCCCTGCTGACACAAGCAAGCGTGACCTGCCAGAGAGGTCAAAGGTCATCCAGCCAGAGTCACAGATTACAACCAAGTTTCCCTCAGGTGATTCTGATATTCTACTGCCTTTCCATGTACTCTTTTGCTCACATCCCCACCAAAATATTTGAACTTTCTGCATAAACTTCAAATTATATTTCACATTCTTTGCGGTCGTGAGGTTCGCTGACATTTTATAATCTCAATAAACGAACCACCTTTGGCATTTATCTTTTGCCCCTGAGACAAATTTAGTTGTGAATGCCCTGCAGGTTCTCTCAATCCTGCAGTTATTTACTGCAACACATAGTGTGTGTGTGTGTGTGTGTGTGTGTGTGTGTGTGTGTGTGTGTGTGCTTGTACTTGCTACATATTGAGGACTAGAATATGTATTTAACCAACAAACTGAGGACATTTTGGAAAGTGAGGACATTTTATCCGGTCCTGGCATTTTCAAAGGGCTGTTTGAAGGTCAAGACTTGGTTTTAGGGTCGAGGTTAGAATCAGGTTCTGGTTAGGTTTAGGGTCAAGGTTGGGGTCAGGCAGTCGGTTGAGATGGTTAGGTTTTGGGTGAGGGGCTAGGGAATGTATTATGTCAATGAAAGTCCTCACAAAGATGTAAGCACAAGGGTGTGTGTGTGTGTGTGTGTGTGTGAGAGAGAGAGAGAGAGAGAGAGAGACTTGTAATGAGCCAGTCTCACTGAGATGCACCATTGTGGTGGTTTTGCTTAGTTGTAGTTACATCAAACAAAGGAATCAAATCAAGTACTTTTGTCATGTATATGCTAATAACTTGAGTGAGAGACAAACTCATATCTAATGTAACACCGAGTCTCTGTATGAGTGATGGGCAGGTGATTTTCGGATTTGAGGTAATGGAATCATTTGCTTTTACCTGGCCGGTTTTACCACTGGAATATGGTTTGCATAAGAAAATCCAACCATAACATGAATGTTAGCACGGATGCGACACGTGTAAATGAAGCCCAAACACGTGTCGGTCAGAATTCAATTTAAAATGTGGCAAAATAGGGAGTAAGGACATGTTAAGAAACGTATTCATGACATTTTTAAATTTTCATCTCCCTAAAAAAGCAAAAAAGGGTTTTGATCCTTTTAGGATAATTATGTCTTCCCTTTTCAAAATGTCCAAAGGGCAAAAATCACGTCTTCGTGCGTGCGTGCGCGTGCGTGCGCGTGCGTGTTTGTAAATATCAAAACAACACTAACATATGTAACTGCAGAATGCCAGGAAAAGTATAATTTATTCCAAATAAAGAGTATAGCTGTTTATAGTTCATCGTTTCCAACACCTGGCTGCCAGAGACAAGAAAGCTGAGAGTGTCGTTGCGAGCCAAATAGGTTTGGCTCAACTTCATCACACATTCATCTTCAAAGGAAATGAAATGGTTAAGAATAAACACTTTTACTCGCCGCAGCAACAGTTTGGTTCTGCCAGACTCGTGCCTCCTTAAGCACATAGGTCTCAATATTTGAAAAGGTTTTGAAGCTACAACTCTTATTTTCCAAGTCTGTACTTGTTGAGCTGCCAGACAGTGAAATGTAAATAGAGTTAACTTACTTATCCATGAAACTATGAGAGAAGATGAAGCGGTAGAGAAAACAACAACCAAATACTCAAACCGTTACACAGTTTACTGTGTTTCCTTCTACCTCCTTCTCCCTCTGTATCGCTTTCATTGTCGCATTATTCTTTAAACATCTACTCTTGTATGAGAGCTGCGATTTAAGTGACTTATTCATGTTGTACTTTCAGATGTTATTTCAGAATTGAGCGTTATTAGTCATTTGTACCGATCTAAAGTATTTATTATTGTCTTTACCAGAGTTTTTAACATGTCATAAGTGCTTTACTCACATATACTTTCAAAGGCTTGTAACTGAATTGGTTTAACTTGATTGTAAAAGCGAATTTGTAATTATTAATGATAATCTTGCAGTGTGAATGCAAAGAAAGTTCATGGAAACATCAAGCTCTGCTGGACAGTAAATGGTTTATCTTTTCAAACTACTTGAATGATGCAATTCAAGACCACGTTACGGAAAAAGAGGACACGGCACTTCAGAAACAGGTGAAGCACAGCGAGTGCATACTCAAAGCGAGAGAACATTAATTATGTATGAAATGTACAACTCCTCTGCGCAATATTTAAAGCAATTAAACCATTTAGAAAATAAACTTCATAGTGACAGATGCTGTACTGCTTATTAGCTCTACGGAGTTTTGCAGGAAACAGACTTCAAGGGTGTAAAACTGTGAGTGACTCAACAAAGTAACTTATCACAAAAACAGCTTGATGACATCGTTCTACAGCAGCTGTGAGAGGGAGATGTTTTTTTATTTGTCCACCCAGAGTCTAAGATAGTAGAAATATCACATGCCATTTCTATTCCGAGATGATTTTCCGTTTAAATTTGCACAACCCTCAGCAGTTCTTTTGTTCGCTCGTGCTTTACTGGAATCAGTCATCATTTCTGCAGCACCAACCGAAAGCCAAATTATCTTATCTACCTTTCATCCTCCAGATTTTTTTCATCTGCATCACATTTTATTTGAGATTAAAGTAGGGCTGAGCCTTTGTGCAGCACTAATTGCCACAGAGCTTCAGTAATTAAAGGACAATAAAGCCTTAGTAGTAATTAGTTTCTCTTGTTTGGTTGCTAGCCCATCAATTGTGCTTCAATAATACTGATCATTAGCATGCGCCTGGGCAGTGAAGGATGCTGGGAAAGGAGCCCTGCACACACAGCACTCCACATTCCATTCCCATGAAGCCATGGCACCGAGCCATGAGGTTAACCCTCTATGTGCTGGTCCAGGGGGGAAAGTGGCAGGCAGGACGTGCCCACAAGCAAAGACCCGCACTGTCAAATAAAGACGCCGCCACGTAAATTTGACCTGGCGTGGCTTTACCAACAACTGAAGTTTGGGTAGAAGAGATGCCGCTGTCCTGGTGGAGTTAAAACAATTGCACCCTTTACTCACATTCACTTAATGAGAGACAGTGACAGAGTAAAGAGGATGTATTCCTACAGCACCCTAGAAACAGATCAAATCTGGAATCTTTTAACAGAACAGGAGAATATTCTGTGCAGGCGGGCTGAATGGATGGTGCTGCAAACTGTGGCATAGTAATAACGCCAGGCAGCAGAAAATGTGCTCTGTTCTGTACTTTGCCTTGACATGATTGAAAGACAATGGTCCCGTGGATAGGCCATTTCAACATCAAATGTGCATGCACATCACAGGGCAAGGGTGTGCTATCCATCACATTCAGCGAGCTGTCAGAGGCGGCTCTCGCAGCCGCGGCTTCTCTCGGCACATATTTGCAACTGTACCACGATACAAGATTAAACCCCCTCGCTCATATTCCGCTTGTGCCCACTCTCACAAGTGACCAAAACTTAAAAAGATACAAGCACTGAAATCACTGGTCTGTTTCAAGCACTTAAAGTACAATTTTTATTTCATTTTAGGGAACAGTGCACTTTTAAAAAAAAAATCTTAAAATGTGTTTGTTTGTTTGTCTTTTGCTTTATTCCTAGTGAAAACAGAGAAGTTCCAGAGGTTTGTCCAGGTGAATTTTACTGGGATGGGTTTTGAAAAAATAGAAGAAGAAGAAAAAAATCTGGTGATGTCAACCCTGTGGCACTTCAGGTAAGACATGCAAATGAGAAATTAACATGAACAAAAAAAACGTGGTGGGACTACAGAGACTCTGAGCAGCTTCCTCCCATCCGCACTGGCACAATAACCCAAATGGAAGCCTTTATGAAGCACTGATGGAAGCAGAGTGCGCTTTATAATGCACAGCCGTGTACACCACCGCCACATTTCCAGCTAATCAGAAGCGCGCAGTTGCAGAAGGGAGAACGGTTGCCAAGGCAGCCACCAATCTCCCCTCCCCCTTCTCCCTCCGTTCCTCTTTCCCGTTTATTATCGGCAGAGGTCGCATGGCAGAGGGAAGTCCAACCACTTCTGTACTGGAACCAATGCAAGAATATGCACATCCATAACAAAGCCCGTGCGGAGTCCTGAGCGCAGAGGGAGAACGCAGGCCGGACTGCTGAAAGACTTCAGGATCTAAGTTGGACCGGTTCTTGTGTTTGTTTCGGAGCAGCGGGATAGTTTTGCCAACACGTGCGTCTCAATGAAATCGCTAGTGTTTTGAGTGAGAGAGAGTGTTTCGCATCCTGGTGCGGGGCTCCGAGGAGGACTGCGCATCACCAGAGTTGGTGCCGAAGTTCCACCGCGAACGGATGTGAGGGGAGAGAAACTCACCCACTTCTTGTTTCTGTCCCTTCTGCTTTGTGTTTTCTGAGACAATAGTGAGTTCAAAACAACATCATCAACAACAACATCATCAACAACAACAACAACAACAACAAAAAAGACGCTGAAAGTGATTTCATGCCTTCAGTCTCGCACAACCTGAGATGGACGTGAGATTTTATCCTGCGCCCCCGGCAAATGTGGGTTCATGCTCCCTACCGACTGATCCAAGTTGCTTGAGCTCGCTGGACTATTACCACTCCAACAAGGTAAATCACACACCGTATGTGCTCATGTACAGAAATGCCTCACCTGTCTGTACACGTCCTATACATCCCGCAACATTTATGCAAAGCAAACGCGCTTTGGAGGCGTTTTTTTTTAAATTATTATCTCTTTCCCCCTCCTGCGCGGGTTCCACTTGCTCCTTTTCTTTTCTTTTCTTTTCTTTTCTTTTTTTTTTTTTAAATGAAGTGTCTGCAAGTAGAGTGAGTTGTTTTAATCCAGTCTTTAGCAGGACACAATTGTACTTATTACATCGAATTATTTCGCTATTGAGGGAAACTTTTTTTTCCTCCTTCCTCTAACCAACGTGGCTGCTATGTTATTTCCCCGGTGAGATGGTGCAGTTGTGTCCCACCCGATGTGGAATACCAGAGGCTGTATAGAATCCATACTGCCCGGCTCAGCTCCAGCATTATCCTCCCTCTCAATGATTTTTTTTTATAACTTACATGGCTCTCCACATGGGAGTTGGCCGATTAAATGGATGTGTGCCAGTAATTTACTGTTAATTACTTTGTAAGGAGAAACCCCAGCCAGTGTGGCTGCTGGGCCTACAACCATCACTTCTGACACCCTGCCGGGCTTTTGGATTGTGACCCGCACTGACTTTCCTTGCAAGTGCGCTGGTGGCATTTAAAACAACGCATGATTATTTTCTAGTTTGACATTTTACAAAGGAAAACACAATTATGTTTCTTAAAAAAACAAAAAAAACCACACCAGCAGTGCCTAGTAATCATGTTATAAAGGATGGAGCAACGCAAGAAGGCGTGTTAAATTGATAGAGATGACTGCAAAATGTGATGCAAAAGTAGCACAAACACTGTTGAAATACTGGTTAAAGTACTTTAACCTCTGTGATTACTGTGTTATTGCCACTTACCCTGGTTGGAATATGTTCTCCTGCTGCAGATTTCTCTGATAACTGTCAGGTTTTACATTGAGAAGCATGACACAAATGGGGATGTTTGTCTTTCACTGTGTGGGCAATGGAAAATCTCTGTAACTGAACGGAACATTCCAGTCATCAACATCATCTCCCAGTCGAGGTACTAGAAGTGATGAAAAAAATGATCTTTGCTCAGGTGGCAAAAAAAAGGGAAGGAAGGGAAAAAAAAAACACACACACCACCAGTCCTCACTTCATCACAGATGATGATTTAGAACAACTCTGACACACAAACAGGCTCCTGGAACTGTTTCATGGGCTGTCTTTTTTGTAGGTCACATGAATTAAGATCATCATGCGTGCAGATAATCTCAAGAATATGCTGATATCACACACCGCATGAACACTAGAAACAAAGATATGACATGAAGCGCTTTCACAAGGATGGATGTCAAAAGTGTTGCGCATCTCCTAATGACAAGTGTTTTTCTGAGTTATTGAAACGAAGGCGCGAAGATGCCGGGGGCCTTTTCCACCAGGGGAGATGTGACATCACGCACCATCCCTAGTAATGTAAATGAGAGCAGCACGTATCATTCGGTTTCCTGTCGATACTGTGCACCGGGTCAAGTTCTTTACCTCCATCGCTTGTCAAACTGGTGTTAAAGAGCCATCTAATTCATGATGTCAGTGCTGTGTCTATGGACCTGCCACTAATGATCCCCCACAACCCCAAACTCCACCACGTCTCTGTCTTGGAAGCAAAAAGTGACTTTTATGTTCTTGGAGCTGACTCTCTTGTTTGGGACAATGTAATGGGAAAGAGTTACAATAATTTATATAAGATGGTTGCAATTTGGCACCATTACATTTCTGTGGCTGCTGAGTCATACACACACGAGCTTAATTGGATAGCATGTGCTTGTGTTTTAGTTTTATAGTGTGTTTATTTGCAAACCGGTTTTGTGTGCTGCTCTGGATGCTGTGTGTGGCCACAAGTTCAGTTTGAGTAATTAGCAAGTGACTTCCAGGGAACACGCGCTGCTGCTGCTGCTGCTGCTGCTGCTGCTGCTGCTGCTGCTGCTGCCATGATTTCAGACTTTGTCACACTGCTCGTTTAGCTTCCTTCATTCACAACAGTTTGTTTGCATGTTAGATTTCCTGTGAGTTCTTCTTTTTGACTTATTAAATGAGCTGATAATTACCGTCACCGCCAGTGGCTGTATGAATCACTTCCGTTACTGCGTTGGTCAGTGACAAATGTGAAGTTTTACTCTGATGTGACTTCTTACATTTATCTTTCCTGCTGAAATAAGGTGGATCATTATGTGAGCCCAACTGGGGTTGGGTGGCGTTTACAGTTGAACTGATTTGGTGTGGATATCTGGAATTTGGCACCAGCGGTACCTTTTTTTTCTCTTTTACCTATTTTGTTGTTACCAGAATATAATTTGTAGAAAATAAAAACCTTTTTTGGCTAACATTCTGTCCGTAGCACCACAAAACATGAAGTTAGCATCAGCAAACAACACTTTCCAGTATATCCAAAAACAATTACAATGACCCAATTGATTACCTGCATCTTTAAGGTCATTCTTGTCTGCATCGTTGGCTGCAGGCAATTTCCCCCCTGCTCATGCTAGCTGCAGGTGTGCTGCTAGTACAGCTAGCAATGTTACTGCAGGAGACTTAGCTTTAAGGTTAGCTTTGAGGCTTTGGAAAACCACACAGCAGTTGACGTTTCAATATCTGATGTTTCACCAGATCCTTCAGCAAGTTCAAATGTATTGTCATGGAACTCCTTGCAATGCTGTATCACAAATGTTAAAGCGACTGGTTTCTTAATCAGTTTATGAAAAGCGTACCAAAAACTTTTCTTCTCGCTGTTACTGCTTCTGTGGTTGAAGGGTGTGACGTAATCACGCTCTCGCAGTGTGTTGTGGTCAAGACAAAAAGAGTTTCATTCTCTCTCTCTCCTTTTTCTCACAGTCATCATGAGGCGTTCAGGTGTAGGAATTGGGCTCTGTTTGATTTTATGGGAACTGGTACTCGGTAGAACTGACGATGCCTGTAGAAGTCCCTTTTTTGGCACATTTAGCCGGTATTGTCCCACAGAAAAAGGGAAGAAAGAGAAGCATGAAATGAGCAGCGAAGGTGCTTCAAATGCAGGTTGAGATGATTCAGAAAGATCCATAAATAACCCCAAAGATGTCCACTTCAGTACTTTCAATTCTTACTTCATTCCACTGAGTGTGCTGTGTGGAAGTACAATAATACTACTACGACAGCTTTGTGCGTTGCTAGTATGAACATGTGTCCTCTGCTACTGTATATTTCTCTTAAAGACTGCTCAAATAAGGTGCACTGGATGTGTTGTAGAAATGCATCTTTTCTTATACAACAATTGCTCCAGGGCTGTTTGTTTGTCCACTTCCTCCAGTTTGCTCTGTGAAATGGGAACACCGTGTCTGCTCCTTTATTTGAATACCTTAATCAAACAGTGCTGCTGCAGCTGGAGTGAGGTGCTGCCTACAGTATAGCAATAGTGCGGCGGGACTCGGCCCTGTGTTTATACACCCAGGCCCCACCCAGCTCATATATCCTCCCAACAACTGATATCGGCCTAGATAGGACATGACTGAAGAGCTGGCTTTGTTAGTTGGTGGTCTCCTCTGCCTGAGATAAGCTTGGGAATGATGTGCACTATTTGAATGTCTTATCTCTGCTTTGTTTTTTTTTTTATTACAGGACTGTCTTGTGTACGCGCTGCAATGGTTTGATTGCGTTGTATTAACATATTCAGCCAGTCGCCATCAACTCAAGTGAAACAAGAATAAAGAGACATATGTATTGTTAGTCAATGCACAGGGAAGAGTGTTTTACCGTAGAATTAAGCAGCTTCATTACAGCAGGATGTTGTCACCGTTAGCTAATGAGCAAATCTGTGGTATGTGACAGGGAGGCAGAAAGGGAGAGGATGAGGGAGAGTCAAATGGGTTGAAGTGATCAGTGGCCCAGTATGGGGACAGTGCCAGTGTGTGTGTGTGTGTGTGTGTGTGTGTGTGTGTGCGTGTGCGTGCGTGCGTGCTAACTCGGGGCCATTCAAGCATTTTGCTGACTACAGAATCACAATCACAATTGCTTTCATAGCCCTGTGCAGAGGAAGGCCATGCATACCACTGTAAGGTCTGGTGACACACAGCGAGCAGGGGCATCGCAAAAACAGCCACTAAATCATATCCACCCCTTCCCTGCCACACAGAGATTGTTTTTTTTATGGTAGAGATCTGACTGTTAGAAATTATTTCAATATAACAGGAATTGGCTCTGATGTTACAGAGGTTCCTAGCCTGGGTTCGTTTTGACAAATATAAAATAAACGTCAATTCCCTGCGTCTCTTTGTCTGGCCTTTAAATGTGCTGTTTGTGTTTTGAGAGTGACAGAATGTGTGTGGCAGAGGTGGCGTCGGGGGTTCCTGGTTGGTGGGTACCAGTGCATCCCCCTCAGCGTCTGTTAGCCGTAATTAAGACCAGCCGCCCCACTGTAGTGTGCTTACATTAGTCAGCCAGGGCCTTCCCATGGGGTGGTGTGATGACATTCTCCTTCATACAGCAGGAGAAGAAAGAGAAAGAAATGGTGCCAGCACCTGCTGCAGAGCATACAGGCCCCTGGGTGTTTAGTTAAATGTTGATTATGTTTGTTAATGGCAGCAAACACTTAGAGGGAACAGTGCATGACAGCGTAGTGAAACAGAGCGTCCAAGTAATGCAGCACATACGTCAAAAATAACGTTCATTAGAGGGTTTTATTTTCAATGCCTGTACTAACTGAGCATGCAGTCATTTTTGTTTTCTAGTGGCTGAAGCTTCGCTGCGCTAACAAGATGATTGGAGTTTAAACCATCAGTAGATTTTTACTGAAAAGTCAAAGTCTATGTTGTTCATCAGTGGAACAAAGGAAATCCTCCGGAAAATAAGTGGAAAAGCTATAACAGGTATTAAGCTAATGGTAGTTTATAGCTTGAAATAGTGTTTTTTTTCCACTGGATGTGTACAAAGTGAAACCAATATAGGTAAAATATGTATATGGTGTAGCTGTTTTTTTCCATGTGGTTGCCCTGCAGACACAATTAGCAGTGTCTGTGGGTGGTACAGAGTTGACCTGGTTGCTGCACTTGCGCCCCCTCTGGTCAGTTTGAGCGAAAAAAGAAGTGGCTGGTGATTCCACATGACTCAGAGGAGGGATGTGGTGCAGATCAGCAGAGGGGGTGGGGCCACAACCAGGATTTGTATTCTGAATGTTGTATCATCTTAAATTGAATGTTTTTTTTTTTTCGTCTTCTAACTGTCAGCTGATCTCAGCAAGATATTTCAACACGTGACCTTTAGCCCTGGGAACTTACGTTAGCTTTTGCTCAGTCTTTTTTTTAAGAGCTGGCACTCCTCCAAAAATGATACATACTTGGATACTTGTTCCTTAATAATAGATTTTTTTTGATACAGATTCAAATCTGTTTTTACAAAATGGAAAATTACATGGCACGATACATTACAAATCTTTGACATGTTTTATTATTTTTCTGAATGTTTACACCCAAAAGTATTTCACAACATATAGATATGAACCAATTTACTAAAATGTGGCATCTTTTGAATACTCAGTCCTTTAGAAGCAATTCAATCTGTGCCATTCAGTACAGAGTTGTTGCCCAGCCTTCCTATTTTGTGACATTAGATAAAATACATGATCCAGTGATAAATAAGTCAGCACATTAATCTCTAATAACAGTCAACTATCTCTGTAAATTTGAACAGTATGCTAGATATAGCCTATCCAGACCTGCTGCAATTTGTCTACAGTATGTACTTATACATTGGATGTATGTACTGTACTGTATGGACTGCACATATGTACTGCATGTATGTATGCATGCATGGAAGAAGCTGGAAGCTGGACAAACATTCCCAGTTGTCTCAGCTTCCTGAGGTATGTCCTGTGCAAACACTATGGGCCATGGTAAGCTCCTTGCCAGGGATTTAAGACTCTTTCCCTCCCTTGTTTTAACGAAATATCCTTTACAAATATTATCGGCCTGGTGTCAGCGGCATGTTTGCACTGCAGCCTGAAGGGACGGCACCCATATGAAAGTTCAATTAATGTTCCTGACTGGGACATGTAGATAAAACACAATGATCTGCAACCCTCGTCTTGTTAGAATTTAGAGTGAACAGGAGAAAGTTTTGCTTGTCTGCATAGATTAAACTCATTCTTTTGGGAAGTAAATTTGTCAATCATAGAGCTGTTTTTAGGTTGCCATTCACTGGCAGACTTCTAATCTGAGCGCTGGTGTCTTTCATTAACTCCCTGACATGCATTGATTTGAACTGCAAGAGGTTTCCACTTTGGGAGGACAGGGTTGATAAATCCATATGATCCTGAATTTGTTCTCTTTCCTCCCCGCACAGCTGTGACTGTCTGGCCTTGTCCCTTGTCTGTTAGGAGTATGTGTTTATTATGTGTGACATATTTAGCAGGCAGATATAATTGCTTGTGCAAGGCTGTAATCGTCTGCGTCCAATTCAGTCAGCAGAGACTGCGGGAGCCCACAGAGCTACTGAGGAAATCAAACTACGGCTCATTCTGTCTTTTTGAGAGCTAATGATGAGCTCCATGTTAGTTCGCAATTGGCAGAGATGTGTGATGGAAAGGATGCGGAAGTTGCAATATTTCTTGGTGAGAAGTTCATTTTAAGATGTGGGACCAGCCTACAACAGTGAGAAGCTGCTGTTCAAGAAGAGGTAGAGAGGTTAGAGGAGACTTGTGGGTTGAGAAAAGAGAGGGGAACCAGAGAAAGAGGCTCTCTCTTTGTGTTGACGAACTATTTAGACTCAAGCTGGCCATGAGCCATGCCGATGAGTGATGTCCCTTAGAAAAACAAACAGAGGAAAGAAAAGTTGGATTTTTGGAAATTATGACATACGGTCAACAGTGTTACGCTATCGAGGACTTGGTGTCTCTTTTAACTAGGCCTCAACAGCCTCAGAGCAGCTTGCAAGGGTTGTTAACAGACAGGAAAGGGTAACTTGAGCAGATCTTTTTATAGAATTGTTAATAACACGGTAGACAGTAGTGAAAAACCCTAGCCTAAAGCTGCACTTACTGGCACAACCCACGAGAACCAAGAAAATACATGCTTGTGTGTGTGTATGTGCGTGTTTGCGCGCGCATTCATGCTGTGTGTGTTTTTGGCACTTTTGTATATCAGCTGCTCTGTATTGGCCTGTGCATGTGTAGAAAAGTGTTTGAATGGTGTGTGTGCGTGTGCGTGTATGTGTGTGTGCGTGTGCGTGTATGTGCGTGTGCGCGCATCAACCCAGAGTATACTGTAGGTTAAAGCTGGTCAGAGAGGAAAGTCAAGGGCTGAGGAAAAAAAAGGAATCAAGAACAAGCTTAGTGTCTTTAAAAAAGACCCAAATCAAGGACCTGGACTCAGCTCGGTCCAACCGAAGTCAACCCTTGTTCTTTGAATTCAAACCAAGTCAGTGAATGAATTGAGGTTTCAGCTGCATGCTGGGAAAGAGCAGGTTGGTTATTGTACACCTCATGATCAGTCCACGGCGATCACCATTTACTCTACTGGGCTTTGCATTCATTCAGAAAAGTACAATATTCCGATTAACCTGTTTACATAGCCGAGGAAGTTAATATTCAACTCATAATCCTGTGTGCATGCAGCCACGCAAAATCAGATTAGCTGCTTGTCAGAAAAAGCAAAGGCAGAACTAAAGTTCGGTTAAAGTGTGACGCACGATGAGACTTTCCGACATATTTTCTAATGTTCATTTATGAGAGAGAATTAAGTGATGTAAGTTGTTATTCTAAGGGTTAACTTACTTCATCATGATACATTTGTGTAACTGCAGGAGAAATACTCCCAAATGAGAAGGAGTGACGTATTTAAACGCTCCGCTGTGGTGCCACTTGACAACGGAAATGAAAACCAAGTGCAAGGTCCTAGCGTGGCCGCAAAAAACGACTGTTGAAAATGACGACAGGATGAATACGTTTAGAGCACCAGCTGCTGTAATAATGATGACAGTTAGCTCAGTATTGGACTGCCGTACCAGTATTTTGTTTCACCTCTAGTAATTTGTCCTGCACAGGTGGTGCAGCTCAATTAGATATTTTTCAAGCAATTTAAATTGTTTTAACACTGCTTTTACCGAATCTTAAGTTATCCATCTCTGAGTGCAATAGGATGGAGTCGTGGGGGTGCTTCTCTTTTCTGGATAATCCACCACTACCACTCAGTAATAACACCACCATTTAATCTTAATTTGGGATGTTTTGGTTATTTTTTGTAATTTCCAGCACCTGTTGACTCAGTTTAACTGCAACAGGTACAGCCACAGTAGCAAAGGTGTAGGGAACGTCATTAGCAGAAACAAATGTTTGTGGCAGGGAAAGGGAGTGAAACTGAGAGATGGTCATGTTTTATTAAGCCTGATAATGCAGTCTAATCTGGGGTTCGGGTTACACAGTGCTTCGTGGGTAATTAGAGATCATGTCGTTTGTCTGGCCTGCTGAAAAATTGCACTCCGCCCTAATCCGCTTCTATCCGCCTTTCCTCCATCACCTCCCTTCTTCTCTCCCTTCATTCGCTCTGTCACTCACAAAAACCCCTCTGCATGTTTTCCAATGAGCTGGCTTCCTGTCAAGGAACCGCACAAATAAATAAACATGGCAGCCATATTTCAGGTAGCCACTCATCAGAGACTTTAAATACGGTGGGCTAAGATACTTGGAAATGTGCTTATGTGCTCAGAATTCAATAAGAGGAAGTCAGCAGTGGAGCACTTTGTGGTTTGCTTTGTGGAACTTGTTAGATGAATGACTAAAGCCTCCTGGCAAGTGCCCCAGGTTTACTATTACCAAAACAATGGCACTTGATACAGAGCACCGTAGCCTTGGTTTTCACGCAGACAGGAGCTCAGGCTGCTGTTTTCTTTTGAACCCTAAATACTGGCTGTCCATTCATGCAACATCCCACAAACACACACACACACACACACACACACACACACACAAAGGAAATTCTCAACTGACACGGTGACTCGTTGGAAAACAACAGCGTCTTTCATCACTGATTGTCCTCAATTTTTCCATTGTTAAAAACCAAATCTCTCCTTTTCTCACTATCCGCGAACAGCTATCATCACATTTAACTACGTTAACACAGTTATATCATGATTACAACCTTACTCAGATTATGACAGCAACCCTATTTGAACATGATAATTTGGTAACTTTTTGGGGAAGAGCCTTGGCTGCCATGAGTAGCAGCCTTAAACAGAACCTCAGCAGGTTGAGCGCTTGCAGTGTTTATGCTTGAATTTTTGTCACACCTTCTGGTTTGAGTCAAAATTCCCCCAAACATGAAAGCAATTATAAAATCCACCACACACCACCAGTGTTTCCTCTTCAACTTAGAAAACCTCATTAAAGGAACCAAATTCTTAATCTCGTGGCGTCTTTATTGCCCCATTTCACGTTCTGTTTGTTACCTTGTTTTTTGCTTTATGTTTATTAAACTGCTTTATTGTGATTATTTTTCGTGGAAATCAAATGTTCTTCCCATTTTTCACTTCCTACAATAAAGGCGATCAGATCTTAGTTTTTTTTTTCAACTTAATTTCTAGTTTTCACCTTTTTATTTTATTTTTTACCATTTATGTGCGTTTATCAAGAAGCTATCGGTGCCGAGCGTGTTTAACTGCAGCCGTCACACCTGGAGCCTCAAGCCGAGTTTGTTCAACATCAGATTGCTTTTATTCTCACCCTATATTATGTGCTGCATGTTTAGTTTGAGTCTTATCACCATGAGTTCACAAAGTATCAAACCACAAATAATAATCAGTACTTGGGTAATGTGTGGCCGTGATCTTATTAACCCTCTCGACCTCCTTAAAGCCACCAGTCTTGTGAATTATTATTCTGTCAGAGCAGACGAAGGCCCCGTGATTCAGAAGGATACCGCTGTCATGTAGCTTTCAAGCAGCTCACATTCTACCAGGCACCGGCAGAATTTGCATAAAAATGTATCAAAATGCAAAGCTGAGTTAAAGTGTTCAAGCAGAGAGGTAATTATTGCCTGAAGTAGCATGCTTTTAAAAGCTGAGTAAGCTAATAGCTACCAGTGGCTGTTTATCACTGTTTGCACTGGGAAAACTCCAAATCTTACCAAGAATATTTTTCAGGTTTCTACATTTAATATAAAGCAAAAAACACCTGATGAATCTGACATTTCGGTGGGATGTAGCTTTTAGACCATGCATTCTTATTTCAAGAAATCGTTTCACTCGTCCTGTGAACTGCTTATTTTGTTTATTACAAGAAAAATCCCATCAAGTAAAAAGGGAGGTGGAATTGTGAGCCACTCTGGCTGGACATAAGAGAAATTATATTTTTTGAGTTTTTTCAATGTCATGTGTGTTTTTTGAGAGCGAGACAAAAAAACAAAAACAAAACAAAGCCACAAAACTGTTGTTCCAGTCTTGAGTCAGTTGGAGGTACGTCTCGAGGACTTCTGACGTCTCTTACCTGAGTGGCTTGTTTGATTGGTCGCAGTAGATGTCAGTCAAAACAAGCCCAACACGTGTGACTTCGACAGCGCGTTCTCAGCATTCAGGCACCTGAACATCTTAAGTTGCAGCACCTGGATGAGAGCATCCATTTTTTTAATATTCTGTGTCTCACTGGGTTACCGTTTTGCACGCCAAAAAGTCCAGTCCTTTTGAGTTAACGTTCTTGAGTAGCGAACGCAGTTCAAGTTCAGTCTTTTATCTGACTCAAGGTAATTCCTATGACAACCCCCCCCCCATGCATTAATATGCACATTAACAGACACTCACTTTCACACCTCAGAATCCTCGACATTCTCTCTCTCTCTCTCTCTCACACACACACACACAAACACACACACACACACACACACACACACACACACACACACCCCATATAGCCTAAAGGCATTTCATTTCCTCTCCCACTACGACAACATCACAATATAATGGGACATGGTGTCACGTGATGAGAGCAACACGAAGCAATGAAATCTCTCTCTCTCTCTGTCTGATCTCTCTCTCTCTCTCTCTCTCTCTCTCTCTCTCTCTTCCCCCCCCCCAGCTTGAAGGGCAGAGCGGTCGGTCAGTTGTTACATAAACTAGAGTTGGTTCAATTACAGGAAAATGTGCTTTGTGTCCTTGTCATAAGCAGAGTGATGCCATGCAGATAAAAGTAAATCAAGATGTTGATAAAAATGCTTCCCTTTAGGTGTTTACTGTGCTGGGGAGGCTGAGATGGTAGATGAGAAGTAAACATGCAGTTTTATTGTTTATGTAAATGAGTGTTTGACCTGTTGAGTATCAGTTAAGTAGACAACAAATAAGTCTGTGCTGAGAAATGTGAACCAGTTCACCTTTAGCCTCTCAGCTCAGGGTTAGCAGCAAAGCTAAACAACAACATTTGCGATAACCAGCATTACATTTCTTACATTGTAAAACCACCAGTAAAATGAATCTTTTATGTGTATTGATGTGTGCAGTCCAGCGATTCCTCTTCATCCTGTGACCCTGGTTGTGGCCCCTCTGGCTGCAGGTCTTAACTTGGCTCTCCTCTGTGATACACTGGCACAGTTTTCTGATGAGCCTTTAATTAAGTCATCTCGGAGCCTCGAGAGCGACACTACAGCGCGCTGAGCTGAGACCAATCTGCCACTAATTGTCCCGAGTTTTAATTTCTAATGGAATTAGGGCAAGAGGGAATGCTGCCTAATGAGATGCTGTTACTGTGCATGTGTGCACTTTTTTATCTGTTTACTGTAACTGATTTTGCCCTCGTGAATTGAAAACTACAGTGACTAAAGCAAGATTTTCCTCTTTTTGGGGGGGGGGGGGGGGGGGGGCTCATTTGTTTATTCCACAAAGCACTCGAGATGGTTACAGCTTTCCAAACTGTAAATGCACATGTAACGAATGGTAAATGTGCCTTAAAATAATAGACTGTGTCAGCGCAGGCAGAGCCGGAATCAACCGAGGAGTGCCCTCTCTTTAATAAGCGTGTGACAGTGGAGATCCTTCCAAAAGTGAGAAGTGCTTTTGCCCTTGGCATCCAAGTTATTGCTCACTAAGCGTGGTTGTAGACTGGAACTGGAAAGGTTGTTTACATAGCCTTGGGAGTGTTTGTGTCATGATTTAGATTCCAGGCATTTCAACATCCAAATAAATCAGTTTAGACTTCTGAGGACATGTAAACCTCCAAAAGAAGAAATAGACCAGCTGTGTTTTAAACCCGTTCGGTGGTTTTTGTGTGCAAAGCTTGAGAAATTTTGTTTTCAATGAAAAGTTCATGGCGCGTTCGTGATTTAGTGTTGTTTATCCCTTCTTCTTTTTTTTTCTTTACTGTGTAAGATTGCTGCTACAATGTATGCATTTATTACATGTGTGATTTTTTTTTTTTGGATTGGATACACACACATGTGCGCGCAGGCGCACTCACGCTCACACACATAGCAGTCCGCCTCTCTGCAAAAGTGTTCCACAAGCATTGATTTTGGCACCGTGAAGATAAAAAACTGAGTGCCCCTGAAGACAAACGACTATATGAATCTTTCAAACACTTCGGTGACTTCACTGTAATTTTTCTACCTTATCGCTTTTGAGTGGAGTTTGCTTTTGCAACTGACTCAAGGCCCTTCCTCTTATTGTTTCAATATGTCAGAGCATTGTTTGAATGAGGTCACCCATTACCGATCTGGCCCGGGGCCAGCTTGACTTCAGCTGATTTAATTGAATATACGACATGAGTCTAACTCAAACAAGCAGAGGCTGCTTCACCATGACAGCCTCATTACTCCATATTAAGAACTCATTTCACAATGCATTGTGACTTTGGGCTTGACAAATGGTGAAAGGGGATGAAATCAAATAAGTGAGTACATTTTGGAAGACTTGGTAGTGCACAAGATGAAAATACTGTACATTTATTACAGGAAAGCCCCCAAACTCTATTTTGTATAAGTTAATATGAATGCCTTCTGGGTTAAAGTGTTCCCATGTTTGCCATCCGCAGTAATGGAATGACATTCAATGCCATTTTCTCTTTTAAATGGATTTTTTGTCAAAGCGTTATGAATTCAACCTGCCTTGTCACTCAAGCCACAGACAGTGCTGAGAGAGGAGAAAATATGCGAATGAAACCTTTCAGTGCAGATTTTTGTTGCGAGCAGACCAAATAATGACGCCTTTATCACATCCACGGCACAACAAACAAAGAGGGCTTTCTTGTGACATACCACAAGACGGGATATCAGCTAGTAGAATGGCATACATTATGTATATAACATTCATAGCATCTCTGCAGTGTGCTAACAACATTTCATCAGCTCAAACCTCGGCTAAATTTCTCAATTAAGCACGCATTCTTTGAGAGCCATTGGCAGCTCGGCCGGAGCTCACTGGAAAAAAACGTATGGTGGAGTCGACGTGCCAGGGCCTCCCTCCACAATAGGGAAGGAAATGTTGAGACTGTGAGGGCTGTGGAGTAGAGATATGGTGGTGTTTGCTTAGGGCTAGGTATCGGGCACAAAAACAAACATGGCCACCCTTAATGAGCCTGTTTGCCTGCCAAAGGTAAAGACAGCTGTTGTCTCTCGCCACAATGGAACAGGCCTCGGTGACACGGACGAGTACTCAGTGTCCCCATAGTAACCATCACCTTGTGTGTACTCAGGAGGGAACTTATTAAGTCGTCTTTACAGAAAAATAGTGAGTAAAATGTAAATGACGTGCAGTTTCATAAGGTCTGACTGTAATGAAAGTCTTCAGAATGTTAAAAGTGATATTGGTTGTGGGAGTGTGAAACACACTCACACACTCATAAATGAGCGAGTGAGAGACTTTCTTTCGTTCTGTTTGATAAAGCAGAACACATGTTATTAGACTGTTTGAGAGGCCTGTACTCACTTACTTTGCTTTTTAGCAACTGTCTTTTGGAAGTGGAATTAAAAAAAAAAAAAAAAAAAAAAAAAACTCTCTTAAATCTCTTCCAGTGAAAAAGTGGCTCCTCATAAGGACAGTAATGCAGAGAGATATAGGCAAAGTGCTGGGTACTGAAACCTCAAAAAGCACTTTTCTCCCATGTGAGAAAATTAATACGTTGGAGCTGTACCTGTCCAACTGAATCAGCACTGACAGCTCGCTGCACTCCAGGGCTAATTTTAGTTTAAAATATGAGTGAGACGACTGCACGCGCATTTTTTTGAGGGAGAAGTCTGAAAGAAACTGCAAACATTAAAAGGTCCAACCGCCAACTGCATCAACATGGCCTCTGTTGAAACAACCCCCTCCGCCCCCTCCCCAGTCCCCTCCGCTTTCCTGGCATTGTTTACTGTACATTTTGAGCAATTGAATGGGTGACATTTTCTCTTTATTACACCAGCCTATAACAGAGGGAGTGACGGCGTCATATAGATTCAAGTTTTGGATTCATTTATCGTAACCTTATTGAATTTTTTTTTTTTTCTCTGATGAGCTTTAATGAAATTACTTAACTGTTATTTTTATGTTCATGAATGAGATGACAGGAGACAAATGGATGACTGCATATATGAAGACATGGTAAAAGGAGAAGGTTAATTTAAAAAAAAAAAAAAAAAAAGGGGGATTAACACTTTCAGGTGCAGTTTTCTTGAGTAAGATTGATGTTCGGGATTTTTGTGGTTGTGAAAACTTGGAAAAAAGTCACGGAATTTGAAAATTGCTGTTTCCAGGCCTGGGGGAAGTCTAAGAAAAATAAATAGAGCCACAAAGTTTGGGAAAAGTCATGGGAATTTGCTTCTTATAATGTTTATTTATTGAGTGTATGTGGTTCAATTAAAACCGACTTGAGAAAAATGTACATTTGTTCATTTTATCTTGCTTAAAATGGATGTTTATTTTGTGTCAAACCACTCAGCTTGTCATTCATTTAAGCTCAGTACAGTGTGGTTCATTTGATATGGATTCGTGGGCTTATTTTTGTCAGACTTTTATGGCCAAAATAAGCCCCAAAGACATGGAAAAGTCTGATAAATGAAAATGTGCATGAACACTGGACGTTATTGACAGTGATAGACATGAACACGCAAAACTGAGGTCTCGAATTACGTGTGTATTATTCCAGAAAACTAATGTAAGATTTTGATAACATATGAATAAGAGTTTTGGACTCAGTCATACGGGACTTCACCATCCAGTTTGTTTTCTGTTGTGATGAAAGATGAAAATTACAATTAGATTGTGGTTGTCAGATAACTGTCATCGCGGGGTTGTACAGGCTCAAAGTACATTTCCTGTTGGACCTTTTCAAAGAAACTGCTCATGATTTAAATACCGCAAGTACAAAGTGAGAGGCTCCTCAGTGCAGGCTTCACGAGCCTGACTCATCTAGGGGTTTTACAATTGAAACATTTAATAATGACACATGTACTTATATTTAACATACACAAGGACTTCCCTTTTTTTTGTAGTGATTTTAATGTCCTCACCCAGATGAAATGACATCATGCAATTTATAAATAAAGTTGCTTTAGTGTGAAAAAAAATTACACAAAGTAGTAGCAGTAAGCTTTTAAAAAAAAAAATCAGCATCAAATGCAGAAGAATGCTAAAAGGTTTGCTGATGTACGTAAAAGTGGCCAAAGACACTTTTCCCTCCTGTTTCGTCGGAGCATTGTTTTAAGCATCCGTTTACAGCGTTGTTTTTCAGGCGCTGCCCCGGCCGCCGTCCTACTGCACCTGATAATAAGCATCCTTGGTATCTCGATTGGCTCAGTATAAATTGAAATTATTCTCATGTTTCAGTTTTTGGCATCTACCATCTGCAGTACTACTCCATTAATATTGTGCACTTCACTTTATATTGTTATGATAATGGCGTATGAGGGATTTCAGATGCAGCTCGAGTAAACGCTGCTATTGAAGGCATCTAACGCTTAGGGGTGCGGATCATTAGACACCCCGCGATACAGTATCATCCAGATATTTATGATGGGGGGGGGGGGTGGGAGGTTAAAAACACTGTAAAAATAAATAGCTCAATAGCTTTAGCGCTCCAAGCTAGTATTAATGAGCGAGCATTGTGAGCGACCTAATATATCGTGATATGCTTCCTGTGAGTGAAGTTTCCAGAGAATTTCTGCCGTCGACAAGGAGGAAGTGACGAGCTGGAACGTCACACTGAGTCAGCGGCTTCGCCCGCACCCATCGTCCACTTTGATGCTGAACCTGATTTTAGACCCGTCTGTGCCACTCAGCTCGGATCAGCCGTTTACTGTGATTTGTGACGTCTCAAACGCCAGTACGCCCTCCAGTGGATAAACATAACGCCTTCGAAGGATTCTGTTTCTTGTTTAATTGTGATTAATCAGATTTCAATAAGGAGGCAGCAGTTGATTGTATCAGACAAAGACTCGGTCAGGCTCTCGTGACGAGTAACCTGCCCTGCATCTCCGCATCACACTTGGCGTGTGACTGCTCCTGCGTGGTCATGATCGGGGGTGAGGAGCGGGGTGCAGTTGCTGCTCCGCAAGGGAAAATAACCTGTTTACACAGTCCTTGGCACCATGTGACCCTACGTGACAAGAGTGTTACTTTTGTTGAGACAGCATCGAAATGAATGTGGAAAACTGGAATTTTCATTTAAATCTTAAAGCAGAGGTGATGATTTAAAACTCATTGGCTGGGATTAAGGAACCACCGGGGTTAAATAAAGACTCAAGACTGCCAATTTAAAAGAAGCTGCACAAGGAAAAGGCCTGCTCTTCCTCAACAATGCATCCGTGAATTTTACTAGGGGAAAAAAAATAGTCGCTGCATCCCTTTTCAGCTCTTGCCGGTTAGATAACAACAGAAAAAGTCACCTTACACTCAACTTAGAAGTTTGAGCTGCTGCTTTAGAGTTGTAAATGGACAAATCAAAGATGATCGAGAGGGAAGAGTTTGATATGATGGCGCGATTGTGTCGAGTCTTGCTTTTCGGGAGCATTGAGGGGTGTTAAGATATCTAATGGAAATTATTTTGAACTGATATTGTAACTTCATTCATTGTACTTCAAGGACTCAGCATTCATATTCAAATTTTATTGTAAAAACACATTAAAATGATAATAGCGTGATTTTTTTTTTTTTTTGCAGGGCTTTGTTGATGTTTTGTGCAGAAAAGTATTCACAGGGTATCTTTGCAGCATCTCAGCACTGTGTTTACCACCTGGAGGGGAAGTATTTGGATATTGCATTAGGCCATATTGCTATTTAAAGAACGTTTCGATCAATTGTCCATCCCTAGTTTTTACTTCTGTTGTCATCCTTTTGTCAGTGACATTTGTCTGCCTGCCTCTAATCTGTTAGCACCTCCTCTTATTTGTTTGCAGCGGTGTCTTTCAATTAAGCAGCAGGGCCGGTTCTTTTAAATGTAGTTTTTCCAGTGGCTCCCCGGAGAGGGAGCAGAGGAAATGGCTGAACACATCAGACATATTCGTCTTCTCTGCTTAGTTACCTTGCAGGGGGAAGATGCGACCATTTCCTCTGTCTAATGTGTTTGCTTTACATCTGCTGCCAAGTGTGTATACATGCACATTCTCCACTGTCGTTTTTCATTTGACGCGAGAGGCCAGGTTGTTATAAGCCGTTTGTTCCATTTTCTCCTTCTTTTTATGTGTTTGTTTGTTTTTGTAAGGTGGTAAACTTCATGTTGGAGGTGGAGAGTGCACTAGTCGGAGATTATGACTTAATAGCTTGTGCTGGTTGTTGATTGAGAATAAAAAGCCAATTATCATAATAGGATATGGGACATAATGACAGAATTAAATGAGTGTGACAGACACACAATAGGGCTGCTCTGTCATCGCCTTAGCCCAGCTCGCTTATTAGAATTAATCTGGTTTGATTAAAAATGCAAATGGCTCAAAGTCACTGACGGAGTTTACATGTTTTTATAACATTTCACTAATTTAATTACATGGAAAATGAATTGGTTAGATGTGAGGCTGAGTATTTTTTTCTTCTTTCGTCATCACCCTCCAGACGTTGCCACAGAGAAATGAATATTCTCTCATGCCCGGAAGAGAAGGTAATGAGATTAGTGCTCTCTTTCTCTCTCTCTCTTTCTCTCTCTCTCGCTCCCTCTCTGTTTCTCTCTCCATCTCTGCCTTTCACAAGCGAATGGTTTGCTTCATTGAACCAAGAAGAGCTGCTTTATTGTTATCGCTAAAAGTATTTTATCTTGGTCTTAGTAGCACCTGCTGGATTGTGTGGGCTGAGAGCATCACAAAATGTGTTTCCTCCTACAGTGTATAATTTAAAAAGATGACTATATGATTCATAGCTGACAAAAACAAACAAACAACAACAACACAACATATTCTGAATCTTCCCAGTGGTTATCTTCAACAACTCAAACAGCAGTTTGAGAGAAAGACAGGTGTAATTGTCTAATGACATTCTGGGAGAAAAAAAACCCAACAACACCAAGTTGTCAGTGTGGTTGACATTCTGACAGTTCTAGTAAGGTGTTGCTGCCTGCACACATGAAGAGAAACGTTTGGATTTCATTGTCTGCATTCTATAACATCCTTAGTCTTTAAGCTGATATCGTAAAATATCAGTTTGTCTCCTTTAATCGGTCATGGATAGATTGCTACGGTGTGTAATTTGAGTGAGATCAACTCCACAAGTGAAGGATTCAGATACGGGAGCAGAGAAGAGCAGAGTGATAGTTTTGCTTTCTCCAGACGTGTTTTTTGCACCTTTCATTCGTGGTGGTTAAAAAAAAAAACCAACAACCTGTGAGCATGTGGTGGGCATCCTGTGGGGGAGGAAATTGATTTTGTGGGGTTTGTTTGTTCTAGAATGACAGGCGACGTGCATTATT
Source organism: Aulostomus chinensis (assembly GCF_037954235.1). Taxonomy (NCBI): domain Eukaryota; kingdom Metazoa; phylum Chordata; class Actinopteri; order Syngnathiformes; family Aulostomidae; genus Aulostomus; species Aulostomus chinensis. The sequence continues at coordinate 24,618,778 of NC_141328.1, read as the reverse complement.
TGTTCTTTTTTTTATTTCTTTACATTTTAAGTCTGCTCGTTTCACAGGTGTGTTAACTCGTTTTATACATTCACAGAGGATTTGATCTAGTGTGATTTTTTTTTTTCTTCCTCTTGGACTAGAACGTGAAAGAAAAAGAATTGGGAACAGAGCAGTTTCTACATCCATGTGACTGGGCCAGATATTCCGTCCTGCTGATGTGTCTCGTCTGTTGCCTCTTTTACAACATTTCCCACCCGCCTGCCCTTAAATCATCATCATCATCCTCGATGCAGCTTTTTAACTTGTAATATAGAGATGTCATTGTCAAGCTACAATGAGGTTTGATGATCCTAAAAGCTTTTTATTTACAAGCCATTTATTTTGAAGCAGGAAGAGAAAAGACAGACTTAAAACTTTGTGTTGACAGGTCAGGATCAATTCCAACTGTGCGTCCGTACATCAGCTCAATGTGTTGAAATGGAAAGTATGCTATCGATCTGTGTGCATTAGTGCTCTACAGTAACATAAGCAATGAGTGGCAGAACAAAAGAGGCACTGTGCGTCACGCTAGAGGAGAGGTGAAGCACGAAGAGGACAGTTCACGCAGTCTATTGGCGTTTCATTGTTTATCCTTTCAAGTCTGAACGTGTATTTGTCTTATAGACAAGAATTTTATCCACTCATATACATCTGGAAATGATTTTGGACCATTTAAAATACAAAGAGCCAATGTGCTGTTTGCCCTGCAGAGAGAAACCATATATATATATCCAGAGAAACTATATATATATATATATATATATATATATATATGAAGGCTGCAAAAACATGATGCTGCCTGACATTAGAAAGCCACTCTAATAGAGGTCACTTACACACTAGAAATCAAGCTGTTCATTTATATTTTCATAAGCTGGACTCACTTACAACTGGATTGTCTTATGAGGCTGGAAAACACACATCCTGCGCTGATATTTCATATTTTCCCTCAAGGGAGAAAACACAATTACTCCATTGTGCCATACGGTACAGTATATCACATTCTGCAGCCAGAGGAGAGAAGCCATGTTATGTTGGGGCATATGGCATTATGATAAATATGCTTTGGTGGAGGAGGGTCACTGTCGGGGCACAAATTTAATGAACTTTAGCATGGTGATTGGATTAGCGTATTGTAAACAATGGGTTATTTCTGAAAATATTGTAATCCCACGGGCCTTGGATTAAAGGTAAACAAACAGGAACATGAACAAAGATGTTTTTCCAGTGCTCTGGACCAATATTTCCGCTTTTCTTTAAATGTATCCACAGAGGAAATTGTATTTTAAGTCCTGTACTGAAAGAGGAGAAACACGATGTCATTGCCCCACTACCGTGGATGTGACCACATCTAAGAGATCGACAGTTAGACAACGTGAGGGCCGTTTCAGTCACTGTACGACGTTGACAGGAAGTGAGGTGGTAACAAGGAAAACCCTGGTATGACACACTGAGGGGTAAAAATAGGCCTCTTGGCACATGAGACAGAGAGTGAGGGGGAGGAGAGAGAGAAAGAGGGGAAAATTGGTGCAGCGTCTTTTTGTAGGGGCTTTTTCCTCTGCAGGCCTGAGATAAGAAACCTCACTGTTTGTGACTAACTTATTAGATCAATCTCATTTTCACTTGTTTGTTTTCTGAAAGAGAGAGAGAGGGAGAGGAAAATTAGTTTTCCCCTAGTTAAACAGCAAAGGAAAATTGAGCACTTTGAGTTTACAGTCTGCACCTCCCACACCCTCACAGTCAGAAAAAGCTGCCCAATTTAACTAATTAGCACTGTAAATGTGAGACAAATCTCACTTCTTAAGAGTGTCAGCAGGTTTGACCCAGAAGAAGAAAAAAAAAACCCTCACATTTGAGTCAAATCGACTTGCCTGACCCAGGTCCATCACGTTACTGGTTCGTTTCATGGTTCATTAGGGGTTCAACAGCTTGACTTGTGATGCTCCTCCATCCTCAGATGCTTAGGAACTGCATTTCATCAGCTCACCTTTAAACGACGCCATCAGTTATGGTAAATCTGCGAAAAGATCTACTGGAGCTGTGGCTCACAAGAAGATATCAGCGATCGGCATTCGATTAAATTGTTCTAATCGTCGGGAGGATTAATGATCACTTTTCATTTACAGTACCGGTAATCATTCATATTTTTATATTAAAATTCACTAGTTATAGGCTGTATCATAATGCAGCGAAAATAGGAAAAAGAGCACGTTTTCTCACTGAGACCTTTATTACAAGATGAACAACTTTTGTGGCAGGTAAACGGGATCCGCTCAGCGGTTACACTTGACAATATGCGCCGCTGTAGCCGACTCTCAAGCAGCGGAGCCGACAGCAAAAAGCCGATGCTCACTAACACAACCTACCCTCATTTTTTTCCTCCAAAATAATAACAATAACAATAATAATATTGTATAAAAGCAATCATATCAAACAATAACTTAACCAAAATACTTAGGTCCGACAAGTCATTTTTAAATCAAAATGGTCCCACGTCACGGCTGCACGGTGGTGCAGTGGTCAGCACTGTCGCCTCACAGCAAGAAGGTTCCGGGTTCGAGTCCCAGCTCGGGCGCGGGATCTTTCTGTGTGGAGTCTCCATGTTCTCCCTGTGCCTGCGTGGGTTCTTTCTGGTACTCCAGCTTCCTCCCACCATCCAAAGACATGCAATTTGGGGACGAGGCTGATTGGATTCTCTAAATTGACCGTAGGTGTGACTGTGAGTGTGAATGGTTGTTCGTCTCTGTATGTTGGCCCTGTGATGGACTGGTGACCTGTCCAGGGTGAACCCCGCCTCTCGCCCGTAGATGCTGGGATAGGCTCCAGCCCCCCCGCGACCCTTACTAGTAAAGAATAAGCGGAAGATGACGATGGATGGACGATGGTCCCACGTTATACTTCACCGTGACCTCTTCATGTTTACTTTTGAAATACACCGGAAACTCGCAGGTAACTGAGTCGGCCAGTGGCTTTTTTTTTTTTCAAACGTGCCTCCGTGTGGTGAAATGTTTCATTGCTGCCACATAGAGAAAATCCTTGCATTCCTTCAAGATTCACACAACGCATTAGAAACTGCATTAGTATTATCGATGAAAAATACGGCATCGGCAAAATTCTCAATGAACGATTAATCGATCATCGATTAATTTTGCCCATCCCTACAAGATGTACCAGATAAGGATGAAGAATTTTCAGCCTAATACAGTTTTAATTCACATTTCACAGTTGATCTGACTTTTCTCTCATTTATTTCATATTACGTACAAAACGATTCTTGTTTTCAATTCTTAGAAATATGCTAATTGACCATGAAAAGGGCCGTGACCTGTTGACACCACTGACAATGGCTTCTTGAAATTACATTCATGGTTGAAAAATAACGGTTTATTCATGCGTCAACAGATTTGGTGGCTGGACACACACACACAAAAACATGTAGTTAAGGCTCGGAGACCATCAGCAGGGAAATGAATGCTGTGCAGTACAGTGTTATAAACAGGTGTGAAACAATTCTACAATTCTACAATTTCATTTAGCAGACGCTTTTGTCCAAAGCGACGTACAACACAAGCAACAGGACTTGAACTTCCGTCTCCTGTTTCAAAGTCGTTTAGTTGGAACCAACCACCAGTCCAACCTGTCCCTGACATGGACTCTCCTGTTCTAACAGTAACCACCCTTCGTGTCCCGTTGTAGATCCCACTACAAATAAAACCCACACCTGCATTTATTTACATTAACAGTTTCTCTAATTTTATCTGTTTTTTGGTTTTGTTTTGTTTCCCACGGCCCAGTGAAGCCTTCAGAAGTTGCAGTCACTTCCTGTCTTAGCTGTTAAATCTCCCTTTTGTCACCCCTTTTGTCTGGGCTTTCTTCAAATCGACAATGTATTTTCAAAAACCTTTTCTGTAGGATGCTTTTTGTGTCATAACTACAGTTGAGTATGTGCTCTGACTGCCAGACCAATAAGGGCTTAGCACAAAACAAACAAAAAAAATAAATTAAAAGGAACAGTGATATATATCCATTTTTTTCTGTATCGGTATTCTAGCTCCTGGTGTCGATATCGTATCGCAGTATTATGAAGTCGTACCAATGCTGCATACATCAGCAAATATTTTTGGGATAAATTGGAATGGAAGTTTTGAGGGAAACCGTTTTGATAGATTTATTACTAGACGACCTAGATACTACACAGCAAGTAGTATTTTCAGCTCTGTTTTTGATCACATTACAGAACATCATGATAAAACGGTGACCCACGTATGGTGATGCGTTTCGTACGGTGACGTCGTATCGGTACCCATCCCTTGTGCCAGTGAGCTTGGCTCCTTGGCGTTGTTGTAAGCGAGGGTGTTTGGTGACCCATGGGTGCAGGTCAGATGATCATCTTCAGCACCATGTCTGAACAGTCGAGCAGGAAAACCTGTGTGAATGAAAAACAAGGTGTCCTCTGGCCTGCCCCTCCTCTACGTATCTGCTCATTCATTCAGGCTGCTCATTAAAGGGTAATTACCTGTAATTAGTGAATCATGTCGCTTTAATGAAGCTGTTGAAAGCTGTTGGAGTCGGAAGGACTAGCCTTAATTATGAGTGATGTTCAAGATTAGCGGCAGATAGGGATTCAATAAAGGAGGAAAGATTAATAAAATATTGACGTTTTTGTGTTGCTGCTGTCTGCATTTTGTTTTTATTTCGCATTACTTTTCAATTCCAGTGTCGCTGACACCTGGCTCTGGAGGGCAAGTACATGTTGCTGTATCAGAGCAGGCTAATAGGCACAATGATGATGAAGCAGCGTGTGTTTAAGTGTGTGTGTGTGTGTGTGTGTGTGTGTGTGTGTGTGTGTGTGTGTGTGTGGTGATTGCAATAATGTGTGCTGTGCTGACTGTGTGTGTGTGTGTGTGTGTGTGTGTGTGTGTGTGTGTGTGTGTGTGTGTGTGTGTGTGTGTGTGTGTGTGTGTGTGTGTGTTCCCTGGCGGCGTGGTGAGTGTTTAATCTGGCCCGGTGGTGTGCCGTTGGCCCGGCTAATCACAGTGTGTCTGTAGGAGTGCGCTGAGCCAGGGGAGCACGCCGTCGCTAACAGCGCCTGACAGACTCATTAAAGAGACCTGGCACTGAGCTAGCAATGCACACACACACACACACACACACACACACACAAAATGCTACACACATTTAAACACTTTCAAACACACACAGTGGGAAAGGCACTGAGGCTCAACTGCACAGACATTTGGATAAATCCACGCACTTTCACACTCCTTTTTGACGTTCTTGCAAATTCACACACACTCATTCATATAATCATCCAGTGTGTGCCGTGTCTCTCTCTCTCTCTCTCTCTCTCTCGCTCTCTCTTTCACACAAACACACACTCTTAGTGCTCCACGTGTGTGAACAAGGCAGGCGGTGACCCCTCGCAGTCGCAGCCCAAACACAGACAAGAGCCGAGAGCATCTGGGAAAAGAGGGGTGGGGGGATGTGGAGGGTGGGAAAAAAAACGAGAGGTGGCCTGAGAAGGAGTGGAGAGGAGAGAAGGGAAGCTTCTAACACACTGCTCTCTCTCATTTACATGTGTGTTTAGACAGGCAAATGACTTTTTAAAGGCTAATTAACTGCAGTCAGGAGATCCTGGCAACCTGTAAAAACCACAAGTGTCTGAAAATATTAGGTTAGTTATTCTTAGTGTTTATCTAAAGGTCCCTCATTTTAACACTTAGTTATATCTGCACCAATTACTCGAGTTTATTAACAAATCATAATAGTGTTACCAAAACGGGTTGAGTTGGAGGTCAAGTGGTAATATTTGTTCTACTTAACATTCACATCGTCTTCCACTGCTCAGCCAGCGGTGCTGTTCGCTGCTCGCCCTGACAGGGGCCAAACCGCCGCTCCCTCACTCGTGCTCACCCACCCACTCACTTCACCACTTTCCTGTTAGCCACTAGCCTAACCCTGCAGCTAAAACACGTCTGATGCTCTCAAAGACGACGCTAACATCAGCCCCTGCTACAGCTGCACTCACACAATATTTCAGATTAGTCGGTTTGGCTGAAGACAAACAATACTGAAATCACAGGAAGTAGCGGGTGACAACTTACATTAGTCTACAGTTTCAGCTCGAGCTGAGTCGCAAACAAACAAACTGATGTTATAACATTAATTCTAGCACAGGGAAACGGGAAACCACACTTTGCTGAATTTTGTGTACTCAAAAGTGCTTTACAGTTTTTTTTACATGCACAGCTGCTGTGGAGTTACAGTTTTAGTTTGATTAGGACATGAACAGCTGTCATTGTCAAAGTGTACATTAACAGGAAGGAACCTGTTTAGTCTCCTGCTGTACAGTAAGTATATCCGCCTCCGAAAAGGTAGGTGGCGGTATGACCGCTTGCAAAGTTTGCAAGGGACTCCAAAAAGTGGACTTAAATTCAAAAAGTATGAAAGAAACTCCTGAAGCTGAGAAAGCATCAACTTTGCCGTCTCGCCTGTCCAGTTTTTGCTGTAGTTTCACTTGCCATGATGATACCGCCCCACCCCCATACTGTGTTCTGTTCCACGTCCAGGATGAACACTGCAGTGGGATCTATGGAGCCCGTGCAGAAATGCCAGGCCAGTTTTGTTGCAGGTTGAAGCATACAAATGCCGGAGTATTTCAGTTTCCAACTGCATTTTCTGGGTTTGGTGTGATTTCAGTCGGACTAATATATTTACATGTATTTTAAAATGTTACCTTAAGCCTAAAAATAATTACAATTTTTCCTTCCTTCATGTAAACATTGGAAATGTTGCCTCATTTACTTACTTAACACACACGTATTCACACACTGATGCCTGTATGCACTCTGGAGGAAAACAGCTGTACACACCTGAGAACACTGTCTCCAGAAATGTGAAAGCAATTATCTAAATATAAAATCCCTCCTCTTCTCTTTAACAATTAACTCATTTAAAGGGCTTTTTAGAATCGGCCAGGAATACTCCCATTTTTCCTTGCCTGTGTTACACTGTCCTGCTTTTCACAGAAACAAGCAATTCAGGGGTGGGGTTACACAAGTATTGGTTATCTTACTGTGACATGGCAACCAGATCCAAGTCCTCCAGGTTTGTAAAGAGGAGGAGACATCTTGTTGTGGGGGCGCTAGATGGCAACAATATGTAAATTCTTATTTCACTTTGAGTTTCCAAAAACTCGAAACTCCATTTTTAAGATACGGAACCTTTAAGGTAAAAACTATTAGTTTTGTAGGATTAGGGAGAATCACGTTTACTAAAGTCTGACAAACTGCTCTGACAAATTACTCAAGACTTGTTTGCCTTGCACTCGCAGCGAGGTTAATTGCAGCTCAGGTGCAGAAGAGCCAAGTGGAAACATTAGGTTCGGCTGAATAACAGGTGAATGCAAAGCAGGTCAATATGTAGTCAAGTGTGGGCCTGCCAGATGTTAACTCCCTCTGCTCTGCTATGGTGACACACACACACACGCACACACACACACACATTTATGCAAAGCACACACAAGTAACGGGAATGTTATGTAAAGCCACTAGGTTTTTTTTTTTTATGTAACTGTCGTTTGAATTAATTCTGTGACATTAAATCGAAGTAGTGTTTTAATCAAAAAGCATCTTACCAAAGTAAATAACACAAATATACATTGAGCAAAACAATTCTTAAGAGATGAAATTGGTGTTATTCTCCATTTTTCTTGTATTTTAACAAAGAAAAGGACACAATATTGTTTTCTCTATATGTTGGAGACCTCCACTGATGTCCAAAAAGCACATCAATGAGCCACACCATCTGTGTGTCGTGAGCTCACCATATGTGGATCCATCCGTGGCTTAAATTTAGTCCCAAAAAAATTGCACAGTTCCCACTTCTTAGGGGCTGTAAACATTAACCTGTCAGCTAAGATTCAGTAGACCTGGACTGTCATGAGCATCCATTTGATGTGGTGTCTTTTAGCTCAAGTCCTGCGGGAAACATCCTGCTATTTAGCTCAGAATTACTCCTCTCCGCTGATCAGCCTTACTCACCCACTCCGTCTTTTGTTTAGTTTAGAGCTTTTAGGGTGAAAAGAGAGACGCAAAAGAGTGACAGCGCAGGATATAAAACCAAATCATTGAGTGGCAAAACGTTACAGAGATGAGGAGCACTGCAGAATCAGGTGATAATACTTAGCAGGTTCATCACTGGCCCTGTTCAGACTTGGTATTAAGATGAGTCCTGAGCCATCCAGTCAGAAACTCTAAGTATAGATGCACTGAGACCTGATCTGACGTGGTCTGGGCCTCACTCTTTTAGTGGGCCACATTAAAGGATGCTGCGGAAATGGCATATACTATTATAAAGCATCTGACAATTTAGAAAAATTATAGAGAAATACATGGCTGTGTCAGATATCTTGGGCGGTTTGGTTTGTCAGGAACACGCTGGGGAACAGACCAGTCTTTGTTCTTCTGATCTCTCTCTCTCTCTCTCTCTCTCTCTACTCATTGGTTGGATCCACAACAACAAAACTCAAAATAATATGTGGGTACTATGTTACATTTCCGCGCAAATTCAGCAGCGTGTATGTGTTGTTCAGTGTGAACGCAAACTATTGCAGGACTGTAAACTATAAACAGGTTTAAAAAAGCTTTTCAAATGGAAATAATGTTGGTGTTTATTTGCGTAAAGCACAGGGAAGCGAGCTGTAATCACAGTCAGAGTTGAGACAAACTAAAACCAGGTCTGAACGGAGCCCATCAGTGACAACTTTCAATTTCAATACTATTTAAGATATTTTTTCTTCATCGGTTAGGTGGCAGAGTAGAGTGAGCACTGAGAGACAGACCTTCCACTGAGCACCTGTTTGTTGCCTTTTCATGGTTCTGAAATATTTCTCCCGGGTGTCTCTCTACCACTTTGTGTGTCTCTCATATTCTCAGCCGTGCTGTCCTTCACTTTCCAGCAGCAACCTCCTCCTCGTGATTTTTAATATACGCTGATAGCTGTAAGTGGAACAAGTTTCGCTGACAACCTTGTTTCACCTAAAAGCCAAATCAAACTGTCTTTAATTTTCACTACCTCTGTAACAAGTCGTCCCCCCCACCCCCACCTCTCTCTCTCTCTCTCTCTCTCTCTCTCTCTCTCTCTCTCTCTCTCTCTCTCCTCAGAGTACAATAGCTGTTTTGCTCTTTGCTCTCAACCATTCTCCCTCTCCCTCGCTCCTCTCTAGCACCGGCTATGACATTGAGGGAATGTGATGTGATGTATTGTAGTGAATAATGTATTCTGCAAGGATTGTACAGAGCGCGTAGAGCAGATGGCAGCAGGTTGATCTCAATGTGTGTGTGTGTGCGTGTGTGTGTGTGTGTGTGTGTGTGTGTGTGTTTAATGATGACAGTGTGTATATGTGATGTGCGAAGGGCGTGTATGTGTGTGTGTGTGTGTGTGTGTGTGTGTGTGTGTGCGTGTGTGTGCACTGACCCAGAATGGGGGAGGGGAAAGAGAAGAAGGGAGGGAGAGTGGGGGTTGGTGTGTATGTGTTTCTATGTGAGCCTCCTTTGTGAGATAAAACATGCAAATGGTGGATTATTTTAATGCAGTTTTTTTCTAGAGCCCCGAGCCTTAATCCCTAAAGCAGTCGAAATGAAAATAGTATATGTTTTCTTTCAAACTCACTCTCTCTCCCTCTTTCTCTCTCTCCCGCTCTCTCGTTTGTTTCTTTTTGTTTTGTTTTTTTTATTCTCGGTTGTAATTTACAACCACCAGCTGTCTAGGAATGGGATCCTTTGCGCTTTAATTTTATTCTAGTGATGGCTGATGATTACATCCTGAAAGCATGGAATTGACTAAAGCTAGTCAGACCTGAACTGCTATGTTGTGCGTTGGCGAGATCATGGTTGTGATGTTTCTCTGATTGAATGGTGATAATGAAGCAAGAACAGAGGTGAATGCTGCGTTTGCTGCCTTGAGTAGTCTGCAAATATAAAGTATACACCAATAACATGTGTGTTAAGTATTTGGTTGAAGAACCTACAATCCATCTGTTAAAACTATAAATATTTAACCTACAAAAAGAAACCTGAAATGTGGATATTGCATGTAGAAGATTAATAGTTTATTATGCATCTGAATTATCCATCCATTTTCTATACGCCTTAACAGTTAAGGGTCGCCGACATCCAGCCAGAGGCAGGGTACACCCTTGACGGGTCACAGGGTCATCAGGAGCAATTAGAGGATCAGCATCTTGCTCAAGGGTACTTCAACTTGGTCATTGGGGGAAGTGAGGATCGAACCAGCGACCCTTCAGTTGGTAGACAGCTGCGCTGCCCCATGCATCTGAATCATTTGGTGATAAACATTTGAAATACTGTTTCAGCGTGCAGAGAGAACAAGAGTAAAATGTTCTGTGTGGCTCCAGAAGGAATAAATAAGGACATCATCATGCATAATTAGTACACTAAAGTCTCCTATAGATGAAGGTAACAGATGGTAGAATCTATTTACATTCACTCAGGTTTTATCCTTCAGTTCCCTGCACTTAGCAGCGACTTTGTTTTGAAATGTATAGGCGACTGTGGTGTCACACTCGCTCTCTGTTTGAAATTCATTCCTCCAACAACCATTTCACATTGGCTATAAATATAAAACTGGAAGCAGCTTGTGGTTGCTTTTTGAATGAAAATGTTTTGTCATTTTATTAATACAAGAGTTGTTGTGCACTTCAGTGTTTCCGTGTAATATCACAGCAGAATCTGAGCGGATGGAGGAGGAGGAAGAAGAAAGCTTGTACCTCCTTGTCTCCTTCGTGTTAGGGACAGTGAGCATAATTGAGTAAATGTATTTAAGTATTTGAACGAGCTGATTCAGCCACTCTGGGAAGGTTGATATTGTACTTAGGAAGAATATTGCCCAAGGCAATTCATTAGTGGTAAATAATTGAGAGGCTCGGATGGTGCTAAGGTGAAATGCCTGTTATTATTTCATGGAGTTTGTGTTCTTAGGGCTCTTCAGTTTAAGAATATTAAAAATGTACAAGATTTCCCACAAATTAGTCACACGAAAGATTCACAGTGGATGCTAATAACTTGTTTTCAACCTTTATGCCAGTCTTTGACTGCTCCCTTTTCAAGTCTACTTCTGCTTTCCTAATGACCGTTCATGTTATGAATGTTATTATTTTATTTCTTATAGCAGGAATTCTTTCGTTGATGTTTTATTTTAAGACCGGTGGTAGCGTCCAGTCATCTGTTGTATCAATATGCAATTGGTTTTGCTTGATACCCAGATGTTCACTCCCTCTACTCTGCTACGGTCACACACACACACACACACACACACACACACACATGCACACACTCTCTCTGGTGAAGGATGGGGGTGTGTAATGGAGCTGTCAACCAGGCAAACAGCAGGCCAATATGGTGCTTTAAGTATATCAAGGGTTTATGTTATATATAGATTTCACACCAGCAGTCCTTGGATATCTCTTTGGCAAGCAAGTAAATCTGCCGTATGCCAGAGTTGAGTGCACCTGCATCTCTTTATGTAACATAGTCTGGGTGATACAAATATCTTTTTTTTTTAAAATAAACTTACATTCTCATGAACTTATAGCAAGTGGAAATAAAGGAGGAAAAAGGAGGAGGATAAAGAAAATAGTAATAAATAATAAATAAATATTGAGTTTATGAATTTTTTTCAAATATTTTAGAAAATAAAAGAAAGGTTACTTCAAATTTTTTATCTCGTTTTTTCGTCAGTATTTACAAAATGTGAACGCCAAATTAATTTATTTTCATACAGACAATACTGTAGTGAAGTAGCTAAAATAAACTTTGAAATAATATTTTGCAAAAAAAAAATTCAACATCCCTAGCATCCCTCGTCTGTACACGGTTTGACTCAGATATTTACGTTGCTGAGATTTTATTAAACATAAAATATACTTATTATTTGTTCAAGGTGAGGAAAATCAAGCTATTGCAAAGTACCTTCTGCCATCTAGTGGCTCTTCATATAATTGCAGCATTCACTTAACTAACGTTTATTAATTTAAGAAGCGACTTTGCGAAGCGAAATGTTTCCACACAGATGACTTGAGGAAAGTAGGAAGATCTTCTGACTCAACTGCTGTTTCGTCTTTGACTCTGGTTGCGGCCACAGCATCTCCTTCCTTTTCTCCATCCATCCATCTTCTATACCGCTTATCCGATAAGGGTCGCAGAGGGGTGGAGCCTATCCCAGCTGACATTGGGTGAGAGGCGGAGTTCACCCTGGACGAGTCACTAGTCTGTCGCAGGGCCATCAGGGGCAATTAGGGGTTCAGTATCTTGCTCAAGGATACTTGGACATTGTCACGGACACGTGTGAGGATCGAACCAGCGACCCTTTGGTTACTAGATGGCGATTCTGCCTCTGAGCCATGCTGCCTCCCTTCTTTTTCTCATCAATGCAAAGTAAGCAGGAAGGAGAGGGGGAAAAAAATCTGACAGATTTTCAACACAAAAAACTGAACATAAAGTAGTTCGTTTTCAACTGATAATAAAAACCGCAACATCCCTGTTTGGCACAGACAAATGAAAGTTCTAATTGTCAAACATGTAAGATGAGACACTTGGAAGCTACTCAAGTAACCTTCATTGAATCTATCAGATGTCCTTAAGTTGCTGCTGAACCTTTTGCTTTGGCCTCTTGCAGGACAAATACAACTTTTCCTCTGCATATTTTGCTGCCCTCCAAAAACCTGTGAAGTGCAATTAGCATCGTAACCTCGTCCTATCAGTAGTATTAGTACACGGAAGACTGCGATGGAATTTAATTACGCAAACTTGTGTTTGCAGGCCATGTAATGTAGGTGGTAGTGTCGCCATGGGCAATGATTGCTGTGATCAGATCTAGATGGTTAATGGTTTGATCCCCTGTTTCTCAGAGACCGGGTCAAAATGTCCTTGGGCAAGACACTGATCTCCAAATTGCTTCTGATGAGCTTGCATGTGTCAGCCTCCACCCTCAGTGTATGAATGTGAAAAGGTGAATGAAGCAACACAGCAAAGAGCTTTGAGTATGGCCACAAGGTAATTTAGATGCTTTATAAATTAAATTCATGTTTTCTCCACCTTTATTCCCCAGACCCTCCATGGCAGCATGCAGCCCCCCTGTCTTGTTTGTGTATATGCTGCGTAAGAGAGACTGGAGGTGGGCTCAGGGAGGAGGCGTGTGTTCAGGGCGGAGGGGATGTCAGCTCATTAACCTCTATTCTTCCCCCAGCACAGTGCTGCATAGAGTCCCTGTGTAAGTCTCATGTAATTACTCCTCCCCTGCACGCATGTGCCGGCCATGAAGGGGAGCAACAGGGGAGACGGAGGTCCAAGAGGGAGGGGGCGGCTTGACATGTTCCTTTACAAATGCTCTGCTTGTACCTCACAAACTAAAGCCCACCCCCCCATCTCGTTTCCTTCCCCACTTTTGTCTTCTCTGTCTCTTCTTTTTCCTCTTCCCGCTGTCTCTCTCTCTCTTACCACAGGCCCGGTACAGTGTGGGTGAACGAGGGGTTAGGCTCCACACTGCCCCCCCTCCAGGCATCAATCCAGCTAGGAAAAGACTGCCCACCACCGTGGTGAGATACAGTAGCTCAGCCCCAGTTTCTCAAAGCTCTTCTGTATATTTTAGCCAGTTGATTTGGAAAGATGTACCTCAAGGTACTGACCAAGGCTCAGTGACATTCCAGAGCCTCCGGTTATAATATTACTCAACGGGGACAGATGTTTGGTCAAACGTCTCAACAAGCAGGTGGCACGTATTGTATACACATTCAGCAACACACACCTTAACACCGTACAACACCCTTACTTTTATTTACACTTGAGAACAGGGACACTTATAAGAATTTAGTGATGATTGGGAGTTGTGCTTCTTAATTGGTACAGCATGTGTGAAACCAAGCTGAGGTGCAAAATACGCCTCTGTAGTTGTTATCGGCAGGTCACACCGTGTAGGCATGCACAGAAACAAATGAAGTCAATGAAATAGCAAGTTTGACATTTTTATGTTTATTCATTGAATGAATACAATTATTTACTAAGAAGAAACTAATTATGCCCAACACGTGAATCTTTCTTCAGGGTGCCTGCTATTTTAGCAATGCTGCAATATTATTTTTCGTCAATTTGATTTAGTGAGGATCTCTGTTGAAAACTATAGTTTCCTGTTCAGTTCGGTGTTTTTCATGTTCATAACTGTGCTTCTACAACTGTTCCAGGCTGCATATTTAAGTGTTGGTGCATGAAGGAGACCCAAACCAACACACAGCCCAACCCTTTTGTGTTTCTAACAACAAAGAAGACATGGAAGTAGCTCGAGTGTTTCCTGTGCTTGTCATAATTTATTTTTGTCACTGCCAGAACAGTCAAACTTTTTTTCTTATTCTCCCTTTGCTCCTTCGTGCTTTATTCTGTGCAGAGGCAGCGAGCAGTAGATTGCAATAAGATAACCAATTATATGCTAGAGGAAACCAGACTTTTTTTCCCTGCTGCAGTTATCTGATGCTGTGGTGAGCAGAGGCAAAGGGCTTGGGGTAATGTGACATTCACTCTGCCCTTTATCTTCTCACATCGCTGTTTACCCCAGTTAAAAGTGGCTTGTGCTCTGCATCCTCTCCTGCTGCCAGAGAAACCTCACTGACATACACTCATGTACTGTACAGACACACTCAAACATACACACACACACACACACACACACACACAGTCTCACTTCAGACAGCGTACCTTAGGTACTGCTGGGATAACTGCTTTCTTCCTAGTAGCACCCATGTTGTTAAATATAGTGCCTCTGCACCCGCTGGGGCTAGCTGCTAATTGCATGTGATGGTACTGTACTTGATGGTGAGAAGGTGTTTCCCAGCATTGGCTAGCAGGCAGGCTGTTGAAGGCCACTGTGGCAGGATGAGGAAGGCTGTGTGGGTGGCACTTTGGTCTGACTTTTTTTTTTTCTTTGCACATGCTCTCACATGTGGCACGTTCCACGGTTATGGCCTCTTTTGCACTTTAGTGCAGAGACAGACTGCTTCAATTGATGATGCACAAACGAAGTGTAGCTCTTGAGAGATGGAGCAGCAAGTTTATCCAAAGAGATGAATGGGAAAGACGGGGGCTTTTCAGCTTTTATACCAAAGTTCATCTGACTTAGTTTTAAAGTGGCTGCATTTAGAGATGTTCCATTTCCAAAACCAGTATTGAAAATGTCTCTGATACTGGCTAAAAATGTATGATCGGCTATATCAAATAGTATATCCGCGCCGAATTTTGGCCCTGTTTTTTCCCGGTTTGCTCAGCCAGCTCTGTCTAATGGAATATACAGGAAAATCATATATTCTGCGCCACTTGGTGAAGTTCTGCTGTTTCCACCAGTATGGTGAGGAAGGATTGGTTGATATGCAACATTAACATGGAGCCAGCAAAATGTCAACACTGTGGTGATGCTTTACATCAGAAAATCCAACCAGTTAAACAGGTGAAATTTACAGAATGTAATGTGCACGAGCGACTATCATACAGACATAATAAGTTCTGAGGATTCGTTCTCTGGATGTATTTGTTCACATCTTACGAAGAGTTTGAACCTGAACCAGGTCATCTCACTTGCATACCTGGGTGGAACCCGCTGGTATCGGCTGAGTTTGGGTCTCAGATTCGGTGTCAGCAGTGATACAGTTGTATTTGCCCCAGTAAAAATCCAAAATCAGCCTTCAGTTAAAAGGAAAAAACATTTGTGTCCCTAAAAAGCAGTGACACAGTGTTACTATGGATATTTCTCAGCTGGTATATTGTGATATGACACACAGAATCGACAGGTGTGTAAACATGGGCCAGCTGCGTTCTATTTACAGACACCATGTTGCATGATTTTGCGGCTGTAAAGTTTCTCATTTTCAAACTGTTTCTTACTATTTGGAACCACAAATGTGATGCTAGTGTGAGCTTACACAGCATCCAGTTATGTTTTGGATGTTTGGCTCAAGTTCCTGCATTTGAAGGAGAAGGTATATCCTGTCAGGGCTTTGGTGAAGTCAAATGTTAAACGATACAAGGAAAGATCAACCGCTTTCTTCCTTAAAGTAATCGGCCTTTAATTTCTGCTAAATGTTTGGAGCCATCGCTGTCTGCATCTCTGTTGTGAACTCACATCCAGCTGAGTTCACAGTGGAAACAAAACCCTATTTAGCTGAAACCCACCTGGGCTCTCTCCACACGCATGCACACACACACACACACATGCGTGCCCACACACACGCTGGACGAACGCACAGCCTCAATCTGCCCTCCCGTCTCTGCTCTTGACGGTTCGATCTGTTGTGTGGCTCCACTGCAACAGAAGGTGGATGAATGAGAGCTTATTTTACACATCACATGTTGAAGGTGGAGTTTTGAAGTGGTTGCAACCTGTATTTTGTCTTTTGTCAAAAAGGTTTTTCAGGCCATTTCTGTTGATAAGGGCACTGTATGTTTTAAGGGGCCCTCAGTTGAATGAGGACTAGCCAAAAATCACTGTTTTCAGAGGCCTTTTACAAGCATTTAAATACAATATGAATGACACAGCATTACATATAATAATAATACTAATGATAATAATAATGAAAATGTTATTACAAATATAAAATTGTAATCCTTTGGCCGAAATTTTAGTTTTTTTTGTTTTATTTTTGTAAGTTTCCGGGTATATTTCTGTAACTTGAATACAAATCAACTGAATTTGCTGGAGGGTAAAAATGATTTCCCAGTAAATATCAAAATAACCAAATAAACGGTGTAATTACAGAAAAAAAGACTTATCAGACAACAAACAAAAGTTACAAGATAAGACATATCCCTCGATCTCGGTTCCTGTTGAGTGGAAACACTTCTCGTGGACATCTGCTGTTTATTAAGAGTGAATTTGAGGGTCAAGATAAAGTTTGAAAACTCCACCTTTTGGAATTAATTGTAGTAAAATCATCAAGACTGTGAACAGATGGATCATACCATTTCATATTTAGTTGGAGGGGTAAGAAAAAGTTGTTCTTTAATTCATTTCCTTCATTCCTGGTGGGCACCGGATTCCTTTAGTTCATGGAACACTATTCAGTCGCTTCTTTGACCAACTTTGCTCTGACTCATGTTTCCTAACTAAACACTCTCTAGGTTAGCACAAGGCCACTGAATTCCATCTGAATCACTGTGTGTGTGTGTGTGTGTGTGTGTGTGTGTGTGTGTGTGTGTGTGTGTGTGTGTGTATTATCAATATCTGATCAGCTGTCCGGTCCAGTGTATCCAGATATCCATAGCCCTGGTTTTGCGTATGAAAATGAACTATTGAGCTGATAAACGTGCCAATATAAAAGATGTAGGGCACTGGTGGAAGTGACCCTGGTACTGTTGTAGCTGAGTGTGCACGTGTATGTGTGTGTCTATGTGTACGCGTATGTGCTCAGTGTGCAGGATCAAACTCTCACACCCAGGAAGAGGCCCTGTTTCCCTTATCTAACAACAACAGAGCATGTGTCGCCATGGCCACAGGCTGTGCTTTTTATGGGTTTTGTGAGTGTGTGTGTGTGTGTGTGTGTGTGTGTGTGTGTGTGTGTGTGTGTGTGTGTGTGTGTGCGTGCGTGTGCGCGCACGTGTGCCATGTTCATTGTTTGCCCATGTTCATTGTTTGCTTGGGGCGTGGTGCAACGCCAGAATTGTTACTGTAGTCTCTCTTTCGCTCGCTTTCTCCCATACAACTCTGAGAACATTCTTTCTTTCTTTCTTTCTTTTTCTTTCTCTCTACCTGTCAATATCTTTATTTATCGCTCTTCCACTGTTTTTAAGTGTGTATAGGTGTTTGTGTATGTGTCTCCCTCTCTCTCTCTCTCTCTCTCTCTCTCTCTCTCTCTCTCTCCTGCTTTGAATCAGCAGTGACAAGTTGGGCAACATCAAAATTCAGGGGCACATTGTCTCAGATTGAGGTTTGCTGGGTCTCTCTTACAGCTTAATTGAACAGAGAGAGAGAAGGAGAGAGAGAGAAATAAAGAGAAGAGGGGGAAGATGGGGAAGGAGGGTGCTCAAACAGACATGCATATTGCATGAGTACCCCACCACCACACCCCTTTCCTCACAGAATGGCTGTGTACTGTTCTGGGCTTATTAATTCCGCTCGGTGAGAGAATTATTTTTAGAGACTTGGTGTACTGGCAAAGGCTTTTAAAGTCACAAGTATTACACATTCTGCTTGAGATTCCCTTTTATACATTGAAAAGTTCTAAAAGTTTGTTGTGTGTGGTTATTTTAGTGTGATACTGTATTTTCTTTACACTTGCATAGATATGGTCTACTTTAATGTAATTTGGGTTCAGAGGAAAATCTTGAGTCCCTCAATGTAGTGAAGGATGTAACAGTGACATTAAAAGTGAAATAATGTGTTTAGTTTGAAAATAAATTACCTCCCTCAGTGCTGAATTATAACCGGATGAATGCATTTTTGAGCCTGAGCGATATCGAATACAGTGGTCGATATTGGCCTCTTACTTGTGTCGGCGTTTCAGTTCAGCTCCGATTCGTTTAGCAGACGGGATTGCAGCAACTCTTGACAATTATTGTGATTCCACGAGAAGTATCTCTCTATTCTCCTCCACAAATACGCAACCGTCTATCTGTGATTTTACACAGAGCAGGGCAGGAAGCCACACACAAAAGGCATTGAATTTTCAAAGTAAAACACTTGAAAGACTCTCAATCGTGTGTCACATCACTACATCAGCAGTAACTGTTGAAACAGACCGAAAAAAATTAATAAAATATCGAACTACAGAAAGATGTCTTATCCATGATAGAAGCACAAAAAATTGAAGGAAAATTATCTAATCAGCAAGTCCGCGCAGACGTGCATGTGATAAATTTTCCGATCAATGCTTTATGTTTGTAATATATTGTTGTGTATGGATTTCTGTGCATAGATATCAGGCACAGCTCACCCTCAGATGTTGAATTGTGGTCATTTGACTTATCAGACCTTCTTTCAGTCAATTATCAGCTTCTAAAAGTTGTTGGCGGTGAGCTGGTATGCCGTCACGTGATGTAACACATGGTATGATGTGGTGTGTTGAGGTAAGTTCTCCTACAACAACATAAACATACTGCGTACCTGTACATGTCAGTGAAGTGAAAAATATATAATAAATAAAACTCTGCTTTTACTTTTGTATATGACAGTACTTTTACTTAATATATATGAAGAATATCAGTCAGAGTGTATATTTTTTGCCGTGAAATAGGCTACAAAAATCCAGTATCAGATGTCGCTGTAATGCATTTACCTGTGTGCAGGATTTTAATGCGTGAGCCGCTCATTTTTGAATTTAAAGATTTTCTGTATTGATTTAAATAAAATTGTCATCTGCAGAAAAACAACTGTAGATGTTAAGGTTGTGCACAATGTAAATTTCCCCTGGAAATGAGGAGGAAACAAAGAACAAATACTTATAAACAGAGACATTTCTTGAAATTGTGTATTTGGGTGTAAGAAATATTGCTTTTGCTCTATTTTGCTGCCTCAATTATGACTGCTGGAAGGAAGTTTTTATTGCTTCTCTGTTTCTAATCACTGGACAGTTGTGGCGTTACTCAGGTATACGCGCGGTTCACATCTGTCCCAGCCCCCCCCCCCTCAGACAGATGTTGCCTTGAAGGCTTTATGAGGAGCTTATATGAATTGTCCATCAATCAAAAACAATCTTCGGTGTACTCTGTAATGTTGCTTCCAATGCTGCTGTCCACTGTCTCACCGGTGCACTTAAAGATGAAAAGATCCCAGCATTGTGTTGCACCATTAGCACTGTGTAAATATTACATGTTTTCCCTGGATGTGCTAGTTAGCATTACTTCCACCTTGTGGCTTCATTATTTTTGAAACGCTCAGCTTTGTCGATGATTGTGAGGCATGACCTAGTTCTGGGACTCAGTATCTCTGTTTCTCTCTCTTTACTTTCTCCTTTTTCTTTCCCATTTACTTATTCTGTCTCTTTCCCTCTCTCTCTCTCTCTTTCCACCTCATTTTCTTCTCACACTGAGCCTGTCTACCTCTGTCTTTGTCATTTATTCATTGTCTTTCTCAATTTACTGCCTCAGCATCGCCTTCATCCTTTTCAGCCTGTCGCCTTTCTTCTACCCTGTTTTTCTTATTCTCCTCTCTCACTCTGTCTCTTTAGTTTTCAATTCATCTCTCTTCCACAACCTATTATTATTATTCTCGACCCCCCCCACACACACACACACACCCTCCCCCTCCACTCCTCTTTGCCTCTCTTTCCTCATTCTCCATGTTTTTATTCCTCTCTCCCAGCACCACGTGTGCCACGGAGGAAAACATCGCGAGCAGTGGTCCCTGCTGAACAATTACCATGCAAAGCAATCCAAATAGAGATGTTTGCCGAAAACAACATGTGTGTAATTACTGCTTAATGAGGCCCTTGTCTCAGGCAGAATGCCCAATTAGACTGCCGATGAGAAAGCGATGCCAAGGCCCGCTGAAGAAAGAGAAGGGGGTGTAGAGAGAGAGAGAGTGAGAGAGAGGGCGGGAGGGAGATAGAGAAGTCGAGGGAGGTTGTAACATGGAGAGAGGTGGAAGATGAGGGGGAAAAAAGAGGGAACAGATGAGAGCAAAAGGAGGAAAAATAGAAGGAGGAAGAAGTGACAAAGGGAGTGGAACGAGTGAGAGAAAATGAAGAGGAGCGCAACAACAGAGATGATGATTTCTGTAGCAAATGTGGAGTAATGGCAGAGCTGATAGCATTGAGTCGAGGATAAATTGGCATTTTAAGTGGGAGAGCGAGGCGGTGCGAAGGAGAGCAATGTAGAGATGAGCAGGGAGGGGAACAGCTTTACGTTGCAATATATGGGCAGCCATGTTGATGCACAAAATGGCTGACCTTTCTAGGCTGTCTTTGGCCTTTTTGGGGGATATTAGATTGCAGATATAATTTGTGAAAATGAGGCTTCATTTCTTCCTTTAGAGTTGAAAGACACACAAGGCTTTTCAGTTCAGTTTTCTCAAGGAGCTTGTGGATAAAAACTTTATTCAATCCATAAAAAAACCCATTCAGATGCCTTTAACTTACCAGAGATTTCAAAATGGCTCAGTCAGATGAGGACAAGAGGTTTTCAAGTGAGCAGCGTTTATTTTATTACAGAAATGTCACCATGGTCAACATCACTTAGGTCTTCTGAGTAAGCTAACCACTTCTCCATCAGCAGGCAGGTGAAAGACCCCACGATGCTTCATTAAGCAAATTAGTGTCTTTACCACTGAGCATTTAGTCAGCATTCAATTTCACTCTAAATAAACATGCACATTTTGCTGCTTGTGCTGGATTAATCATGTGAGGTGTGAATGAAGCTTAAATGTGGCGTATATGCAGCCCTTGTTTGCTTATGTGGTTAAATGTAAATGCAATCATTAGAATAACCAAGTGGATCCTCACAAGGGCTTCCACGATATGCATCGTTAACCAACCGTGGCCCAGAGGCAGACACTCATTCCCCTTTCTCCTGCAATAATGTCCTGTAATTTCTCTTTCTCACCACTCTCTCACTCATTTAGCTGCCTCCTGTTCTCCTACCAGTCCAGATATTAGGTCCCCCCCACCCCCCCCCCCCCTGCCCCCACAGGAATTCTGCCCATTTCCGTCCATTAGTCTGCCTATTGGACATTACTTTGAGCAGGTATGATCCATTTGGTCCTATGCTCATCACTCAAGCCTTCGTTTTCCAAAGCAGACCACCCCAAAAGAAACAGGCCCCCTGTATCTTCACATCTGTGGAATTTGACATGGAATGCTGTCTAGTTTGATCATGTTGTCAGTTGCCGAGTCCAAAGGAGTGACTTCAGTCAACAAACATTTGACATGTTGAGTTTCTTTGTGTGCTCGTGAGTGTTATTATCCAGCCCAGTCAAGGTTTGTTCCATCTGCTGCAAGCATGTTGTGATAAAGTTTGATGCCTTCAGCGCCAAGGGCATTTCACAATACAGCTCCTCTTGATATGGTAGCAGTTCTCACTCACCTTGATACTGAATTCTTTCAGCTATGGAACTGTTTATAGGCCAGAATCTCCTTGTCTTGAGCTAAATACCCAATATGAGTTTCTTTATTTTTTGTTAATCTTTATTACGCTTGACACAATACTAGAATTTCTAACTCCAGACTAATTCCCAGGAAATGACTCTTTACCATTTTTGATACCATTGAGGTAAAAAAATGAAATAAAAATGAAGCATAAAAGAAGAAGAAGCATAAAATGTTTTCAATAAAGATAACACTACAAACAGTAACGTCAATGACAATGACGTTTTTAGGGGCTGCGTGGGAGAGTGCAGATGCTGACTAAGTTGGAGCCCAGGGATCTGATCCTTGCGTACTGGATGTACACTGCAGCCCTTTATTTTCTGGTGCTGGAAGTTTTCACCATCACCACCAAATATTGTTTTCAATCAAGCTTCAATCTGTGACATTAAGGGAAACATGATACGTAACACAAATAATTGTATTATCTTTCGAAATGTACACCGTCACCGTGCAGGATGAACATTTCTTTACGTTAGCTTAACAGCTCAGTGGCTAATAATAAAACGGCTGACATTAATGTGTGCCACAGGTCAGGTTAATGTTTACATCATGGTAATGATACTTAAGGTAGGAACTGAACTGTCGGCATCAGTATACTTTTATCTGAACATTGTATCCAATACTAGTTTTTAGTACCAAGTAGTTTCTGCATGTTGATATTTTCAACAACAATAATCTTCATCCTTCCAACAGAGCTAGATTGTTGCCCCTACAGAAATCCCCAGCTAGGTGCTGCTGCATATTCTAAGTAAGGTTCATGTTCAGGACCTTTATTTAGCTCATATTCAAGCCTGGTTGTGAGTCTTTCTGACAGACTGAGAGGTCACATGGGTTTGTTTTTGTTTTTTCAACATTCATTTTCTCAATATTTTTGCTGAAGCTGTAATATTTATTTGAGCATTTTGACATCCAGGAACATCATGGGCACAAAACAGATCGGCTCACAAGACTGCAAGGATCCAGGGTGTTGGAATATGCCCACACCATCCCACCGTTTTTAGTAGTATTGAATTATTGTCTTAATTGTGGTTAAAGTTGTGGAGTTAGATATTCTTCCCAGTATTTACTTGTGGTACTAAACCAACACCTCATCCGGTTCCAACTGTAAACAGTAGAGCTCTACCGGTGTTCTTACTCAGCATACTCAAGGTTCAAGGGTCATTGGTTGTTACGGGGGTCCTACCCCGTCAAACTGTGTTTTGGCACCTGCAGCAAGTGATCTTTCAATGCCTGATTAGCTCACTCCTGAAGACACAGCGTGTCTTCAGTGTGCAGCTCACACACACACACACACACACACACACACGCACACACTTTTCTACTGTACACACTCGCAGATTCATTCACACTCGTTCTCACACAGCAGAGCCCACAGGGAAAAGCCTATCTCTCGTCACTGTGCTCATGTAGCCTAATTACCGGCCTGCTGACGAACAGTAATTACCCACGCTGCCATGCCACCACAAGGTTTAACCAAAGTGACAAAGTCATTAGTCTCACACTTCAGGCCACCCGTAAAGAGCTTTTCCTCTTCACACCTCCTTCACGGTTCCAAATTTTACATTTTTTTTCCCCCTGACCTCTTCATATATGTCGTGTTTAATACTCTTTTCTGTTTTCCTCCACAGTTTGATGGTGACAACATGTACATGAATGACAATAACCAAGAGTTTCGGTCACCAAACCAGGTAAGATATCTCTTTCTGTACACCTCAAAGTGTTAAAGAGATGAATGTGTTAGGAAGCTGATGCATTACTAACTTCAAAATCGCCGGTGTCAGCGTTTAACAAGCAGAGTTTATTTGAGAGTTCTCATTTTATGTAATGAGAAATGTTGGAAAATAAAAAATGTTTGCCAGGAAAGGTGCTCATTAACTGAAGACAGGGTTGGTCATAACTGGAAAAAGGCAGCATTTTGCCAGTTGATGTAAATGGAAAACACAGGTCACAGAGGTGTGTGCTCACAAACCATCATTCAGGGGGTTTACATACACAGCTGCAATCAAGACATCATCTCAGTATACAAGAACTGATGAAGAATCTTGTAATTAATGGAAGTATATCTTTGTCTGGGAGTGTAGGTGATGACATGCCCCCTTACAGCCGGCTGCAATCAGATTCTCTTGTGGTTGAGCTTTTGCATCACGCACCAGACACGTTAGCAAGCAGGCATCCCAGGCGGACTTAAAGGAACATGCATATAGGCATATACCTATTTGCCATCCTTCCAACAGCCAGACATAATGATAGCTACCCTACTGTACTCTGTGCTGCGCTGGGGAGCTGAGACCCACAGTTAGCTTAGGGCAATTCATGGAAGTGGATGTGAAGTCTTAGCACACCTGTCAGAAGACATCAAGTAGATCAAGTTTGGAATCTTGGTTTGTCCAGAAGTAATCCTCCTCGTACTCTCTGATACGGTTGGCCGTGTCACACTTTGGTTGACATTATTGTGGGGATTTTGAGGTGCTGTGTGGAATCAGAAAGATAGCTCAGATTATGTGACTGATTGTAAAATTATAATATTTCACAATTTCATTTTCTTTCTTTTTTTTTTGTAATGAATGGTATCCAAAACCCTAGTTATATAAATACAGCCAAAAACTGAGAAACGTGATGACTATTCCAACACTTCCATGTACTACCATTCACTGTGCTAAGCTAAACTAAGCTAGTCTGGCTCGTGGGAAGATGGCAACTAAATCTATTTCTCAAATGAATTCAGACTATTAATGGAAATGGCACGATAATGACAGCACTTTGCGTGCGTTGTATTGCCCCAATACCCACGATGACGATAATTCCTTGACTGTGCTCTGTCCACTTCAGAGTTTAATAATGCAACAGAACCTACACAACATCGGATAAAGATTGAAAAAAGTCATTGGTATTTGGGGGCAGACTAAAGAAACATGCCGTAATTAACACCGATTCCCATATCCTAATATCAAATGTTATTTGCCTACCTCTACGTACAAGGTAGTAATGAGTGACAAGATAATGATAATGAAATCATAAAAATACATCTTTTCAAGCAATTTTCAGCCACCATCTCTAGCGCGTGGCTGTGTCGAAAACAGTAATAGTTTTTTTCTCATGTATAATCTCAGAATTATACATGTCATCTCATTGGTAGTTTATCAGATCATTTGACCTTTCAAATCCAGATTTTCATGGATATTAGAGAAGAGGCAAAAGTTGAGCATTCTGAAATATTTCTCTAAATTTATCGGTTTGAGAACGAGATTCTAATAGCGTTAAAATAGCCATCGCCACGTGAGGCGGTGAAATCAAAAGAGCATCATGAGTTTCATCCAATCTTACTATGCCGGAAAAGACATTTAATTCCTCATAAGCCAAAGTATCTTCTCCACAAAACATGTGCCATTTGATAGATTATTTTATCCACAGCACATATCAAAGGGATTAAACCATCAACGCTGACAGTGTCAGCCCACTGAGACAGTCAGGTCACTCAAAGCTTTACAGCAGCAACATGTCACCATTGCAGCCTCATTGAAGTTCTGGTCCCAGTCCGGAGCAGCTCAGTCGCTGAGTTAGACAGGCGGCGCTGAGTGCTCCCAGCTGGTAGATGCGAACACATGGCCCGACATATGGCCGAATTTGGAGCTCCAGGATTTGTTGATCCAGCAGTGAGGCCTTCATGTACTGACAAAACGCGGCGAGGTGGACCCTCCTCGTCAATTAGCGCCTCGCCAAATACTGTCAGAGAGAGATGAGATGAGGCCAGGAGGCTGAGGGTACTGGCACACGCGCATGCACACACACACACACACACACACACACACACACACACACACACACACACACACACACACACACACACACACACACACACAAGTACAATCTGTAATAGGAAGTGACAGGTTCTCTGACACCAAGTTATTCATAAATCATAAGCACATGGGCAGCCAACAGCACAATAACTAAATTCATAGTGTCCCTCAAGAGAAATTACACACAATTACACTAACAGATTATTAAGACACTCTAAAAGCAAGACACAAACAAAAAAACAACACAATAAGCCACAAATAGAGACTATTTGAAGCTCCCTCTGATAATCACAACAATCTGATAGTCAAGAAGCTGTAGTGTAGTAGACTTTACCAGACTAAATCATTCAGTGCATTGATCAGTTTTTACTCATTTATGCTGTGAAAAAGTGTCCCCAGGCATTTTTTGCATCTTCTTAATCCTCAGTCCAATTTTTCTTCCTCTTTACTTGATGCAGGATTTTGGAGCGGCACTAACATGACGAATAAGTTCGTTATCAACATTGTTTATGTGAAATAAACACATGATCTGAAAATATTTGCAGTCCAGGCCCGCTTACACCCCTTTCACACTGGTTGAATTAACCCCCAAAAAAAAAAAATTGTCTTCCGTTGTAAAGTGCACTATTTTGCATATCACCCTTTAATTGTGTGTTGCCTGCATGCGTTCACAATAAACACACCTGTCACTGGGCCTGTGTGGTTCTGTTCAACCAAAACCACAGTGAACACATCTTATTTTGAGAAAGGCTACTGACAGCACAATATCTTTAAGCTAACAGTGGATGCAAACTAGCTGCTAGCAACTATGCTGGCAGGCTTTTGGGCCTTCAAGAGTAAGCGTAGCCCCGAGAGAAGTTTGAAAACAAACATGTACCGCACAGTGCATCTCACACGGAGGCTTCTGCACTGAAAGAAACACTAACATTAACCTACATTTTAGTAAACATGGTTAATTTGGTTTAAAATTGTTTTTTAGGTAGTGCCTGGTAATGCGCCTATGTTTGTTGTAGGGTTGGAGGGATTTTAACCTGTCTACTTCCTGCAATTCTGGTACCAACCTTAATTAAATTCCACTTTTGGTGCCCTAAACATATCGAAAAATAACTGTGCGACCTTCTACCAAGTGGTTATGTACAGTATTTTATATAGGTGTAGTGTACTGATTCTTTAACACGAACAATCATAACCGCACACCTAAAACAGCCGTTTGAAGATGATGAAAATGCCCACACATTCCTAAAATGTGCTCACTCGCTGGGTTTAAATCTTAAATAGCATAGATTGAGAAAGAAGAACATATGTTTTTGCACATAAACACACACACAAAAACACACACAAAAACACACCATCATCCTATAGCTATAAGGTTGTCTTTCCTTTGATGTTGGGATTGAGTGACTATAATGAGAGGTCGAGTGGGAGCTTTAACAGCTTATTGTCTACTTATAGCACACATCAGAGACACGGGGCCATCGTTGTTAGCCACATTTCCTGGTCTGCCCTAATTATGTCACTTTGCATGCATACATGGGTGTGTGCTAATTGGGATAAATGTCCAGCTTTGTAGTTTCTCTGCTGCAGCGGCCATGTGTCAATCATCAGCCCCCCACTTCAGGTTTGCAGTGTTGTGTCAACAAATACCTTCTTAGTGGATCAGGCAATTTGGGCTTTTCAAAACATCTCAGTTGCAGTTGATGCTCTGTCAGTGGTGTCAAATAGAAGCTTACACACCAGGCCTGACCCCCCACCCCCATCCCACCATCCTGCCAAAAAAAAAAAAAAGAGTTCACTGGCTTCCAGTCCTTTAATACAGCAGATTTAATTTGAAATTTGAAAGACGGGGATACATGCCTTTGCTCGGATGTTGAGGGTTTCATAGCAGAAGCACAAATGTTAACATAGTAACATAATTATAGATACTTGAAAGGTGCACTGATCTTGAAAATATCTTGGCACAACTCACTCATTTTGCACTAGCCTTCTCAAAGTCTGGCTGGAACATCATTTACACAGTGTCTCGTGCAGAGAGAGATTTCCAAGTAAAAGCGGATAGAAAGAAAGGAAATTCCATGAATCTAAGCTAGCATTCCAAGCCCATGTAACTAACTAGCTTAACTTAGCTTGTAGACACACTGTACATATGCAACTCAAGCTTGTAGATTAATTGACGGTTGGAAATCGTGATATTAGTTGGAATTGCTTAATATTGTTAAGATACATCATATTTTGTTTCACAGGAAGAGAAAAAGTATCCCATTTTGACATAAAATTGCAAAAACAAATTAAGAAATTGATTTTGTGTTCCTTTTTCTGAATGTTTTGCTGAATAAGTGAACATGGTGTCCATGAATCTGAAGGAATCACGTTGAAAAGGCATTTTTCATCTCAGCTTGATTGAAACCCTGATGTTTCCCTCAAGGTTGCATCAGTTCTTGTTCAAGTCGGGATACTGTTTTGTGGCCTTATCATACCATCTTGTTTGTAGTTATGTACAGGTTTATTTTCAATGTAGCAAATCCTGTAGTGATATAAAAGGATTCAAAATGGTTGAAGTGGTTAATAATCCATAAACACAACCCCGCCCCCCAACCACCACATCTAAAAAAATATCTGCTCTTCCTTTAACCGTCATGAAAAATTCATCAATGGGACTGCTGGCTGTGCACGTGAGTCAGTCATTTCTTAATTGATGGCTAA